>NC_056523.1:41221294-41262135 GCF_019175285.1 Sceloporus undulatus | reverse complement strand
ATAATAATAATAATAAAATTTAAAAGTGGGTGTTATCACTCAGGCATGGCTGGGCAATTGCAACCCATCTGTAGCCCGGACCCCAGCCATGTTTATCCAGTAGCTTTTTAAAAATGGGAGCTTGCATAAAATGTGATAATCTCTGAAGACAAAGTATGTTTATGGGAAAGGGAGACAGAAGGGGGGAATATTGGGAAAGTGACATCTGTACAACAATTCAAAGAATAAGGATCACAGTTCCAGGTACTTTTTTGCTTATTTCTGTTCTAACTTACTTATAACAGTTCTACCCAATTTTTATTCCTTTCGTCCAGAAAACAAATAAACAAATTACTAATGTTGTACTAGATATAGCTTTGAATTTTTGTGCACATGATTTGTTGCGATGTCTGCTGGGATATTTATCTGTGGAAGGATATATGGGAAATAGATTTGACTTCTACAGTCAGCCATGGTGGCCAGGTGTATTGTTTTAGAGAGCTGGAGGTCTCCAATCCACTCAAGTAGGATGCTGTATAGAGAAACACTTAAATCTGGCCACAAAACTATTTTCAAAATGGGTGAGATGGTACTTGTTTTACTTGCTGTGTTCCCTGCTGAGATTATAAAAAGGGACTCTAAAATTGTTAGTTATAGTGAGCTGAAATTCAAAATGTTTCCCTGCCCCCATGATCTTATCTGTCCTATCAATAGGCAACAAAAGAATTCCAGCTTACAAGCAATGTGGAGAAATGAAAGGTGATGTTTGATCCTGACTTTCATTCTGAAATCCTTGCTGTTACAGAGAAATGCTAGAATTGGAATCATTTTTCCTAACTGTGAGGGATTAAATACACAATCAATCATTTCTAATTTTTGAAACTGTGAGCTTGAATGTTAAAGGTCTAGGACTAAATACCAATTTTATGTCTATAATCAACCAATATCAGAATAAAAACCATATAGAAGGAAATAAAAGAGTGAACAAAATAAGCTGGGTATATATGTCCACTTTTTAAGGGGTCCCTATGTAATATTAGTGGTTTGAATGCACAGAAGAAACAAGAGCAAATTATGAAGCAGCTATTAGGGCCTATATGCACAAGCCAAAAGGCCAGAACTCCCCAGCCTCATGCCATCCTGTATGGACCACATAACCCCTTAGCCCTGGGCTGGAACCAGCTTGTCTGGATGCCAGTCCAATGGTCCCAAATTGATTGCAGCCCAAAAGGCATATAGCCCCACTGTTTGCCATGGAGTTTCCTTGAAATTCTGCAGTGACAGCTGGCACACCACATGGGCCTACATGCCTTGTACCTGTCTTCACCATTGCATCTTCTCAAAAGACCCCATCATGGCCTACCATGTTGAATGGGGGTGCTTGGCCATGGGAGATTATCCAGGTACCCCATTTCTACTCTTACGGGCTGTGATGGGGGTCTTCTGAGAAGACAGGATTGTGGAGGCAGGTTTGAGGCATGTGTGTCACTGGCCCCTCGATTAACCCAGGACACAATTCCTTAGGGTGGAGCCATGAGAATTAAAGTAGTATGAAACAGATAAAATTGAGTAGCACAGGTTCACTTTTATTTCCTTTTAAAAATGAATCCTGGGCATCCTAGTCTGCTAATGGTATAAACAGGCACCAGGTGGCATTTTCAGAATTCAAGTAAAACCTAGTGCCCTAAATAATATGGCACTTCCACTATGCAAATAGAGCAGAAGACAAGGGTGGGGTACTGGATACGAATGAGATTACTAGAATTCTTAATTTTGGCTCTTCTTGTAAACTCACTTTCACCTCCCCCTTGAGCAAATATTTTGACACAAGGTATTTTGCTGCCTGTAAACAGTTTAAAACTTTATTAGATAAGGTCAGGAATTTCTTTGACAAGACTCTGTAAGTGGAATAACAATACCGTTATGTTTCTAACTGAAAGGCTAATAGAAAAGATCTTAGCACTCCAGAGTGAAGAGGCAGTAAATGTCATATCCCAATAGTTTACTCTGTGTACCATTTAGGTCATGTTGTGCTTTTAATATCTCTATTTGATTATATTTAGTATTATAGGTGACTGTTATGATGGATTGTTACTCTTGCCTTTATGGTCCCAAACTGAGCAGAGCCTTTTATGATTGTTGCACAATTACACAATCAATAGTATAATAGTATTAGCAGCCATGTTGCTAGGGAAATTAGCACAATCATTGTTATTTTGCTGTGAGGTTTAATTGGAGGTTGGTCCCAAGGTGTATGGTCATTTCTGCCTCGTTTGGTTTCCCTGTGCTCTAGATGTCAATAGGAGAGAGACTTGTTTACAGTGAACTCCAGTCAAGAGGCAGCTAAACCAAAGCATTTTAATGTGTTGATATTTTTCATCTGTGTTACCCATCTGTCTAAAGACCTTTTTTCCTTCTTCTTTTTTTTTTTAAAAAAACTAGTTTCCATGTTATTTTCCCCCCAAGCTGTCAAAACAGCAGAAAGAATTTTAATACTGTTCTAGCACCTTTGGCTCACATGTGGGGGATCTGTGTGAGTAGCTCTCACCGATCACTTCTATGTTATGCATTGCTTTGTACAACCAAATACTTTGCCATTGTGGTGCTCTCCTTGGTACTATGATGAAATAGATAACAATGGAAATAAAGCCAGAAGTAGAAATTGTGCTGTTTTATTGTGACACTCTTTCTCATTATTTTCTTTTTATCTCCTAAAACAAAAACATCTTTTCTGTGTCATTTATTTTCTTCTTGTTGTTCATTTATTTATTTTGATATCTCTTGTTGGCTAAATTGTAAATATTTTTCTGAAAAAATTAAGGTTTGTGTGTGGTGTGTGTGTGTGTGTGTGTGTGTGTGTGTGTGTGTGTGTGTTATATGGTTCCTGTTTGCAAAAGATAACATTCAAATGTAAGAGTTATAGTGTACTAATAACACAGACCTAGGCTTTCTTGCTGAATCCAATCTCCAACCTCAGCTGCTAAGCAGCAACACAAAGAGGCATCGACTGTGGTACAGATCACAAATTACTCATATAACAAATAAATAAATACATAAATACATAAATAAATAAATAATAAAACAATAAAACTTTAATTTATATCCCGCTTTTTGTAACCACAATCAAAGCGGTGTACAACCTTTAAAAAATACAACAATATATATAATTCCCCCCTCTTAAAAAAGGATTAAACAATTCTATCCATTACAATTACAGACAATAAAATCTAAAAACAATAATACAAAAATAGAATAATGGTGGGCAGAGTCTTCACTTATATATGTCTGTGGGGGGATCTTTACGTGGCTGGGTTCTATTCCGGGAAGACCTACCAGAAGAGATCCGTCTTGACAGCTTTCTTGAAGCTCTCTAAGTTTGTAAATTGATGGATCTTGTCCAGCAGGCCATTCCACAAAGTGGGAGTGATCGCAGAAAAAGTCCACCGGGAGGTTGCTGTCAATCTGGTCTTTGTGGACTGCAACAAATTCCTCCCAGAGGACCTGAGTGCACAGGGCGGATTATACGGAAGGAGGTGATCTCTTAAATAGGTTGGGCCCAAGCCATGGAGGGCTTTAAAGGTAATGATCAACACCTTGTACTATGCCTGGAAATGAATAGGCAGCCAGTGGAGTAATTTCAATATTGGTGTAATGTGGTCACTCCTAATTGTTCCTGTAATCAATCTGGCTGCCATATTCTGTACCAGTTGAAGTTTCTGGACTAGGCACAAGGGTAGCCCCATGTAGAGCACATTGCAAAAATCAAGGCTTGAGGTTACCAGTGCATGTATTACAGTTTCGAGGTCAGCCAGCTTCAGGAATGGGTGCAGCTAACGTATCAGCCAGAGCTGATAACAGGCACTCTTGACCATTGCATTCACCTGATTTCTCATCTGAAGCTATGAGTCGAGAAGCACCCATAAGCTGCAAACACAGTCCTTTGAGGGGAGCATGAACCCCTCTAGGACTGGAGGTTGCGGCCCAATACCTGGTTTGGGGGCCCCTACCGTAAGTACTTCTGTTTTGTCTGGATTCAGCTTGAGCTTGTTTTCCCTCAACCAGTCCATTACTGCTGCAAGACATTGACTGAGGGGAGAAATGCCATCTGTCATCATTGCTGATGACCGAGAAATGGAGAAGTATATTTGAGTGTCATCAGCATACTGATAACACCCCGCTCCATGTCTACGGATGATTTCTCCCAGCGGCTTCATATAAATGTTAAATAGCATTGAGGACAGGATGGCGCCCTGAGGGATCCCACAAATAAGCTGTTTTTGAAGAGCAACTGTCCCCGAGCATCACCCTCTGGAATCTACCTGAGAGGAAGGAACGGAACCACTGCAAAGCAGTGCCTCCAATTCCTATCTCTCTGGGGCGTTCCAAGAGGATGTCATGGTCTATTGTGTCAAATGCCTCTGAAAGGTGTAATAGCACCAACAGGGTCACGCTTCCTCTGTTGATGCTTAGCTGGAGGTCATCAGTTAAGGCGACCATGGCAGTCTCCACCCCATATCCTATCCTGAAGCCAGTTTAAAATGGATCTAGAAAATTGGCTTCATCCAAGACCACTTGGAGCTGAGGAGCGACAGCTCTCTCGATCACCTTACTCAAAAATGGCAGATGGGAAACAGGCCTATTATTTTCATGTCCAGGGGATCCAGGGAAGGTTTTTTCGAAGTGGCCTAACAACCACTTCCTTTAAGGCAGATGGTACATAACCTTCCCTAAGGGATGCATTGATGACATGTCTAAGTAATGCCATCAAGGCATCACCCCTCTGGATGGCCAGCCATGATGGGCAAGGGTCGACAGGGCATGTCATCTTCCTCACCTTTCCAAGGATCTTGTCCACATCATCAGTGATCTCATAAACGGATTGACTGGACACCTCATCAGTTGATTTTGCCCCAACATTTGTGTCCAGGTGGGCTCTTATCTGAGAGATTTTACCTGCAAAGTAGTTGTTAAGTGCATCACAGCAGACTGTTGTTGGGTTAAGTAGAGGGTTCTGGGTAGATGGCACCACCATCAGTTCCCTCACCACCCTAAACAGCTCTACCAGACGAGACTTTGTAGATGCAATGCGAGCAGACGAGGAGGATTTCCTTGTTGCTTTTATTGCCTCTTAATAAGAATAAAGAAATTTCATATGATGAGTTCTATCAGATAAGAGTACCTATTACCATATATGGATGTGAGAGCTGGACAGTTAAGAAAGTGGACAGGAAGAAAATCAATTCATTTGAGATGTGGTGCTGGAGAAGAGTGCTGATGATCCCACAGACAGCTGAAAGGATAAAAAATGGGTCCTAGAGCAGATGAGGCTTGGAAACCTCCCTGGAAGCCATGATGACCAAACTAAGGCTGTCATACTTTGGACAAATCATGTGAAGGAAGAACTCATTGGAAAAGACAATACTGCTGGGAAAGGTGGAGGGAAGGAGGAAGAGAGGAAGCCACTTGCCAGATGGATGGACTCTATTAAGGAGGTCATAGGTATGGAGTTGCAGGAATTAAGCAGAGCAGTGGAGGACAAAGGGTTTTGGAGAGCTTTCATCCATAGGGTTAATAGCAACTCAAGAGCAGTTAACAACAACAATGTTACATTTGTGTCCATTATCATCTCATATACAGACTGTTTGTCCAATGTAGAAGGGAGTTGCTGGCATAGCATGGCCTATACTGCAATGGAGGAAGAACAAGCAAATGCCCATCTGATGTTGTGGGCCCCTGTAATATTGCCTCCAGACTAAATGTGGGGACAGCTTTGGCATCTGGGTTTGTGGCGGGGTTTTGTCCCTGTATTACGCTCCATGTTATGAATACTGTTGCAAATGATTGGTTGTTTAAGATTTGTAGGTTGTCCATTATCCAATAAAGGCATATTTCCCAGAGCTTGTGACAGGGCTGTGTTATTCTCTAGAATTGATAGTAGCTCATTGACTATGTGTTTGAATGGTTTCAGCTGGGGGGTAATAGGTGAAAACTAGGGGTAGTCTGTTGTTTTGTGGTTTTAGTTGCACAATGATATAAATGTGTGTTATAACTGAGGCATTAAAACATTCCATTCTGCATCTGAAGAAATGACTTTATATTCATGAAAGCTCATGCTAAAATAAAAATCAGTTAAAGTGATGCCAGCTTTCTTTTATTCTTCCCCTCCATTCCTCCTTTTTATGCTGCAAGAGACTAACATAGGTACTTCTTTGGAAACCATATCAGTTCATAAGAAAGATTTAACACATACTGTTAAGAGGAGTTTAAGGAGTTCATTGCATGCTATATAAAATGTCTTACCCCAATCACCCTTAGTTTTTAAGCCAGATTTTATCGCACACTTTGGGGACTTGACAAGTGCAACCCGGCTGCAGCCCAGGTGCCAGCTGTACTTTTCTGGCATCTTTTCAAAACTGGGAGTCTGCCATTTCTGAAAAGATGCCGGCTGCAGCTGAGTTGGGGCAAGTCACTTTAAACGGCATGTGATAAACTCCAAAAACTGGTCCTTAGATTTTAATGATTTTTTTTACACAATAAACCCTAAATTGAATGATAATGTGCCCAACTGAAAGTGTTATGGGCCTTATGTGAGATAAATATAAATGTTGATTGGAATCCTATATGACTACTGTATTGCATGCTATATAGCAATGTAACAACCCTGTTATGTAGTGTATTCTGGCACACACACATCCAAAACTCCCCTTACCAATGTGCAGCCACTGGGGCTGATGGGGGCCTAGTATCCTGTTGATCAAGAATCATTCATCTGACTTTTTCATTTCCTTCACTGAACAATGTCAGATGTAACAGGCAGAAAAGGGACCCCGTCACATATACCCTTTGAGCTGGAGATTGTTTGCATGAAGGAGTGGTAGTGGAAACATCACGTAGCTGCTTGCCAGTCAACAGTGGAACAGACCCCCATTGATCCCAGTGGTTACTTACCAGTAAATTGGGTTTAGGGGATTTTCACAGTCCTATGTAGCCTCTAAATTAGGGATTGTGTAGGGTTCATGAAAACATAACAGTTTCAAATGCATAACTCTAGATTATATATTTGCAATTGCCCAACAGGAGTCCAGCTGTTAACAGTGAACTGTATTGTCACGTTGCTGGCAATTTAATATTATTAATATTAATAGAGCTATTCTATAGGTATGCCAAAGGGTAAAAGCTTTCTTTTTCTTCAGTGTCTCATAGCGTAACACATCATCAACTGTAACCTGTCTTGTGCACCTTTTGAGAAATAAACTTCTTGGAATTATTTGTCTTTCCTGTGGATTGTTTGTACAATAAATGGAAAATATGTGGAAACAATTTCTGACACAGTGATGTAGCATGCTGAAATGTACACATCCCTTTGTGTTTGCTGTGTATTATTTTCTTCCTGCTCAGTGCTGAATGCTGTTCCTCACCTTCTCTGTTTTGAAGTTTCATCAGTTTGTAAGGCAATAAAGAGACCTCTAGTTTGTCTGTCAGGAAGCTGAAGAAACCCAAGAGAATTCTGTGGCATTTTAACAAATTGTATTTTGGCACCCTGAATCTCTCCTCGAATTTTTTTTAGTATTTGCAACCACAGGGGATTTTGGAGGAATATCCCTTTTCCTACTTCCTACCACCAAATCCCTGCCTATAGCATGCACTCCAATATTCCTTCTCAACAGAGTTCTGTAGGATGAGTTCTGAATGAACCCTCTGTATAAATCATGTAGGAGTGGAAGAAAGAGGGGAGTGGGGAAGTAAAAGGAAAAAAACAGGATAGAGAAAACAGAGAGGTTGTGAGGGAAAGGAATCTAAAGGATTTTTGAAACTAGTTTATTTATTTTGGCATGAGCTTTCATGTATTTCAATCTACTTTTTCAGATGTGCTGATGGAATACAGTATTAAGCTTCATGTATCTAAGAATGATCACATAGTGGTGGGGTTGGGATCTGAGAGCTACAAATTGTGACTCTTCATAAGATGATATAGGTCTGTTGGGAGCCCAATAATGTGATCTTCTTGATCTTGAGAATCCTGAGATGTGGACACAATAAATTATGCTTACACAACAGTCAGCTCTCTAGTGGTGGGAAAAATTTCTGGGGAGAATTCTACTGTTGCATGTGCAACCATGTTAAAGTTAAAATACACATATTTTAATATATGTAGTGTGCCAAAACTGTAAAATTATATGATTCTATAAGAAAGCATGATCTCTGTTCATACCTCTATTAATGGATTGCTTGTGGATCTGCTTGGGATTGGAGGTTTGCTGCAGGGAGCAAGATTCCAACGATGAATGATGATACATCCCCTCATCTCCATACAGACATACAAAAGATTTTAAAGGTTACAAAACACTGAGTGTAACGGAGGGTATATCCACACTGTAGAATTAAAGCAGTTTGACACTACTTTAACTGCCATGACTCCTACAGAATCCTGGGATTTGCAGTTTGATAATGGACAGGAGCTCTCTGACAGACCAGGTTGAATATCTCACCAAATGACAAATCCCAGGATTCCACATGATGGAGACATGACAGTTAAAGTGGTGCCAAACTGCTTTTATTCTGCAGTGTGGATACATCCAAAGGCATTACTACCACCACAGAAATCTCTGTGGAAAACTGGTTGAGATACACATGCATTCTCTCCCCCCCACCCCACCCCAACATAATCCTGTTCCTTCTGCTGGTAGACCTAAGTGTGGAAATCCACACTTAAAAAGATTTCTCTCAGTTTCAGTGGTAGCTTAGCTTGTAACATGGGCTCTTGGGCATTAATTTTCATGCAATACCATCTTCAATTCAGTTTAGTATAGATAATTAGTATATCAGATAACTAACTACAGTTCTTAAAAAGACATATGGAAATCTAGTAGCATAAGTGAAACTAACTGGAAAGAAGACACTGGTCCTCAGTGTTTGTTTATCCAGATATGAAAGTCTAAAGAGAAGGTTAGGATTCAGGTTCAGAATTAGGCTATTCTAATAAAATTACTACAGAGATTAGTTGAATCTCAAACTACATATTGGTGAAAATATTTGTTCACATGAATGTGTGTGTAAGTGTGTGCACACACATGTCTGTGGAGTGGTGCAGTGCTAAAGGCTGAGAGTAAATGATCCCGATTTTTAATGTGCTGATATCTCCCAATGATACATATTGACCAAGGGTCCCAATGATTGATAATTTTATAAATCATATTGTTGTTTCCTGGCTGCTGACATCACAATGGGAACCATATTGATGAAACAAAGGGCAACAAATCCCACAAATGGCGATTAATGCTTCCTTTCCACCACCCATAAACCAATTAGAGCTCTGTGTTTCACAGCAGGCAGCCTGCTCCAAAAAGTTTTTCAAAAAGTAAACTCTGCAATCCAATTGACACACATTTTCATCTCCAGTTGAAAGATGAAAACTGTTGTTAACAACTCATAATAGGAAGGTGGTTCTAGTCAATTATTTGCTTAGACTGGTGTTTTTTTTAGAAAATCTGAGCAAAATCTCAAAAAAAAAATCTGCACATTGTTTTTAATTAAATTATGCTGTTGTGTTTAATTCTAAGGGAGTGTTATATAGTATTTTCACTAGTCTTTTGTCTTCCAGATGGCTAAAGATAATGAGACTTGTAAACCAACACATTTGGAGGGTTGGTTGGTGAAAGCTGTCATTCAGTTTCTGCACTTCCACTGCAACATTTTAAAACTTTACAGTTATTTTTTTAAAAACCTATACCTATCATGTTGTGCATAAATAGTTGATATTGAGCCTGTCAGGACAATCTTTCAATTTTTTATTTTATTTTATTTTATTTTATTCTTACTATTTGTTGGGCTGTGTCAACTAAGAACTGATAAAAAGCCAAGAAATCTTTTGCTTTATTGTAAAACCACCAAATACACTCCTTCTTTTCCCTAAAGAAATTTATCTTTTAAAAGATTATAACTGTCTGTCAGCATGTAGTCAAGTCATGGTAATATTTATCAGCATTTCATTGCTCTTCCACTATTTCTCTGAACTGAGAGTGAAAATATTAGATAAAGCAACCTTTAGATGACTAGAAAATCTCATGTGACCAGTGAGGGAGCATTGGCTTTTGTCTAAATGTTCTTCATTTAGATTTAGAGTCTATAAACGACTCTAAATGAGCATTGGAAAAAAATTAGATTGGCTATAGCGTATCATTGCCTCATCATGTCAAATACATGATCCATGGTTGGCTGGGATCATTTGAGGAGAAATGAAATTGTACTGAAGCAATTGTAACAGGGCATAACACTGGCTGCAAACAAATGCAAACAGCCACACCAAAGAAGTGAGATGAGAGGGTTGGGGTTAATGCTGCTTTCAAAAAGAAAAGAAAAAAAAGAATTCTGCTTAGTCTTTATGTACATGATTCTCACTTTGTGTAGTGAAAATATATATGGATGAGTTCACATTATGAAATTCGACACAGACATGATCTCCGTTGATTTGGTTTCAGGTCTGCAGGTTTTACAATATTTCATAGCAACTGTAAATCACCTTTTACAGCACTGGAGTAGAATGGTTGCACTGCTCAAGAAATGGACTGCCTCAATGCATGATTCATGACATCATTGTTCCAGGACCAGACTCTACTTATCCCAGAAGATAGGAACCTGTTCCTTCCCTCACTATCATAAGGAACTCATATTGCATCTTCTTCTCAGAAAACTGAGTCAATGTTAGCTTGGGAACTATGGTACCTCTTCCTGCAGGACCTCAAATGTATCATAATATCCATCTACATTAGAGAGAGTAAATGGCAGCACAGACCCTGATTTGTCTGAAATTTAGCAGACATAAATGCCATTCTAAAGGCCTGTTATGCCTGCAAATTTCATTCACTTTTAATCAGAAGAAGAAAATTGTAGCCTTTTTAAAAATTCCTATTTATATTCATAGGGAGGAATGAAGATCTGGATTTTGTGAATAAAGATCTTGATTTGGCCTAATTGAATTGGACAGCCTTCCAATCAATTCAAGGGAAGCCAAACTGTTTTCCAAACTGGTGTCTGAACTGGATCATGTGGTTAGTGTATATTCCTCGTGTGGAATCAATTTCTAAGTAATTCTGGTCATTGTACCAGACATCTGATAGTACAAAGTGCAGTACTATTAGATGACTGCCCAACAGGTAAGAACTACAGACGGACTTAGTACACATAGACGAAAGGTGGGTAAAGTCCAATGCACCACCTGTCTGTGTCTTGCAAAACTATTTTAGTGACCCTAAAATATTTTTTCTGGAAAAAAAATGGCCAGAAAAAAATGACCAGTAGCAACCCTGAAGCCTTTAGGGCAGTGGTCCCCAAACCTTTTTTGGGCTACAGCTCCCTTTCTTCTTGAATAACAACCCTTGTGATTCCCATGCATATTTTTTTGATATTTGGTGTACAGTTCTATTGCAAATTCAAAACAACCAATCTCAGTCACTGCTCCTTTTGTACTCAATGAACCTAGAAGCAGCAACTGCAGCTAGCTAAGCAATAACTTTCAAGCCTTTTGCTCCTGCTGTCCTTGTGGCAAGGTCTGGAATGTGTGACAGGGATTTTAGTCACTGCTCAACTGGCTGCTCAAGTGCTGCTCTTAAAGTTACTGGGAACAGCAAAGCAGCATCTCCCCATCAAGGAAAGACTCCCAGTCTTTCTTCAGTGAGGTGGACAGTGGCACAGCCAGCTTCCCAGTTTTCTTCCCTTGGAGGAAAGACTCTCACTCCTAGGACTCTTTTTAAGAATCAGTCCTGGATACTCCTCCTCATCCTTTTCCAGAGACATAGCTTTTCCAAAAAGTTTATTGGCTTGTCTAACTAACAAACAAATAGAAAAGAAAAGAAAAGAAAAGAAAAGAACAGGAGTAGCGGAGCAGCTCTAACCTCTCAGCCAAGTCCTGTCAAATTTCGCAAAGCTTAAACAAGGTCCCCAATGTGAATGCTTCTTTTTACCACCACTTCTTCCTTACCATTGTGTGTTCTAACTCATCACTCCACTCAGTCAGTCTGTCCCAAAATGGCACCATAGAATGAGCTCATATGGGCAGATACAGAGTGGGAGACACCACCACATGAAGTAATCAACAGGTCGGCCCAATGGTTTTAAGAGACCCCAAAAAGAGAGGTTTTATGCAACCGTCATCCCCACCATGGTCTGAAAGGTGATTGGTACTTCTTGTCTTTCTTGCATGCTTACATTTGCACTAAAGACATCCTTTGCTGCCCCTTTTTTTCACCACCCCCCTGGATCTTTCCACCTCCCCCAGGGAGGGCAGTACTGCCCACTTTGATAATCACTGCTCTGGGGATGTCATGGTTATGGAGGCACTTTTAGGTCCATGAGAACATTTTTTTCCAATATAGGAAGTGATCATTTTTGGGGGGAAAGGGGTGCAAGAGTTTTCAAAAAGTGTACCAAAATATCCAACTGTGAAACCTAGAGGCTTCAGTGATGCTATTCCCCAGCTTTGTGGGAAATAGTCACTGCTCAATATTATGATAATTCTGTGGATTGGAGATTGAGGATAAAATGGGGCATAGGCCTCTGGAGTCTGAGGGGCAGAAATGCATATCCTCCCATTAGAAGTTGCCCACCCTGGCAAAGAATTAGAATATTTCCATTCACTCTACAATATTTCTATGTACTCTACTTTTTTTTGATTAATGCAATAATTGAGAGATGACTGGGTTAAAGATAACTGAATCCAAAGGGATTGCGGCATTATGGGAAGGAAAGTCTCTGATTTGATGGGTGAGCCACTTGCTTTTATAACTCAAGAAAATGTATCATTCTATTCTTTTGGCTGTTTGCTAAGTCCACATTTTTCTTTTACCCCAATAATGTAGGGACCATGACATCCTGGATGTGATCTTGTATAGAAAACAAACTTATTGTTAAATATATGAAATGTGTGCTTAATTATTAAGCAATGAACATTATTTATGTTTGATTATTCAAACTGCCCTTTTAAAAGAAACTGCAGGGCAGCCACTGGCCATAACTATGAAGTAGAGCATGGGACTCAAGGCTATCTCATTTTACATATACAAGTGTACACACAGGCAGAGAGTTCTAATCATAAATACTTGTTGAAAATGAGCTCTAAGCTTAGCAAAGAATGCTTACCTTCCAACACTGTGTCTTTGCTATGTATTGATCTATTACAGGGGAAAAAAAATCTATTCCAATGAGCCTAAAGGGTCAGATTGATCAAAAGAAAAATGGACAGCCACTTTAAAAAAAAATTCCACCTTTAACAAATGTGATTCATTAAAAAACTAGAAAGTAGATAAATGACAAAATCTGTTTTTAATGATGCCTTCTTGAGGCTAAATGCAATTCTACCCTTCCTCCCTTCAGTCAGAGCTGCAATCTAATACATGAGATTTGTGAAAAGAATTTTAAATCACCAGATTGAGAGGCAAAGACACAGGAAACTATTCTTCACTCTCTGTTGAGATGCTGGTCAACAGTCAAGGGCCTTTCAGTGTGTTGACACAGTGACTAGGCTCATTTCTGGTGTGAGGTAATTCCCGCGGTCAAGTAGGTCTAAGCCTGAGTTAGTAATAAGAGAATCAAGGACCAGAGAAGAGAAAATAGGACTATGAAATAAGAGGAAAAATGGTCAAGGCTTTCCTGGGCTTAGGGGAGCAAAGTGATTGCAATAGCAAAGTCCTTGCAGAAATGGCTCAATGTCTTTGGGCTATGGGTGCAAAGGTTTGAGCCTTCTGGATGTTGTCGAATTGCAAGTCTCATCTGCACTAGCCAGCATAGTGATTGGGGAGAAACAGAGAGAGTTTCAACCCAACAACAGCTGGAGGCAGTGACATCCCTGCACTGGGTGTTACCTGGTGAAGGGGCAGGGCTTCCAGAGGTCAGGGCTTCTGGGGCAACACACACCTTCTGGGGTGTCACCAGGTGTGGGCCACATGACTGCACTCCCCTAGTGATGCCACTGTCTGGAGAACCCCATAATATCCCCTCCACACACACACTGCAGGGACTCAAGACAAAATCAAAAGAATGGTTTGGAGTGTCCAGGAAAAATGTACACTTTCCCAATAATTCAATTTCCTTGATATCTTACATCTGAATATTCAAATCCTTATACTGTATAGGAGTGGAACATGCCTGATGAAAGGGTGGATATGGATAGGAATGAGATTAATCTCATTAACTTCAGAATCTGATCTACTATAGGAATAAGACCTATTATAAATACTAAGCACTGGCACTATCCATATCTGTCTCTTGGATTCATTATTTTTAAACTACACAAAGAGAACACAAAAGACAAATAAGTAAATTAATAAAAGCAGCTCCTGGAGCTTCATCACCAGTATGTAACGTGTCATTCAGTTTGGCAACATCATTTTTAATGACCTCATAACTTCAGGACTTTAGAATGAGAATTGTTTCATTTGTTAATGTTCTAATATCAAATGAAAACAGCATTTGCCTTGTATTCAGGTTTAAATCAAAGTGGATCAAGTTCACAACCTGATCCACCTGTTTATATCTTAGATCATGTAGCATCATAGTGATTACACTGGGATTGAGATTTTTAGGGGTTACTGTTTAGGTTAAAGGAGAGAAAGATCCCCACCCCATGTTTTGATTTCTAAAGTGATTTTGGAGAGCATGCAGAAAATTGTGTTTCTGTGCAAAAACTGCATGCATGAATTTTACACAGACTAGGTTCTGAACTGTGAAGATTCTTATCAGAAACAGGATTCTCCTGGTCAGGAATTCTCAACACTTGATAAACATGTTTTTGAACATTTTAAAATATTTCCATATACTGTTTTCTCCCGATCCCTGCCCTCTCACTAAATGCACAATATCCACCTCTTCATCCAGTAGGAATAAATAACCAATGAGCCATAGAACCTCTTCAAATAACTTGGCATTGACAGGAGAAAAAGATCTGTCTGGGGGCCAGTGACAAAGACCTTTCAACTTTGTTCAAATTGTCAACTGACCATGCTGTGCTGCATCACAAAAAGGTGGCAGGATAGACTTCTACTTAGAAACTCTTTGTACAGCCAGGAGGAAGAAAATTCCTTATATAAATTTGGGCCAGTTCCCATTCTTTCACGGGGGATAGCAGGGGCAAACTTACCTTTGCCAGAGAAGAGAATAGCAAACACCAGTTTTGTTCCTTTCTATCATTTTATTGTGTTAACAGATTAGGGTGTGTAAATTTTATCTTTTATTTTAAAACCTACAGTAAAATTGCTATGCTGTGTTTTTATTAAGAGTTATTAAATTATTTATTATTGGGTTTTGTAGATGCTTATTGTATTAGGTGATCTCTGCCCCCCCCCCCCCCCCGCATTCATGTTATCAACCTGTTGCCATTCCCACCCTGAAGGGTCTAGATGTACTCAGATGTTTCTTCAGTTGTCAAAATATTCAGTTATAAATATGAATGGGCTCGTTCAGAGAGTGTGATTGAAATGCCGTTCCATTTTAGCAAACATAATTTTTAATATTCATTTGTTAAACCAGCTTTCTGAATTCTGATAAAAAGTGTGTTGAAAATGGATTAGAAATCACAAAAAATATATAAACATATACTATATTTTGATACTGCTTCATTTTGTTCAGCAGAGCAATTTATTTTTTATTACACTTACTTTGCACATTTCTCCAAAAATGGGATCCAAGACAGCTTATTTTTATTATTGATTTCTTTAATTAAAAATATTTCATTTAATTTATATTATTAGGCTAAAGATTCATAACCAAAGTTAATGTATTCAAAGATGATAATCCCTAAATATAGAATTATAGATAAAGACGAACACTACTTTAAAAATAATTACTTCCTCCCCCCCCTTTTTTTTTTTCCAGCTCCACTCATTTGGAAACCCCAGAACTGAGTTTTCATCTATTTATATTGTGTGTCTTCTTGTAAAAGTCAACATGTCACTTTTTTCTGTATGTCAGTGAAGGCTGATTGGAGTGTTGACTTTAAAGACAGGTCACAAAGTCACAGAGAAGAAAAGCAACAACCTTTACTGGAATGGAATGATGCTAAATGTCACAAAACAAAATATTTTGTTGCAATTTGGTGAAGTGACATGCAAAAACGTTCAGATGGCAATGTTTATGGGACATGCATTAAATCACATCAAACCGTGACTAATCATGCCACTATGCACAAAATCCACTGCAATACCTGATACACAAATAGGCCATTAACCAATACATAATGCAATTCATTAAATAATAATAATAATAATAATAATAATAATAATAATAATTTTTATTTGTATACCGCTTTTCCTCCAGATCAAAGCGGTTCACAACATACAAGCTACATGTCACATGCTATAGCACAAAGCAATACAATACATCAACAGTGACATCAGCGATCTCATACAATTCAACAAAAATCCTCAAAAACCATGTACAAAGCAGTCAAAGCCATCAGTTGAGGCCTGTTGTTGCTGGCCTGCTTCTCTCTCCCTCAAGATGGTGGTCGGAAGGAGGGCTCTTTTTCTTTCATGCGAGGCCTGTTGTTGCTGGCCTGCCTCTCTCTCCCTCAAGATGGTGGTCGGAAGGAGGGCTTTAAACAGTCTGCTTAAGAACAGTGACAAAGAGATTGTCAGCATTCAAAGCCAATGATGTTATATTTCGAAAAATAGGCTTGCTTCACAAACCAATTTTTTCACTTGTTTTCTTCAGTGCTTTTTCCAGTCATTTACATCTTGGTTGTGATACTACTAGAAATTTGAGAACTACAATTATTGAACATAAAAGTGAAATCAGAAGTGGAAGTCTGGATATCTTGTTATTAGAACATTTTTTTCATCATGGTCATTCTCCAGACTCCATTAAGTTTTTTTGTTATTGAATTAATTAAATCTGGTCCCTTTAACAGAGCATCTCTATAGAGCAAATTTTTACAAAGAGAAGCATTTTGGATACATAAATTAGCATCTAGCAAACTGCAAGGGCTAAATGAACATCTAGATTTATATTCGCTTCTCGGCCTTTTGGCTAAGATCAAGGGCCCTTTTTAAAACAATGATGAGAACGCTTCCATGACAAAAATGGAGGTGTTTCCCTTTAAAAGCGCCATCCGCGATCCCACCAGGAGGCTCCCATCGCAGATCGGTGACTGACGCTGGGGTGACGGGAGCATGGCGGAAGGTAAGGAGCGTGATAAACCCATATATCTCTTTAAGAATTGTTGCAACATGAAACAGTCACCTGAATATCATTAGGAAGAGAATGTGTATTATCACCAACACATACAGTACTCACTGATTTTGCTGCATGTGAAAGGGCATGTTTTAAGGCAAGCTTGTTATATGAGTAAGGGATAAATACAATTGTTTTCTTTTTTATATAAGGTTAATCTTTATTTAATATTGTTAATTTTGTGTGTTTAGATTAATGTAATAGCAAGATGGAAACTGCACTTTATAATTTAGAAATCTGGAGATATCTATTGTCTCAACTGAAGAAGACCTTGATGTTGAAATGGCTGTACAACTCTGGAGGTAGTTGCCTCTTCTACCTATGCTACCTTGCTTCCTTCCTGACGTGAATTATTGCCATTTATTTGAAATGTTGCCTCTTATTAATGGCCATGGGTTAGTATATTGTCTTATCATCATATCTGATGACAAAGATTCCACAGAATTGTATGCACTCTTTGAGAAGAGAGTTTTTTTTCTATATTTAGCTTCTGCCATATTTAGTTTAGAGTAGAATTTTGGAAGATTTGGACTATATTGGACTTTTCATTAACAATCTCATTGGTAGATATATATGTGGTGATTTAATACTTCACTGTCTATCATTAGATGCTGGCATTAACACACGTGAATATATTTTGATACAGAAAGGTTTTCCAGTATCTTCATTAGTTTTTAGTACATGTACTTTGAGGTACATAGTGTTGGGACACTTTGCTATTGTCTCCCTATTGTTTTGGACTAGTATCAGTGCATGGCATCAGTGGAACAAATTCCAGATTGGCAAGGTGAACCCCTTCCTTTGTCACACTTTTCTCCAAACACAAAACAAGGGATCATACCTGTGAGTCTCCCATCCAGAAATTAACCTGACCCAAGCCTGCTTCAGCAAGGTTGCAATATCACATATTTTCAGATTATGTTTTTTGATTGAGCCATGTCACTCTCTTACAGCTAACGCATAAGGATGTCACTCAGTTCCTTAACTCCTGATAATATTGTTTTAATTGCTGATTGTTTTGTATTTTAGAGTATTTTACTGCTATTATTATTGTGATCTATGCTTGGATGTTACATATTGATATTGGGTTGTAATCCTGCCTCGATCCATCCGGGAGAGGTAGGAAAATATAAATAAAAATTTTATTATATTATTATATTAACATGACTCCAGTCAATGAAGTGACCAGTGGGGTGCCACAGGGTTCTGTGCTATTCAACGTCTTTCTCAATGACTTGGATGAAGGAATAAAAAGCATTTCCAGATGGTACCAAATTAGGAGTAGTTAATAACCCAGAGGAGAGGATCAAAATTCATAATGGCCTTAATAGATTCAAAATCTGTGCCAAAACTAACAAAGGCCCAGTACATACCTGCTTGAAGGTCCAGAGCGGCAGCGGTGTTTTTTCCTCCACAGAGAAGCTGCAGCCGCTAAACTGCACAGCTTCCCTGCGGAGGAAAAAAACCCACAAAAATCAGGTTCTTTTTCTGCCACACCAGTTACATCCCAAGTGTGCCAATGGCACACTCGGGACGTAATTGGTGCGATATGATGTGCAGACGCTATGCATATGTTATGTCATAATGCACATTATGCCGCCACCAGTACGTGCTTGGGTTAGGGACTGTGCAGTTGCTGCACAGTCCCGTAACCCTAGCACAGCACGAGCACGGTGCGAGCACAGAATTTTTGCACTGTCTGTACCATGCCTAAATGAACTTCAGCAGGGAGAAGTGTAAGGTTCTGCACTTAGGCAGAAAAAGAAAATGAACTGAATAGATATAGGATGGTGGACACCTGGATTAACAAGATTACATATGAAAAACTATTCTGCTTTGGTCAGGTCTCACCTTGAATACTGTGTCCAGTTCTAGGCACCACAATTCAAAGAGGCTATTGACAAGCTGGAGTATGTCCAGAGGAGGGCAACCAAAATGGTGAAGGGTGTGGAAACTATGCCATATGAGGAGAGACTTAGGGAGCTGGATATGTTTAGCCTGGGGAAGAGTAGGGTAAAGGGTGATATGATAGCCCTGATTAAATATTTAAAGGGGTGTCATATTGAGGCTGGAGCATGCTTGTTTTCTGCTGTTCCAGAGAATAGGACCCAGAGCAATGGATTCAAACTACAGGACAAGTGATTCTATCACAACACAAGGAAAAAACTTTCTGACAGCAAAACCTGTTCACCAGTGGAACACACTCCCTTGGAGAGTGGTTGAGTCTCCTCCTTTGGAGGTTTTAAACAGAGGCTGGCTAGCCATCTGTCAAGGGTGCTTTGTTTGTGTATTCCTACATGGCAGCGGATTGGACTGGATTGCCCTTGTGGTCTCTTCCAATTCTGATTCTAAGTTTACACAATGAACCTTTTCTTCCTTAAACCATTCTTTTGTTGTATACACCATAGTAAATAACCTCTGGCTTGCATTTATGTTCTGTACCAGGAGCTGCTGATGGCTTCCATGTAAGTGGCATGGTGGATAGAGATGGCACAAATATCCCAAAAAAATTCAATAGTTGTTGTGAAAAACATTTTTTGCGAGTTGAGAAACTCTAAAGAGAAGAATCCTGGACTGATTAGAACGTTGGTAGTTTGGAACATATTCAGTGCAAAATTTGTATATGGTTGTTTTGTGTGTTTTAGTGTGTTGGACAATGGAAGCTCCTCCACAGGCTGGGGGTTTGGGAGGTGGGAAAATAGCCTCCTCTCAAGGCTGTCTGGTTCCCCCCCCCCCCCCGTATAGTCCGAAGGAGAGTGCCTTCAGTTTACCTTCCAGTAAACAGCAGTCAGGGAAGGAACTAATGTTTCAACCAAGGTAAGGCCGGGGAGGTGGTCACAGGTTGATACCTGGGCCTCAGTTGGACCCACATCAGGTTTCCCCCCTTTTTGTTGTTATCTCCAGGTTCAGTTTAAATAGGTTTTAGATAAAATAAAGTGGCCTTTGTTCAAGTTAATGTCTTGTGTCAGGCCTCATTATTTTGTGTTTGGTCATCAATATGCAGACAGGAGTGTTTTCTTCCCAAAAAACAGCATGTCCAGTGCATAAAAAGCTCTAATTGGGGACTTATTATGTGCAAATTTTGAATGTGTTTTCCTTTGCAGAGAAAACGCCATTTTCTGGGCAGGAAACAGCTTTTTCTCTGCAGAAAATAATAGTTCTATGCAGAAATGTTTTCTGAACAGAAAATGTTATTATCTCTGCCAAAAAATAAATAAATCAATTTTAGGGAAGAAAGTTAGAGAATAATTACATTCCTAATGGTGAATTGCCTCAGGTTTTATATAGATCTTTCAAGGTGCTATAAATGACCCATATCTCCAAAAGAAGTTCAGAACTTCTTTTAAAGTTCTTTTAAAGTTGAGACTGAAACATAGAGTTGATTAATCACTCCACTAATATGGAGGCCAACGTCTGCCACTGCTCCATACTTTGTAAACTAAGGTTTTCTAAGGCTAACTCAAAATTCTGCAGGAGTTTTAGAATCTATAATCAACAGAATAGTTTGGCTAATTTAAAAAGATGGCTGCAATTAGGCAAAATATCATGCTGCATACTCCTATTTTAATTGTATCTTTTAAGAAAGAACATATGTAATATATTACCATAAATTTAATTTAGTTTATGGGATACAAAATGCAAATCAGTGCAACTGAACTGTAGACACTTTGTACATTACAGTGCTGTGCTACCACAGCTGAAAGCCAGCTGACTTAATATGGTAATAGATGCAGGAGTAAACAAATTCAGATACACATTTTGCACTAGACTCAGAAAGTATGGCATTGTTTCTCTTTCTATCACTTTAGAAAAGCTGTCTGAAAATATGGCCACAATTTATAAGCAGGCTGGATTTTTCACTTGCATTTTTTTCCATTGTTGGTGACTGTGATGAAAATGGGATTTTAAATGGGAAGTAATGCAGAGCTTTTTGTGGCAACTTTAAAACTTTCTAGAGACTTTTAAAAGTTATAACCATGGCTAAAATAAACTAGGCATACAACAGTAGCAGATCTATAGCTGTATTCCTTGGAGTTGATGCAGGAGCAGCAAACGTTTTCTCTTGTACATTCAGATTTCACCTGTGTGCCTGATTTATGAATGAAATAAACTAGCCATAAAAGTGAGATTGGAATGCCAGAAGAAACTTTTGTTGCTTCTGCATCAGCTCCCAAGAAAATAGTTGCAGTTTTCATATTTTAGTAGTTGTCTTCTTCTTGTTATTTTCCAGCAGAAGTACAACAAACTCCTCATAGACTTCTTAGTGTTGATGAGTCAGTTAAGATACTGGTGTACCCCACTGCACAGTCTGGTAATTATTCTGTGTTCTCTACATCCCATCCCTTCCATGAAGTTTTCACATGAACTTATAATAATTTGGGAGTTACAAGATATCTGCAGTAATATTAAACTCCCTTAACAACATCTACATGTTGCCTCCCACAAAATTTCACAAAGTGAATCTCAGGGGGGGGGGACCCAAATAATATCACTTTCTCAAGAATGGGAACTTGAGGACACTGTGCACTGGGCCTCAAAAGTCATTAACATCTCCCAGACAGAATATATATTTTCTATTTGTTCATGTGTGAATTTTATATACCTTTAATTTATGTATGAATTGCAGATGTACCTGGGGCAATGGATAGCTCCAATGCCAGTGGGGTGGCGAGTCTGTTTTTAGTTTCAATTTGAGCTCTAAAAGAGCTGTTCAAGCTGCTGAACTTTATTCTTAAATCAGCATCTTGGAGAGTTCCTTTAAAGTTTGAAATACAATCTGGAGAAGGTCATTGAGCGACTACAATTGTAGCCACCAGACACAAAGGACATGAATGAATAAAATAATATGTGATTGACTAAGGATGGCACATCAGAATTCCACTTTGATCTGAAGATATTTAGGGATATGGAGGTAAAGACTCAGTCCTACATCCATCCATTCTGTCATAGAAGTGATGTGTTAAATATAAATATACTTTTGGTTACAAATAATATTAGCGATGTGAGTGTCAGCTATCTCTGTGTAGGGCTGGGTGAGAAAGGAATGAATCCTGTTATCTCTTTCCCCTTTCAATTTTTTTTACTACTAACATCAATAATCAACATGTGACTACAACTCTGGCTACTAACTTGAATATATGTATGCTTAATAATAAATATATGGTACCAAAGCTGAACATATGGTACCAAAGCTGAATTAAGGGGAGATTTTAAAACTGCAAACCAGATTCCCCAAAGACTGTTCAACCCAGTTAAAGACAATCTGGAATCCACTTTCCAGATCCACATTTCTACCCAAACTAATCTGAATTAAACTTCAGTATTATGGTTTAGCCTTTCATGGTTTCCAGAGTTGACATCAAAATTTTGAGTTTCCCTTTAATCCAGTAGAAAGGATACACGAGCAAAATTTCTGAAAGATCTTCAAAACAAGGTCCTTTATAACTGTTAACCCATCAAGATTTAAAAGCAATAGACAAGCTAAAACTTGCAGGATATTATAAATCAAAGCCCATGTGGCAGAGCAGAAGTTTCCTCTCATTAACATTTGAAGCTTCTATTCTAAGAACTAGGATAGCTTCCATCATATGTTCCTGTTCCCATCACAACTAGGTGCCCTGATGAATTGTGTGAGATGGAACAAAGCAAGAAAACGATATCTAGTTTGTGTAATAGATGATCAACAACAGTAACCAAAATAAATAAATTGATATCTTGAAATATAGTTACAACCTCCTCTCCAGATTTTTGTGTGAATACCTGCATGCATAGAGGCCTGGTTCTTGAAATGCTTCTCCAGTGCTGACATGTAGCAAACCCCAGTTCAGAGTGGATATGGTGGTGAACTCACACCACTCCTTCACTATATGCTTCTTCCTGCTGTGAGTCAGTACAGTTGGCCCTCCATTTTTGTGGGCAATCCATTCCAGACCTCCCCCCTTATGAAAATGGAGGCTCATGCATACCCAAGAGTTCTGGCTTGAATGGGGCATGCCCTATTGGAAAGAATGGAAGTCACCCCTCTGTGAGCATTCAAGGTCATGGATCCCAGATCTGCGAGTTAGGAAGGGCGATTATACATCTTCCCAAGCTTTCCACAAAATTCTTGAGTTTCAGCAGCCTAGGCTTTTCCTTCCCTTACTTCCATTGCCTTTATCTCCCACCACAATGCCATATTTTCCTCTTTTTATATATCTAGCCAGTTGAGAAAGACAATAACCCATTGTGTATATTCCCTATGTGCTATTTTTTTACATTTTCTGTCCCTTTCTCCCTCCTTGTCTTTGTTTCTGAAAGTGCATCTGCATTGTAGGAATAATGTAGTTTGACACTACTTTAACTACCATGGCTATATCCTACAGAATCCTGGTATGTGTAGTTATGTGCGGTGCCAGAATGCTTTCACAGAGAAAAACAGTATTCCATAGATGAAACTACAGCACTTAAAATGGGTCAAACTGCATTAGTTCTACAGGGCAGAGGCACCTTGAGACAGGAAAAAACAGGACATTAAAGTTTTGGTTACACAAAACTAAATATTCATTTCCAAGAATGCTGGCTCACTGGTGAATATCCAGCTAGTACCCTGCCAAACTACACTCAAAATATGGGTTTTCAGGATTAATGTGTGTATAATTAATGTGTGTATGATTAATGTGTGTATAATTTACACTATAGAATATGCCGAACAAGACCAGCTAGCAATATTGATGCTGTTCTCCCTTGTTATTTTCCATGCACCTTCATATAATCACTTGTCTCCACAGAGGGCTCATATAAAGTCTTATTTTGTGATTTCCTAAGACGTTCTAGCACTGATTCATCTTCCTTAAATCCCCTTTCAACAGATCTCTGGAATTAAGACAAATGTTACAAATAAAGGATTAAACCAACAATTTATTTTAGTCCCTCCCCCTTTCTTGCTGGTTTGGTCTTTTGCTGATTTCCTTGATGTTTGAAGATTACCATGCTATGCTTGCAAAGACTTCCATTGTCTTTTAAATCGTTTCATCTCATCTCATCTACATTAAAAATTTAAACTTCTAACATTTAATAATGATGAAAGCGATTAATACTCCAGCTTAGAGTGTGTGAAGCAATGTGTTTTCATTGTAGCCACTGATGGGCTAATAGTTCTAAAGGATATTTAAGCCATAATTCCCAGTCACAAGGTTTTAACTACTTTATTTTTAGAATGCTATTTGTTGCTTATAAAATATTCTTGATGGGCAAAGACTTACCAATCATTTCAGTCTTCCTCACAGAATAAGTTGTTCTTAATCCTACTTCTTATGAAGCCTATAATGAAAGCTTTGAGTCAAGACATCCTGCTGAGTCCACATGGAATCAATGAGAAGGAAGGTAGCTCAGAGGTAATCTGGACCAGTGGTCCCCAAACTTTTGAGGGCCACCACCACCTTTCCCTGGGGGTGATAACCCTAGCATTTCCCCCAACACCTATTTCTTGATATTAGGTCTATTGTTTTTGTAGCAGCCAGCCAGCAGCATCAGCATCTCCTCCTCTCATGTGTGAATACTGTAGCAGCCCAGGCCTACTCTTCCCTCTCATATGTGCTGGCCTTACAGCAATAGGAAGTCTGGCTTGCTGGCCAGCTGCTTAATTGCTGTTTTCAGGGTGACAGGGAGCAAAAGGAGCAGTGACTGAACAGCTGGTCAAATAGCAACTGGATAAAGACCAGTACAGGTGAAAGATCTTGTTTTGATCAGCTGCATGGTTGCAGCTCCCTTTGCACTCAGTCACTATGGGAACAGTAACTGAGCAACTGGCTGAGTAATGACCAAGAAACCTCACACCCATGCTGGCTTTGTCGCAAATGAAGGCATGGGTGAGAGGCTTCTGGGTCACTGTTCAGCTGCTTGGTCACTGGTCCACATCTGGTCACCCTGGCATCAGCAATCAAAAAGCTTCTCTCCTGTGAGAAAGGGCTTTCAATCCCTCATTGCCAGGAACATGCAAGGGAGCACTCAAACACACAAGAACTGATTCAGCAATAAGAATCAAACAAGGTTATGGAAAGAAAAGATTGAAAAGTTGGCTAGCAGAATGTTAGGGTTGACAGAGGGGGTATATTTACCCAGAGGAGAGACAGAAGTCTGTTGGAGACTCAGACAGCATCAGATGGTGAATTCTGAAGACTTGGATAGTATCCGAGAGTGCAACAGGAACAGTGAACAATAATAACAGAGATTTGAGGAGGTTTTATACCTTTTTCCTGTCCTTGCAGCATGTGCTGTACGCAAATGGTGTGATGAAAGCTTTGATTATTTTTCCAATGAATGGTCAAGCTGGTCCAGAAAACCTAAGGATATGTAGAACTAAGGTGTTAATGCAGCAATGCCATCTGAAACACATTTTGATGATCAGAGGGGCAAGGACTTCAAAAAGGGAGAAAAGGGTATGGTGTTTGTCAGTTTGACAAATGTCTTCCTTTGTTTCTAAGGGAAATTGTTTGTATTAATATTTTGTACCATTTGTATTACCTTGTATTATTTTATTTCTGTAATCCCGCCTCGATCTTTGGAGAGGTGGGAAATATAAATAAACTCTATTGTTGTTGTTGTTGTTGTTGTTATTATTATTATTATTATTATTATTATTAATGTAAAATAGGCAGGTAGGAGGAATGTGTCATGCTTAGCATAACCCAGAGTGCTTGTCTTTGTCTTTATATAGGCTGAGCATGCCCTAGGTCAAGTGATCAAACACTGGTGTCTTTTAGCTTCCTTGGCTCATCGGGATCCTCCAAACATGTATCAAGTCACTGTGACTTCCAGTCGTGCACCACTCCATATATTATAAAAAAACCCATATTCAGCTGGAGGGGTGATAGGGTATACGAACCAAAGGATTCCAAATCTGAGAGAGGCAAGAAAGGTGAAGGACTCTTTTGAAGAATATTTTTCCCCAGAGTTATGCTTTCCCCCTATAGCTTTAAGTCACTTCTCACAAATTGTTTCTTCACTATCTCTTCATTCAGGCTGCCCAACAAAAGAAAGCAGGAGCAGCAGCACAGCTCCAACTGCCAGACAAGTCCAACCAAAGTACACAAAACATAAGTAGGTCCCAAATGTGAAAGCTTCTTTTTGCCGCCACTTCACCCCTGCCACCAGGTGCTCTAACATCTCATCTTCACCATGATCCTAAAGGCTTCTGGCTCCCCCTATCTTTCTTGCATGTCAGTACAGTGGTACCTCGGGTTACGAAATTAATTCGTTCCGCGGCTAATTTCGTAACCCGAAAAACCTTCGTAAGCCGAATTGCCATAGGCGCTAATGGAAAAATAGCTCTCTGCTGCCCTCCGGTGGCGGAAAATAGCGCCGAGGTTTTTTTCGTAACCCGAAAAAACCTTCGTAAGCCGAAACAATAAATCCCTATGGGATTTTTTCGTAACCCGAAAAATTCGTAACCTGGGTAATTCGTATCCCGGGGTACCACTGTACTGTGACTGAAGCTCTCCAACCACCCCCTTTTCCCTCACTGCTGCCCTGCTGCTCACTTTTTCTTCACTACCACCCTGTATTTTACTATCAGTGATCAACTTCAGGACCTGAAATTGGCAGAATATATAGGGTCCATTCATAACAGAATAGAGCCATTACTTCTTCAAAGCTGGATATTTTTGATGCAACTTAGGATTCCATTAAACATTTTGGTTACTGCATTGCATTGACTCATGCATAACCAATAATCTATTAATATTATGTTTCTTGGATGATCCTAGAAAACAGCATTTTCCCCAGAACATGTAAGATTATAAGATGATTGGGCAACTTCAACAGGTTCAGGAGTCATTCCCCACCCAAATCCACAAGAGACTACATTGTAGTTCCAGCACATGATACTATTTATTTTGCTGACAAAATGCAGCATGGCAGCAGTGAGAAAGTGCTGCTTCCACCTTAAAATGTGATTTTGCCTTTGAACATGGAATATGTACCTGGCATGCATTGTTTTCATTCTTCTAGAAGACTTCTGGGAAACAAACTGACTTAAAACATGCAGGAAGCATGCACCTAAAGACAAAATGGCATTTTGGATATGGTAGCACTACAATTGTTCCACTATGGTCCTGGGTTTCAGCAGCAAAATTAATGGTGACCAAGCCCTCATAGCAAACCAACTCCCCAAGCAACCAAACAACAACAACAAAAAACATATAGCTCATGTACTGTGTCTACTCCAGTCCTGGGTTACACAAAACCACAATGACACAAGCTCAGCTAGAAAGTATACTACAGAAGAGGAAAGGTACAATCAATTCTAATATGTCATCAGCACAATAAGTAGTGTCAGAAAACAAGTCTTGTCCAAATGAAAAGAAACTTACACTAAGTTGCACATGACAATGGATAGGAGATTATTTTATATTGTCAATAAGACGAACAATAAGAAATGTATAAATATATCAGGAAACTGGCTAGGAAGGTGGGGCATTCTTCTGAGATAGTAGTGACTGGCTAGAATGGGACCTTAAGCTGCAGAGGACTGCTCAGTGAAAATGTCAGCCCAGTATGTGGCTGCTTGAAAAAGGCAAATCCCATAGTGGGGATCATTCAGACAGGAACTGAAAATAAAGCTGCTAACATCATAATGCTTTTATCAAATCTCTGGTGTAACCACACTGGGAATACTCTATCTACTTCTGGTTACAGCACCTCAGAAAACATACTGTAGAGCTGGGGAAAGTACAGAGAGTACAATCAAGATTACAAAGGAGCTGGAGCAATCTCATCCTACAAGGGAAAAGTACCAGGTTGAAGTGTCAAGGGTCTTTTACCTTAGAAAGAAAAAGAAAGAAAAGATGGCTAACCACAGACAGACCACAATAGACTATGTGCAATGTAGAGAAAGTCTATAAGGAGATGTTGGTGTACTCTAGTAATCATTTCATACATGCCACCATCCAGGAAAGCTTAATGGTAAAATAATCAGGACAGATTGCAGGAGGTATTTCTCCATACAGTGATATTTAAACTATGGAATTTATACTGATGATTCAGGAATATAGTTTCAAAGGGGTAGAAAATTTAAATATTGGATTCCACTCTGAATGCTCCCTTCCAGTTACCTCCTTAACCTCAGAGAGTAGGCTAATTTTCCCAGTGTGCTGCCAAAACATCCCATCCTTCTTTCTTCAGCAGGAGCCTCCACAAAGGCTCTATCATCTAGTAAGAAAATTAAGGTTCAGCCTTCTAGATAATTTCCCTCAAATCAGCAAGTAGCTGTATGGACAAAAGAGCAGCTAAAGCAACTGCAACAAGCTTAGTATGTAAAAAAAAATGTTTAGCTTTATGTGGCTCTCATAGAAGTAAATATTATGTTCCCATGCTTGGAATAATTTTTATAGACTCTGCATGTGACTTTCACTAGGCACATGTTATATGCCAGCACCTTTAAAATACTATAAATATCAGAGCGACAATAAAATAATGTTTCTTCTAATTAACATATCCCACCAGTGGAAACCCATCAAATGAGACACAGAACATAGACTTCTGTGCAGTGGCATCCCTAGTTGTTGTAGATTTCTCACTTTAAGGTCTGATTAGCATCAATATTGATTTAATTTTGATACCAGCTAAATCTCCTTCCCAGAGTCTTTGGGGGTCTAAGGAGCTTGGCTTGACTAGACTGTCAACTTTTGTTTCAAGTTCAGGAAAATAAGATTTACATGTATATATGTAAAGAATGAGAAAGAAAGTAAAAGGACAAATTATTCAAGCAAAAGACATATTCGTGACATAGAGGTGAGAAAGTTATTTTATTTGTTATGTTTTATGTTAGTAATGTTTGTGTAAGTTTTCTAAATGTGTGTGTTCTTTGGGTGAATTTGTAGTAACTTTTAGAGGATTCTTTCTGTTTTTAAATTATATATATATATATATATATATATATATATATATATATATAATGTTTCAAGTGAATGGTTTTAATTATTTTTTTAAAAAAAGTTTATATGTTTTAAAGTGTATGCACTTGAATTTTTAATTTTTTATGGGTTTTAAGCACAAAGATTCATAACTGATTATCAATCAAAGATGGAAGAGATGCAGGATGGATTAAGAGAACCTTTAAAAACTGAGACAGAGATATTTTCACCTCTATGTATCTCTGTAAAATCCCTTTCCTCTCCTACAAATCCTGGCATATAGATATTCTGAAATGTCTGTGAGAAATTTCTTCCCACTGTTCATTCTTTTCAGATGAATGCTAACCTTCCAAGGAAAAAGATAGGTTAAAGTGTGTGCTATATATCTCAAAATTTGATGAAGCCAATTCAGGTATGGTGCATCATTTCATACCTTCTTGTTGAACCTCATATCTTTCACATATATTTTTAACATAGCAATGGTTTGTAATTTTCTTCTGATGCCATTATTACTTAAAATTTCCATTTCAAAGGGATATTGGTCTTCAGAAATTCCAATAGGCACATATGGTTGAATGCCATGATCCCAAGGAAGCCTACTTCAAAGCAAATACTATTAAATTTCAATGGAATTTCCTTCCAAGCCAAAATAATTAGGATTCCAGGAGGTGAGTACTCATCATATGTGAAATGCACTCTTGAAGCCAAACAGGATGTTGCAGGGATTATGCCTGATTTCCTAGTTTTTCTAAACTGGGAAGCAGTTGCCCAAGACAGCTAGTGAGAGTAGAGACTTGGTGGGTTACTGGTTTTCTTAATCCATTTTTCCCTGTCAGCTAAAATTTCTCTCATCATTCTGCTTTCCTCCATACAGGGGGCAATATGGAAATTTGCATAAGATAACTTTTTTTAAATTAGGAGTAGCAAAATAATGGGTGGGGCAATGCTGACATTTTAAGAATAGAAAAGGTGAAGTAGCTTCTTCCCTTCCAAATTCCAACAACTGGAAGACCAAAACCTCCTGTTTAACATCAAGATTTATACTTCCCAGCTTTGAAATTAGGCAAGCTGAACTCAGATTCTAGCCAAATGTTACCCAGGAGGCACCCGCCTGGCAGTGTCAGCAGCAAAAATCTATGCAATAAAAACCAGATGTATCCAGAATTTGAATTGAATTCAGTAGTGGTAAATCCCTTTTTTTAAGCTGTGCACTAATCTAAGTGTTCAAAAGGTGTTGGTTTTGTTCTGGCCCAGTTCTCTGCCCTGTCCTGGATTTCTCCCTTTTCACTTGCTGCCCCTCACTCCTGGAACCTCACTTCTTTAACCAATTTCAAAACTGTGTTGAAGACCATCCTGTTCAGAGAAGTGTTCCCAGGCATTGAGTGACTATTATTTGTTATTTGACATTATTAATTTGTTGCTTGCTTTACTTTATTGTAACCTTTCCTGTATTGTTATGTATTATTTATATGTATTATGCTGTTATTTCTTAGATTGTATGCCATGGCCAGGTTTACTTTATCTATTTTATTGTTTGTATGTACAGCGCTATATAAATAAATCATAATAACAAATAATAACACACACAAAAAATGCATCTCTCTGTTCTGTTGCTACTGCAAACTGCAATCAAAAAGAGACCAAATCTTCTGACTCTATCTTGTATAATGTTTACTTTTACTTTTCCTCCCCTTCGCCTCTTTTCATGGACCCAAGAGGAAGAAAATATGAGAGCATTCCAATAATTGTTCTGAAATCTTCATGAAGGCAACAGTGAGTGATACCCCATGGACATTTTCTTTTCCATCTATTTTTAAAACCCATTCTCCTGCACCCCCAAGTTCCTAATAGGAGCAAAGTGAATCATATACAGCACCTAAATAGTTTGGTACCCTTTACACCCTATGTGCTGCCTGAGACCTGACAATTTAGGTTTGCAGTAATCAATAAGTAAGAAACATTCACAGACCTCTACCCTATTGGGGCATACATGTTCTGCTCTTTGCTGGGAGGAGAAGCAGAGAAATGGCTGATGGATTTTGTATATATGTATTTACAATGGTGGTGGAATGTCTGTCCATTCAGGATTAAATAAGCAAAATGATTTTATCCTGTTTCATGAGGCATAAAACTGACATGCAAAATAGGAAAATATCAGGGCTAATCCTCATAAATAATAATATGCGGAGACTGCATGCAGTGTTCTATGTGCTCTGCATTTAAGACAAGGAAAAGTGTGCCCCAGATCTATTCAAAGCTTAAAAAATTACTTAGCCCTTCTTTGGCACCTGAGTGGACAACCTGGATCATGCCAGCTTGTATAAAACATTCAGAGGTATCCGTGTTGGTCATAAAGCAAATCTAAAAGCATCAAAAATCCAACAAACAGTTATACCTTTATTGGACCAACCGAAATGCACAATATATATGTTGCAAGCTTTTGAAGCTCCACTGGATTCTACATCAGGCACAGGTGTTAAACCATATAGGAGGGGGTGGTGGAATGAGGATATTAGTCACAGACCTGCATTTTGCTGTTTCTGTTCTTTGTTCAGATGGCATGGAGGGGTATCTCTTACAGGCTGGCACCTCCTCCTTCTAGCCATGTGGCAAAAGAGAGATTCTCAAATTCCAGGAAATTTTAACATCCATTTGCAACACAAAAAGATAAAGGTATCCTTTGCAATCCAATAAAGATATCCTTTGCAATCCAGTGTGTCTCCATCTTTGTGAGGCCACAGACCCCTTTGTTATACAGAGAACACTGCATTTCTTAGGATGTTTTCAAATTTTTGCATCAGGAAAACATTAGGTAGTGTTGACATGCCAATGCAGTCCCAATTTTAGTAGGGGATGACATTTCTCAAGAAAGCCTCAACTATCATTCCACTTCACTTCAGTTAGATTCCAAAAATATCAGGGTTACAGCTCACATAAAATGTTTCTCTGGTTAGTAGAGTCTCTCAGCTTCAGATTTCCCTTCTCCACATAGGAGATAAGGGAACTTGAAGGAGAAGGGTTAGCACACTCTCAGTCCTTCCATGCAGATTAAAAATTTGTGTTTTAAATCCCTGATCAGGTCCTGTCTGCAACAACAACAACAACAACAACAACAACAACAAAAGGAGAGAGAGAACTTGGAGGCATCATATTAGAATAACAACATTTATATTTTAAGGCATTATTGTAGGTGTCAAGGAGGCATCAGAACGTTTGTTTTGAATTTTTTTGTGCAAATGCAACAGTTAATGGCATTGTTAGTTTTTATACAAACGATTTACTTACATATGCTTTTCATTATTTCAGAGACTAAAATGCTTTTTTGTGACATTCTGATGCGATCCCCACCCCCAAACTAGGCCATTTTTAATGAATAAAAGATTCCTAAAAAGTAACAAGAAATGCAATGATTAACATAACCAATTACTTACATTTAATTGCAGTGTAACAGTATCATATTACTCGGGCTGAGGATGGGTGTAGAACAAGTTATAGAAAAACATTGCATTTAAAATACAACTTTCACATTTCTGACAAAATGTTAGAAATGTCTATGTCACAGCTTCAGTCCTGCAGCGTAGAAAGTGCTGCACTTCAATTTCTCATTTCCAGTGCTGGTGGTAGACTTGAGTTGTTCTGCCAACTGAGTTGGGGCTTATTGTCTTGACCTAGGGAGAAGCTACTGTGTGGTCTCATTTGATGTGTCCTGGAGTTTCCTTCATACTCAGATGATGTGGAGAAGAAAAGTATTATAGCAGAGACTATGGCATCAGCATAATTTAAGAAAGCTTCCTTCGGGAGCCATGTTACAGTGTACAGTTGTTCTTTTATATTCCTTATGATTTGTTCATATTTGGACTGTGGCCTGTATGTAAGCATCTTGAGATTATAGTATTTCTAACTAACACATGCTTTTCTAGTATCCCCTATACACCTTGGAGTTGGCATACTCAATTAGCTCCAGATGCTTAGCCTTTTAGGAACACATATTAATTCATTAGCTTTCTGAACAACTCTCTTTCTTTGTTTAAATGCATTTGCATTCTATGTGAATTCATGATCCCAGCTTGCGATACGTAATATCACACAGAAGATTAGAGCTATTATTTTACTTTGTTCAATGGAATGGTTGATAAAAAAATCTATGATTTGGTTTGGAAATTTTCAAGAGTGTCATATGTTTGTGTGTATGTACTGGCAAAGATATAGCGGTAGTATATAATTATTATAATCTTTATTTATAGCCACCTCAAAAAATCAAAAACAAAACAGGACTCAAGGTAACTTACAAATTAAAATGTATGCAGCATTGCTAAAACACACAAAAGATTAACTGTCAGTCACATTAAAAAAGAGGAGGAAGAGGTGACCAGGCAGATCCCTGAAAAGGTCTACAGAGGTCACTCTGTATCAGCCTGCAGTGGTCGCCAAAGGAACATAGTTTTTTTCTAAATAATGACAACAACAACTCTTTCTTTTTAAGGCAGAGTTCTTGTTCTGAGACCTCTGCCCTCACCCTGAGATCTGAGGCGGAGGAGCTAGGCCCTAAGAACTGGGAACCCTCCATTATACTGAACTATAATCCTTTCCCAATGACAGAACATTCCACTAGACAACAAATAGTAAAGCTACATGCACAGGCAGGAAGTCTATGGTTTCAGTAGCAGCAATGTTTCCCAACCATATTTGATATTTAGTGTTTGAACACATGGAAAAGGTAATAAGAACTTTATTTGTTTATCACCAAACTTTGTAAGACAAAGAAAATGGAATGTTGGGCCTGGTTGATAGTGCTTGGTGAACATCCTCATCTTGTCATAGGCCTGGTATGAATTTCTGCAACACACTGGTTATAAGAATGTGGTGATATACTGCCTCATTTGGTGTCTTCCTATCTTTCACCAGCTTAAGGAAACAGACAAGCAGCACACAAAGATAAATCCTCTTTAAAAAGTTTCAAAAATAAGTTCTTTTCCCTTGCCTAGCAGGCAGAGGAGGCTAATGTCTCCCTGCTGAAAGCATTAACTGATTGCATTGTTGCTTGAGCACAGCAGCTGTCCTTACACATTTAGACTCCTAGTGACAACAAAATTAAGGCAGGCTTCCCTCCTGTTAGGCAGTAAAATTATTCCCTTAACTTGTCAGAGAACGAAGGACCCTAGAGTTACAAGGGAAGCATGGGTACAAAAGAGGACAATCTCTTTAGTGCCTACTGCAAGGGAAGGGATGGGAGTGTAGGGAAAACAGAGGTCAACTTTCTTGTGAATGGTTTAATAATCGTTATGAAAAAAGAACTATAAAAGATTGAGATGAAAAAGCAGCATATTCCATACAATTCAAAAAAGTATTTTTAGAGTATTGAATTCAATTGTGAAATCAGAAAAATGGAGCCAATGTCAGAAACAAATGAAATCACCCTCCCTTTGCTTTCTTCTTAGTCTTTTCTTAGAACTACTGTTTCCCAGGAATAGCAGAATTATATTTTCAATAATAATTCTTATACAAAATACACTGAAAAGGTGCATGTCTACCAGGGACGTAGCCAGGATTTTGGGAAGGGGGGGGGGTTCCAGACTTAGTGCCACCATTATAATGAGACTTGGGTGTTGCGGCACAGCAGCACACACCATTCATTATATCAAAGGAAGGGGGGGGGGCTCTGGACTCCATGGACCCTCCCCCTTGGCTATGTCCCTGGGTCTATTCAGGCATATGACCCACTAATTTCAATGGTACTTACTCCCAGGTAAGTGTGTATAGGATTATTGTATTTTAAAGAAACAAGAGAACTGATTTGTTGTTGTTGTTCAGCTTAGATGAATATATAGCAAACAGCAGAGAACTACAAATTTAAGAAGAAAAACTTCAGGAGAATTATATGGCACATTCCTGCAAGAAGGAAACTGTAGATGAGGAAAAAAGAATCTCTTTCCAGCATGAAATCATACATATCTGCCACAGCAGGGTATGCCATCTATTTTCTGAAACACTTATTCAAATCTTTTTCCTTCTTGATCTCACCTTTATAACACAAAGTGGAAAATTTGACCTGTTTCTCATAGTGCTCCTGAAAACCGAGACGAAAATGAATGTGCTCACTTTAAGTCATGATTACATAGATATCTGCCATGTCTTGGAATAGTGGATATTTTGTGCACTTATAGAAGAGAAGAGCAGTTACGTAAATGACACATGTACATTTAGATGCCACTGTTTCCTAGCCTTTTAACAAACCCTGAATTAATGTTCCTTTTTTATAATGCCCTCTCCAATGCTTCCTCTGGTCATGAAGTGTGGTTTCAATGGCCAAGAAATAAACATACACACTTGTATCTTTAGCAGAAATGAACAGGCATTGCTTAAAATAACACACAGTATCTTGTTTCATTTCATAATATGCTTGATGAGATTGGAGTGATTTCACACTCTGCTGTCCTGTATCAGTACGTTCTATCCAGTCATAATATATTCTATAGTCACAGCAGATCCGCTTGACTACTCAAGAACCCAAAAGAGAAAACATGTATTTTCTTTAGCATTATTTCACACGTCATTAATAATAATGGATGCATGAAATTCATGACTCATGGGGTTTATAATTAGGAAGTAGCTATTAACATGGTGTGTTCTGTATAAATGTCCAATAAAACTAACCATGTGTTTCTCTGTAAAATTAACGTCCACATTCTTATCAATAACACTTACATGATGCACAAGCTTTCCAGCCCTCAAATAAGGGATATCCCTTTAAAAATGGGCTGCCTTTATGTCAATGAAATAGTTATTTGAGAGAATGGGGAAAGCATGAGCTGTTCCTGAAGTTTGGAATATCTGATGGATTACTAAATAGAACTGTGTGTTTTGTCCCCTCTGTATTTCTGTTATGTCTGTGGAAAAGGTGAGAATTTGGATCACTTTAGGTATTTAGTTATCTATCAGACATTACAGGTTTCAGTAACAGCACATATTTTCCCCATATCCTCAAATAACTATTTGCTTCATTTTAAATTACAATTTATCAGAATGGGGAAATTCTTAATAAAAACAGTAGGGAGAGCCTGTAATATTTAAAGCATGGGTCAAAGCAAAACTGACAGGTACATCTACCTAGACAGTGCTTGGCTCTTAATCTAGCATTGAAGTCTATGTATTCATCCACATCTGTGGTGCTGCATTAGGGTTGCCATTTTTTTTTTCATGATAGGCTCCTGGCATTTAATAGCTACATGACAGACAAGGATAACAGAGCCCTCTCCATTAGGAGTGCCAGAGAAAGCAGCACAGAGCTAGTTGGCAATGGATTTTGTTTATTGTTCCAATATTGTGGAAATTATGTAGGATTGGCCAGAAAAATGCCTGTGAAATCCATGCACAGACAGATGATGTGCCAGCCAATGAAACATTTGAAGAAAATTATATAAATACTTCAGAAAAATGCTACAGTACTTTTGAGATTTCTTCTACTGTGATGTGAGAAAAAAAAATATTGAACCAAGGTGAAGTTGAAAAGTTTCCCATGTTGCTTTAGTACTGACTTATCTTCTTTTGTCCCCTTCCTTCTTCCCCTAGAGACTTGTTTCCTTTTTATGTGTGAAGTGTGCACACACACAAATTGAACCAGGAGGAAATACTGTGCCAGCATCCCCGTCTTTGTAAGGTGCAGTGCAAGAGCTGACATAAAAAAGCATCTCTCAGCAAAATATAACTAATGCCAAATTTTAGTATGTCCTAGCAGTTGAGCTTTATTCTGTCCCTATGTCCTATACATTTAGAGTTTCCAGAGAGTGACCTCCATTGAATACAATGAACTTTAGTTCTGAGTAGACATATTCAGACTATAAAGAGAGCAAAGGTGGGGACAGTGCAGCCCTCCAGGTGTTTTGGAATAGCAGCTGTCATCAGTCCTTACCAGCATAGTCCATGGTGACAAATGCTGAGATTTGTGATTCAATGACATCCAGAGACTCTCAGTTCCTGCCCCAAAATAGAGAGATTTTCCTTCAACTACCTGTATGGATTTGTTTGCATGTACATATGCTTGTGAACTCATGTATATGTTCTGCAGTCTGGAAAAATTGGGAGGTCATGATGCTTTAAAACATGTCGTATTATAGCACCATGGTTTATGCTGTGTTCATGATCAGCTCAGTTGTGGTTGGTATGTTAATTTGCCACACCACAAAGAGATGGTGGATGGAGCAGGATCTATGGTTAAATAGTTACAGGTGTCGGAGGCATATGAGACATAGAACCCCCCCCCCCATCTCCTATATCTTCAGAGAAATAGATCATATATAGGCATTGTTATGTTCTTCACTGCCACACATGCACACAAACACAAAGTACACGAGGTGTGGCAAGAAAGTAAGATGAAGAAAGCAGGAGATATATGTACCTTATGCATTTAAAAGACCACACACTATATCTCCTTTTGACATGGCTTCACAGTTATATGTACATACAGCAATGTAGAATGAGTCACATGAAATTTTGTCAGGCGTGGAGAAAAGGGGGGTGATAAGACTCCATGGTGGATAGCAACATGAATGAGAGTACATAGCCACCTGCAACATGCATAGGAAAGATTAAAGGTGATTCACATGTTTCCATTCTCTATGCTGGGAACAGATGTACCAAGTGAATTTATGAAGAACAGATGGCTGAAAATTCCATTCAGTTGTGTCTTTTTAATACCTATCAAAATTTCCAGATTTTTTTCATAGACCAGTTCGAAATGACTTGATATTTGTTTTTGTTTTCTGTTTTAGTCGAATATAACTTATCATGGCTTTTAGAAAAATTCAGTATTTGTGAATTCCAATACAATTTATAATTATTGAAGCAATGCATAGTATAAAATGTAGTTGTCCATTAGATTTCACATTTCTGAAATCTTCCAACACAGTTTTTGGTATCAGTATCTGTTTCCTAGCCCCACTAAATTCATCAAAGCAGAATAAAAATCCTAGTGCTGATAATGTTGGCCTTAGAGTAAAAGGAGTATATCATACTTACCATTTCCCTATTGTTGGAATAACATAGGCTGACACATCATAGTCTTCAGAAACTTTGTTTCTAATCCTTAAAGAAATAGAATCTACAAAATTCTTCTGTAAATAAATATTCTCTTTGTGAAGAAGCCTCATGATTTAATTTCTTAGCTTGTGTTACAAGGAATGCTTTAAGACACAGATGCTAAAAAGATAAAGAGAAGTAAGAGAAAATGCCTCTTTCGAAACAAAAAATTGCAAGCATTATTTAAGTCACTTAATATTTTCACAACACGCATGAGTGCTAATCTTTGGAAAATCGCATGTAGCAAACACATTTTACTTCCCTTGTCTAGTTCTCTTAGTAAGGAGCTGTAAATTAACTTCAGCCTTTCAAAATGTAATAGAGACATTTATTTTCTAAAGCAATCTGTTCCATTCTCCTTTATATGAAAATGTGAATTAAGGGTGCTGATATAGCAAATACAAAATTGGCTATAATGTAAAATGCACATAACATTAATAAGAGTCAAAAATTATTAGCCATGCTAAAAGAATATTACACCAAAGGAATGGACTTTTTGCTTATTAAGATATATAGGAGAATTCCATCTTCACAGAACCATGGAACTGCAGCAACCATTTGGAAGACTTTGATTAATTTGCAATATGATTTCTTGTACTGGTGACAGAAAAATACAGTACTTGATTGTACTTGATTGGCAGGACCCATTTTACCTTGCAGATATGGCTTTTGCTGGAATAAAGCCTGGTTTCAAAATGGGCTAATTGTTCTGAAATGTACTAACATGGGCACTTCTTTGAAAACTGAATCTGGTGACCCTTTCACAGCCCTACTTGTAAAGCAGGATGTAGAAATGAAGTTTCATTTGTACAACGAATATGGAGAGAACTGAATTCTTTTGCATTTCCATTCTTACAGCACCTTGTTCTTTCCTTTCTTCTTGTATCAGAATTTGATTGGTTGTTTTGGAAAAGGTTCACATGCAGCAATGCAGAACTGTTTTTGAAAGCTGGTAGAAGAGAGGTTGTTCCTTTTGTTTTACAGTTGTGTAACTTTGGTGGTAAAAATTAGTCCATTCCCACTTTAGACATGAAGAAAGTTCCCATTTCAGACATGAAGAAAGCAGCTGAACATCTCTTTTGAGCTTGATGATAAGGGTCATGCAGAAAGAAATGTGTGGAAATCTTTTTTTCTACAAGCAGCAAAGACATAGGTAAGCCTCTAAGAAACTTTTCACAATCCACTCTACTTACTTGTCCTGAAATGTTCTCTGCTCTTGACAGTACATCAGGGATTCAGCTGCAAAAATGATGTGAAGGAAAGTACCATACTACTTGGCTGGCTTCTCCAACATATGTCCTCTCTCTCAGTGGCTATCTGCCTATCTGCCACAGGGTTTCTTCTGGCAGTTTTTGCTGTTATATATGAGCATGTGCTATACACTCAGCTTTCCTAAGGGTCTGGGTTGCTTCAGGCTGTCTCACCAAGCTGCCAGGCCTCAAGCTACCAGCACTTATTGCCTTTTCAGGCATAATGTGCTGCTGGAATAGGCTTCTCACACCAGCAAAATGCTGGTATGACTATTCAGCTGACTAGCTTTGTTATTTTGTATAACAGATATCCTATAGTTTAAATAATGAAAACTGAATAGAGCTTAGTTTCACAGTTCTGCGTGCCTAATGTACAGGGGAGGGGGCCTGGTTTCTTTTAGAAGTTTAACTGAGGGGCCAGTCTTGCTCACCTTCTTTGGTTGATTTATAAATGTCTGGATTTGTCCTTACACGATAAAAGGGACAAGAATTCGATTCATAAATCAAAGGTTTTTTTCCCCAGCTAGTTTGCATATTTTTATGATGAGTTTATATGCATTTCTCTGAAATACACAAAACCAAGCATTTGCCTTATTAAGTGGTGTAGTGAAAGTAGGAACATTGCACTGTAGTCTCTGTCCTTTTGTGATCTATCACCTTATCTTTTGGAGCATGATCTGTGTGTTTGTGTGTGCGCGTGTATGCGTGCACACTGAGGTCTTGTCTATATGAGACAAATACAGCAATCTCATCCTGTTTTCACTGTGGAATGTCCACACGATGCATAGCATAATCTGGGCCAAATCAGGGCCTTTTCAGTGTCTCAGGGCTCTAATCCAGAAGAGGAAGGTGTGTGTGTGTGTGTGTTACTCTATACTTCAGCAGAAAACAGGGATTTTTGAGTGCTTTCTTTTGTGTGTGTGTGTGTGTGTGTTTGTGTTTGTGTGTGTGTGAATTCTGCCAAGGGTTGTAGGAGTAATTGGTGGGTGGGACTGGTTAGTTCTGTCAAGCCTGATGTGTGTTGCCAGCTTTTATGTTCAGCCAAGAGATCAGCGGTGAGGGGATAGATTTGAACTATCCCTTGCTTCTTCCTCAACCTTCTGCCAGCGAGTGGGGAAAGTGATTAGATGAAAGGAGTATATGGATAAAGTGATCAGTTGAAGGCTATATGTGGATAAAGTAATCAGAGAAAGAATATATTTGGATAAAGTAATGAGATAAATGGTATGCATGTATGATATCATCAGATGAAGGGTATGCGTAGATAAAGTATGGTGAAAAAATATGTGTGCATAAAGTGATCAGATGAAGGATGTATGTGGAGAGAATGATCAGATGAAGAATGTGCATTTGTAAAGCGATGAGATGAAGGTGCTGGTTAAAGTGACCAGATGAAAAGGGGTAGGTGGGGAAGTGAATGTAGATA
>NC_056523.1:41189622-41221269 GCF_019175285.1 Sceloporus undulatus | reverse complement strand
AACCTAGCTCATTTAATTTCTCGAGAAGAGAAATTTCCCAGAGGATTTAAAGGAATCCAGAAAAATTAAATTTGTCAGACCTCCAAAGTTTTATGCAATTTTCCCAATAGGTAAGTATACTGATCCACAGACTGAGATTCTATTTTAATAGTCCCAGCCTCCCTTCTAAGAACAGCATTCAGAACACAATGGGCGACCTGAAAGATTCTCCTAAGGAACTTAGTTTGCACACGTTCAATTACATTGATCTACTATATGGCAGTGATGGCGAACCTATGGCACACGTGCCAGAGGTGGCACTCAGAGCCCTCTCTGTGGGCACACATGCTGTTGCCCTAGCACGAGTTGCCAGAGTTTCTTATAGAAAGACAGAGGATGTGGCACTTTGCAATAAATAAATGGGGTCTGGGTTGCAGTTTGGGCACTCGGTCTTAAAATGTTCACATCACACTGCTATATGGTCCCAGTTGGGCACGCATAGAAGTTGAGGGGAACCTTGGCATTAAACAGTTTGATTGCGGCTGGATAAACTGAGCACCTTTAGTGAAAAAAACTTAGAATAGCCTTTATTGTTCTTTGGGCATACGATGACAAGTTCTGAATGGGCGTGTCTCCTACCAGAGGTATGAATACAATCCCTGGTGGCACAGTGGTTAAATGCCTGTACTGCAGCCATTTACTCAAGACCACAAGTTTGCAGTTCAAGACAACAAAAGGGCCCAAGCTTGACTCAGGCTTGCATCCTTCCGAGGTCACTAAAATGAGTACCCAGACTGTTGGGGCTATAGCTTACTTGCAAATTAGCTTACTTGCTGTTCATCGCTATGATCCCTTGGAATAGCGGTATATAAATAAAATAAATATAAAAATTATATATTATATATACTAGATATTGAAAGTCTTAACCTGCTCTAGTGTTGTCTATCAAGTGTCCATTGTCTCAATTTGGGGCGGTGAGCAAAAGTAAGAATCTTAGTCAGAGGAGTTAATTATATATTTTTCCTCTTTGCAAAACAAAGCAAGAGAGTTTAGGCGCTTTTTAAGCATCAATGGGGGATAACGAGAGATAATGACATCATCCGCACAGAGCAATGAATTGATATGCTTATTAGCCAACTTTGGAGGATGAAAAGAAAGATTATTCGAGGCAGAAACAGGGAATTAATGTAAAAATTAAATAAAGTGGGGGTCAGGACACATCCTTGCCTTACACCCGTCTTAACAGGAATTGCCTTGGAAACATGTCCTGGAGACTCCATCTAACCTTGATATTGAATTCTCATGGATCTTAATAAAGCAAGAGGAGTCATTCATCTATATGGTGCACAATAGTTTCCCCCACAATCTAGATCTATTAACTGAATCAAAGGCGGACTTGAAATCTATAATGCCGCATATAATGGTTGACCATAATGGAGTATTTTCAACAAGATTATGCAATCATTGCATGGTCAATAGTGGATTCATCCAGGCCTAAAGCCTGCCAACAGAATATCTTCGGACTCAAGCCAGTCTAAAAACTTATTTAAAAGGTGTTTTGTAACAACTTACTCACCAAACTTAAGAGACTAATCGGTCGAACATTAGAGAGATCGGTTCATTACCTTTTTCATATATCGGGATTATGATGGCCAAGCTCCAGTCTTTGGAATGGAAGCAAACTATCAATGGCCGTAAATAATTTAGAGAGGACCGGAACCCATCAATCAAGATTATTTTGAGTATTCACCAGTTATAAAATCAGCCGGGACACGAGCTGGTTTGAGTTGGGTATAAGATCTTTTATCCGAGTGCGAAACCGGAGGCCAAAGGGAAAGAGAGACAAACCTTTATCATAAGATCAGCTGCTAATGAATTTGAAGTATTTCATCAGAATCATAAATTTGACAAAGTGACTTTCCCATATGTGGGCTGGGATCTGGGCTGTATATTGTCTGAATCTTAATAAACGAAGGAGCAACCTCTTTCAAAAATAAGTTGGATTGTTTTGCACTAGCTGACATAATTAGTTTATTCCAGAATCTATCATGGGCATCCTTTTCTTTTGTCTACTAAAAGCGTATCTTTTCTTCTGTTCCAAAAGTTCAGATACAGAAAAGTTGTTGGATTTAAGTTATACTGTTTGAAAAGATATTTAAGGTGTGCCCATAATCTTTGCATTCTAAGTCAAACCAGGTCTGATGACATATCGGTTATGTCAGCAGAATTACTTTTGGAAACGGTTAATGTGGTTGTAGAGAACTAAAGTATATAATTAGACAATATTTCAGAATCCAAATTAGCATCCGTTACTATAAAGGAAACCGCTTGATTGATTCACTAGAAAGAAACTTAGTGAGGGTATCAGACAGTTGGGGGGACCATTTGACTCGGATTAGACTGATATCGTTAGTAAAATTGAGATCTATCAGAGGCAGGGCAAAACTGTCATAAAATTTAAACACAGGAGGGCTGGAAAATGGTCACTGTCAGGTCTGCAACAATAGCAAACTAGAAATGTGAGATATTAAATTTGGAGAGACAGCTACATAATCAAGAACCGATGGTCTGGCACCACCCAATGAGTAAATTCAGCTGGATGGTCATCCTTAAAACTACCATCAGGATAATTAAATTTAGTTCATCAAAGGTGCGAGCTAAAACAAAGACCCTTAAAATCACAAAACAATTGTATTTTGCATACAAAGACACATCGTCAGCACAATTGTAGCATTGAAATCCCCTGCAACAATAAGATTAGCTGTTGGAGCCTCAAACATCAAATCTTAATAAAAGAATTAAGCTTGTTCCATATACTTTCTATGTTAGCACGGCCTTGAAGTGGGGAATATAGATATTAACAAATATAAAAGTTGTTTTTAACTTCAAAAGAACAGCTAGAGCATACTGCTCCAGTACAGAAACCTTAGTTTATTTGAACCTAAGTACCAAAGAATTCAGCACCCCTAAGCCACCACATAATCTCCCACTACCTTTGCCAGGAATAGCATTTAACCCATGAATTTATAATCTTCTAGAGACTGAGTTAGTTGGAGGGCCCTCCTTTGTGTCCCACAGGTAGGAATAATACATTATACAGGACGTGGGACAGGGCCTCCTCTGATGTGGCACCTAGTTGAGCATATCCTGTCTTGATCTCCCTTGGCATCAAAGCTTGTATTATTTTGGCACAGGACAAAACATGGTTTTTATTACACTTTCAGACCTAATTGATTTTATCTGGTTGGCCTTTTTATTTTTTTTAACTGAGAAATGACTTAATATATTTGTATAATAATATTAATAATAATGTTTTAAACTGGTTTTATTGTAAGCCATCCTGTGATTTTCAGAAACAGGTGGAATGAATGAATAAAAATACTATTCTATACTATACTAAATGCAGAGGTGCCGCAAAGATTTATGTGATGCTGTTGCATTATTATAAGGAAAAGGGAAGGAAAATAGTGTGGCTATCCCATCCCCAACTCCAGCTATGGAATGGGTCCAATGTAGCAAATGAGACTGCTAAGATATAATGGCCATGTATGAACACATGGCTTTTACAGACAGGAGTGTGGTAGCTATTTGAACCACCTGGAGTTCAACCCCCCTTGCTGCTGAATTTGCTAACCATCAAATTATTCACTTTTTAAAATCAGCTGAACAGGGCACACAAGGGAAAATACTTATTTCTAAGAATAAATATGCTCCCAGAGTTTCCAAGGAGTGTGTTTCCCCTCAAAAACAAGGCATGTGTCCCAAAGTGTCTTTGCTCCAGCAACAACAAACATTGTCATTAAAACTATGTTTGAAGATGGGTCAAATGCCCCAGGGCCTTTCAAGAGCATGATTTTTTCTTTAAAAAGAACCCTGTCATGTACAGGAATACTTCAGTTAGAAATCCAGGCTTTCAATAGTAAAAAAATGCTTTATTCACAATCTAGAGATGTCACCAGACAGGTTTGTCAAACTGAGAGCCCACTGTTATTACAGTATACTAAGTACAACAGAATCAATTTTTGAGTGAGCTCATAAACCCCCAAAACACCTATTTCCTCCTTTACCCCTTTCACCTCAGATCATCCGTTCTCCTCGGTCTGAACTTGAATCTCCAGGCACAGTCTATCCTCTTTTATTCAATCTGCTTGTTAGACACCAACTGGGATGTGAGCAACAACCTCACTAATACTTAGAACTGCATGTCCCTTTATCCATCCAGATCAATACCAATAACATGTTATAAGCAAGCAAAAAAAAAAAGGGACACAAACTTAACTTTTTCATTATAGCAGCCAAGCTGACAGATTTATCTCTAGCACATTGTTGGCTGGAATTAGGCATATTTTGAGCTGCAAAGCTACTAATAGTAATCATTGCTCTTCCCTCATGTATACACAATAATGGGTTCCAAGTCCAGAAGTTGGGCTGCATCTACAAAAATCAGTATTTCATTTCATTGTGTGCTGGCTAAACCATACACGGAAGGAACAACGGCCACTCCTGGCATTTGAAACAGACGGGATGTCATATCATTTCCCTTTCTAGGCAAATTGATGCCAATGATTAGTGGATTTATAATGGCAGCCTTTCATCCTTCACAATTTATCTACTGAAATCAGCATTTTACAGCCTATTGACTATGAGGTTATTGAACTGCTCTGTGATTGTGCTAGCCAGCTACATACAACATGTAGGAAAGAACTTGCATTCCAAGAGTGATGGACTTCTTTCTTATTGACAAAATGAGCTGACACAACTAGCCTTTGGAGTGGGTAAGTGTCATTGTTTTGTATGCCAACATTTTATCTAGTACTGAAAGTACTAGAAGAAGAGAAACTCGAAGGAAGGAAAGAAGAGTTTGTATGATTTTAGTTGTGTGTTTTTTTTTTAAAAATAACCTCATTAAAGCTAAACTGTGTATCATAGCTTACAGATATGAGAGAATTATCAGTTTTTAAATGTTTTCTTGAAAAGATGGCAAAAATTTGCATGCCATCTCTGCCCTTGATTTCTACTGCCTTGTTTTAGGTAGATGAATTAAGGAAAAGAACTTTAAATTGATTGGTCTAAATAAATGCCAGTATTTTGGTGCCAGTTAGTAGCCTAATGCCAGTATCTTAGTGTCAATTAGTGCCACCATCTTGTTTTTGACTTAAGGAGGGAGAGAAAGGCCAGCTTTCAGCCATATGGTAACTTTAAAGTATTAACCAGTAACAACTCTAACTTGAAAGTCCTCCCTACAATATCCTTCAATATTCTCCTTCCATCCTCCCTTTGCAATAGATAAATGAGTGGCAGGACAGAGACTTTTGTCCACCTTAGCAATAACCAGCCATTTTATGAAGCAAACAGAGTTCTACCTGGAGAACTAGGATAGAAGGTACAAAGTAAATAAGAAACAAATAGTTGAGGAATATGGAGGGTAGTCACCAGCACTATTTTCAGTGGATTGCTGAAGTCTGTGGGTGAAAAAATGACATAATTTTGTTTTATATGCTTCAATCTTTGTGCAGCTGGTGGGAGGCAAAATGAGGGAAAATTTGCTAAATCTGAGATCTGGATATGTGTGTCAGTATACCTGTCTTTTTTCCCCAGTACCAAAAGAAGTATATAAGGATTTCAGAAAATAGCTGAAGGTCAAGAGAGGTGTGAGGGAATAACAGGAAGGAACACCAGGTTTGATGGGCGGGGGGGTGGTGTGTGTGTGGCCTTGATTACATAGGAACACCTTGTCCCTCACCAGGAACACATCCGACAGACGTCCTATATTGAGTGTTATTTACCTGACCCTAAAGGCGAGGGACAGTCTAGGGATTCTGTTGTGTATCAGCCCCCCGTGCGCTAATGGATTCCCTTAACGAGCTGACACAGCTGGTCGCTGATCTGATGCTGGAGACGCCAGGCTACTTGTCCTGGGGGACTTCAATATCCCCCTCACGGCCAGTCATGTTCCACCCGGTGCGGCTCGGGAATTCATGGATACCATGGCAGCCATGGGCTGTCCCAGCGGATTTTGGTCCTATGCATTTTGCGGGTAATACTCTTGATTTGGTCTTCTGTTCGGATACGGAAAATCCGTGGGGGAAATAACTATATTTCTCCCTGTCATGGACGGATCATTTCCTGTGGAGGCAAAAATCAAGGTCTCTACCCAGATCCACCCGGGGGTGGTGGACCTGTTGGATGGTCCACACCTCGAAGGCTGATGGAACCCAAATCCAGGAAGCTTGGAGGGGTTCATGGTTGGAAAGTGACGGCGACTCTGTTGATGCCCTGACTGGTATCTGGAATACCGTCTCTCTAGGGCTATACACAGTATCGCTCCCAAGCGTCCTCTCAGGCCCGCCTCCAAGCGTAAGCCTGGTATACGGAAGATCTCCGGGCAAGGAAGCGGGAACTGCGACGGCAGAGTGTCGTGGGCGGAAACACCTTCACTAGATGACAAGGCCTCTCCTAGACCACTGTTAGAGGACTAGTGAAGGCGATACGAGCAGCTAAGAACTCGTTCTCTGGTGCTTGTGTCGCGTCGCGGAGTCGCTCCAGCAGAGTTGTTCAGGGTGGTCAGGAGACTGACTCAGCTCCCCCCACCCTGAACCAGATCCTTGAACCTTCTAAGGCCTGCCTGCGACCAATTTTAATAACTCTTCGCGGATAAAACCTCTCGGATAAGCGAAGGTCTTAACGCCGACATTCAAGCAGAACCTAGTTGTAAGGCATCCAGAGCCTCCGTAGACCTCATTAAACTGGATCGGATTGGTTAGTAAAGTACCGATGATGTGACAAGATCGCCGGAAGTGTTCGGAAGATGACCGCTCTCTTGATCCCTGCCCCTCATGGCTAGTGGCCCAGGGGGACCGGCAGTAACTTTATTGTTACGCCGGATCATTAATACATCCTTGAGGGAAGGGCAATTTCCATCTGATCTAAAATTGGCCATTGTAAAACCTTTATTAAAAAAGCCCTCCTCGACCCCCTGGTACATAATAATTATCGGCCAGTCTCGCTGCTGCCATTTTTGGGGAAGGTGATCGAGAGGGCGGGTTGCAATCCAGCTTCAGGCGGTCTGGAATGAAACGGATTATCCGGACCCATTTCAAACTGGTTTGCCGGGCGGGTTACGGGGTTGAGACGGCCATGGTCGCCTTGGTCGATTATCTCCATCTGGGCATCGACAGGGGAAGCGTGTCCCTGTTGGTGCTCTTGGACATCTCAGGCGCTTCGATACCATAGACCATGGTATCCTTCTGGAGCAGCCCTGGTAGAGGTGGGAATCGGGGGCACTGCGCTCCAGTGGTTCCGGTCCTACCTCCTGGGAGGTCCAGATGGTGCATGGGGACGTGTGTGCTCCGATGAGAGGGCCCTTAAAAACTGGGGTCCCTCAAGGAGCCATTCTGTCTCCCATGCTATTTAACATTTACATGAACCGCTGGGAGAGATCATCCGGAGACATGGGCCGCGGGTTTATCAGTACGTGCTGATGACACCCAAATAATTTCTCTATGTCTCCGACTGATGCAGTGACTGAGAATGGCGTTCTCCTCTCGTGGCGTGCCTGGAGTCAGTAATGGGCTGGATGAGGGAAACCGACTCAAGCTGAATCCAGAGAAAAACGGAGGTACTGGTGATAGGTTCCCCTGGTCCAGGAATGGCGGTAGTTCCACCTGTCCTGAACGGGGTCACGCTCCCTGTGAAGGACTCTGTCGCAGTCTGGGGTGCTTTTGACTCGTCGCTTCACCTGACTGCTCAGGTGAATGCGACGGTCAAGAGCACTGTTATCAGCTTCAGCTATTCGCCAGCTGCCCATACCTGCCCAGAGGGACCTTGAAACTGTGTACATGCTCTGGTAAATCGAGATGGATTTTGGCAATGCACTCTACATGGGGCAACCCTTATACCAAACCCGGAAGCTACAAATGGTGCAGAAATGGCGCCAGGCTGGTCACTGGTATCTAACAGGCCAGCCATATAACACCGGTGTTGAAAGATCTTCATTGGCTGCCTATTCGCTTCCAGGCCCAATATAAGACGTTGGTAATACCATATAAAGCCCTAAAGGCTTGGACCCGGATACCTGAAGGACCGCCTCTCCCCGTATATCCGCACCCACCCTCAGAAACATCTGGGCAGCAATTACTGAAGGTGCCTGGGGCCGGCTACCTTCACCACGAGGAGGACATTCTCCATCATCGCCTCCCCGGCCCTTTGGAACGCTGCCCACTGAGCTCCGCTCGTACCTCCCTGGCCCAATTCAAAAGATCTAAAGACCTTTTTATTCCAGCAAGCATTCCCCGTTTAAATTCTTATGGCCTCCCTCCTCTCCTGTGGCAAAGAGATGGGCTAATGGGGTTTTTAGTCTGTTTAATTTTTTGTAAATGTGTATGTGATTTTGATTTTATTGTCGTTTATTGTATTGTTTCTATCTATTGCGTAAGCCGCCCTGATCTTGGGAAGGAGCGGGATACAAAAACAAGTTTTTTATATTTATTTATTTAGGGTGCTGTTCATGGTGAACAAAGAAGATCCTTCCAGCGAAGGTATGTCTTAATGAATGCTATTTTCATATACACTGTAGAGTCAGATACCACCAAAAAGGAGGAGAAGGGTGATTTGAGACTGAAGAATAAAAAAGTACTTGTATTTGGAGCTGGAAGAGTTTAAGGTAACCAAGACAGTAGATTAATAAGGTTCAGGGCCAGAAGGAATTTAAAGGTCATCTGGTCATATATGCTGTCCCGCTCGTGCAAGAATCTCCATGCATTACAACAAGTTCACTGCTCAGGTACCCTTGTTTCAAATAGTTCATATAGTGCTTGTATCAAGATCAGACTTAACCTTTTCAGGGATAAATTATCAGTTCAGCTCATCCTGTAGGACTTGAACGAGCAGGGATCTCTATAAAATTTAATTTTAGTAGAACTTTTGTAACTGTGAGAACCAAAGTGAAACAAGGAGGCGTCATTAGTCAGAACTCAGAACTAACTACTTTCAGATACTACTTCACTATATTTAGTTCTTTTTTCAAGAATAAATTATTGTGATTTAATCAGAGATAATTTGCTCCTTTTCTGTATATCTCCAACTTTGGGTTGCTTTTCAAGTATAACGGTAGGCTTCAATAAATGGTGGAAGAAGAATATTATCTGGAGAGTCATAATACAAAGGAAGACAATGTATTGCAAAATTTAGGGCTTTCAAGAAAAATGTAGGACATTACCAAGTAAAAACTAAAAACATTAATATAATCCATTTAATATAGAAGGCCCTTAAAGCAGGCTCAACACTGGCTTGGGGCAAGATGTCAGAAATCAATTACACACCAGCCAGCTTCTGGGTCAACTGTGGGGGCGTGGCGTTCAGAACCACTTGCCCCAGAGCCAGCAAAAAGCCAGTTCTAGAGGTGAAGGGATGGCTTTTTCCACCCCAACCAGAAGTGGACTTTTCCCAATCCTACTTGGGGCAGACACTGCTGGATTGGGACTGCAGCTTGTGGTTGTCATGGCCCCAATCTGGATCTCTCAGGGGCGGCAATCACGCCACCCTTCGGGCTGTCTTTTCCTCATAGTTTATTGCAGTTATATATACATACTACTTGTATTTTATATGTAAACTATATTTTCTCGATTAATACTTTGTTAAACTACCTTGCTGGCTTGCAATTACTTACAGAACTCTGAGAATAAAAGGCTTAAAATTATACTTTATTAGAGACATACCTTGATTGAATCTCTATTTAAATTATTACTTTTAATTTGTAGTTTTCCCATTGTTCTCTTGAGACCTCCTGCTTCTTCCTCAACCCAATTACAACACTTCACCCCCTACATTTCCCCTTGATGCTTCTGATCTTGCCCAACAACCCAGATCCTCCTTTCTTTTCACACCTCATCAAAATATATACATACACCTAAACAAAACCCATCACATGTTCATGTCAGTCTTTTCACCCCTTCCCCTCTTCCTAATACTGAGATTCTGCCCTCCAAGGTAGTGTCTCCACAGCCTACAACCTTGCTGACTTTTCCTTTTTCCTTTGCCTCTCGATGTAAACAGTTTTTCTCGCAGCATTAAGGCATATTGTTGAGGCAAACAGTTTGGTCATGTTTATTGCTTCACAAAAACAAACAAGACATTTGCGACAGCAGCAGCAGTTAAATCTGTTGGAGCTATCTCTTGCTTGCTTGCTGAGCCCACCGAATGACACAAGGGCAGGTTTTATAGCTAAAAAAGAGGACATTTTGGAATCCTTCTGGACCCATAGAAAAAAGGTGGATTGTAGGGAAAAGAAGACCTCGGTCCCCCTGGTCATGTGGTTCAAGTGCTATGCCTCTTGCTCTGTTGTGGTATTGAGGTAACAATGAAAGGGTCAGAAGGAGAGTATTTGTACTATTGCAGCCAGCTTGTGGCTTTTCTAGTTTACGTGCTAAGTAGTAACCTACTAACATTAAGAAATAGGGGAGTGAATTGTTACTTTTAACTAGAATATATGCCCCACTTTGACCTGATCAAAAAGCCGCAGCCTCCTTATCTTCTCACTGTACCATCCACAGGCCTTTTCCCTTTTCAACTGTTCAATAGCCTGCTATGAAAATTTGCTTGCTGTGAAGAAGTTTTAGTCGTGTTGTGATCTTGTACATTTAAAATATGTTAGTTAGTACCTTAAAAGTGTGGGAAAAAAGTGGGATATAAATAATAATAATAATAAGTTTATTTGGTATTTTCCCACCCTCCCAATGGATCGAGGTGGGATTACAACAAAAATCTCATACAGTGGCAATCATGTCTAAAATACATATCATAAAAACATCAAAGAGTATAAAAATTTCAATATCGCAAGGGCACGGACAGTTTACTGTTGCGAACGGAAGTGGGGGTTTCCTAAAGTTCTTTAGAAGGGCAGGTGGGTATGCCCCCAGAAGAGATCCATCTTAGTGCCTTCTAAAGGATCTAGGGTCTTGATAATGGATCTCCTCTGGCAGATTGTTAGTCTGACCCTTGGGTAGTCTAATAGATTATTCCCTGTTGTTCCTGAGGGTGCAGGCGAATTGTGTAGGGGAGGCGTTATCTCAAGTAACTTGGGCCCAAGCCAAGTCAGGGCTTTAAAATAACAACCAACACTTTGTATTGTGCATGGAAGCTAATTGGCAGCCAGTGTAAGGATTTTAAGACAGGTGTTATTGGTCTGACCTGGAAGTTCCAGTGATCAATGCGGCTGCCTGCATTTTAAATTAATTGAAGCTTCTGAACTGGTACAAAGGTAGCCCCATGTAGAGCGCATTGTAGAAATCTAAACGAGAAAATCATCTGGAAGAAAAGTGGGAAATAAATGAAATCACATCAACACATCATGCATCATCATCATCATGCCATATCATCATCATGCATCATCACTTTTCCTTCCTACTCATATGTCTCCTGTGTTGCACCTCTTTTGTTTCCCTCATCACACTGCTGCTCCTCTCCTCATCCACTTCTTCTCTCTCCAATCTTTCTTTCTTTCCACTCCAGGTGTGATCAGCCTTGCCATCTAACTCCCCCCCACCTTTTCCAGAACTCGGGAGTTCCCTCTCAGTTTCTCTCAGAGTTGCCATAGTTTAGTGTTTCTCCCTTCAAGACAGCCAGTGTATACAAAATATGTGAATATTGGCTCAATATACAAATTAAGAGTCTGACCATGAAGAGCGGATGAGGCCACACGAGCTCACACATACACATGTATGCCAGTCCTTTCAAACGCATTAAAAAGGATGGGCATACTTGGAACCTGGGCGCATATCACTGCTGGTTCCCTCTAGGCTGTTTTCATGGGGCTGGCTATCTGATCTCCCCAAAATCTACGCAACAGCTTGCAAAGAGTTTGTGGTTGAAATGCATTTTCATTAAGCCAAGTTTAATTTAGGGAGTTAAAAATTGCAGGGATTCTTTGGAGGATCAGTCATGATACCAAAGGCTGCTGTAACATCCCAAAAGACTGCATAAAGATTGTGAACCATAAATTCCCCACCCTCCTTTAAAAAGGTTTGATTTCTTAGCTTTATTGCACATCATGCAGGATGCACAGCCTACAACCAAGATGTTTGTGCTCTTCTGTGGCCTCTTTACAGCCTTTTACCAACATTTACTTTATTATGACAGGCACCTATGCATTTAACAGCAGCTGGAATGCAGATCACAGGAAGCATAGCCTTTGCAGAAACAGTTGAGACCCTGCATCTGTTACTGAAAGTCCAAGAGTAATACCCACATGCCATCTCCAAAATGGGATGAATTGACCTGATTCAGAGTTACTGTGAGCAGAAGTGCATTTACCTATTCAGACCCTTCAAAGAAGAACCAACCATAATATGAAGAAGAAAAGAATCTGCCTTTTAATCCACCTAGGATAGTATTGTCTATTCGGATCTGCAGCTATTCTCGATGTCTTTCATGAGCAGTTATTTAGAGACAGTGGAGTAGTAGGAGACTGAAAGTTTTATAACTATTCTGCCAATGATCTATGCTTCTTTCCATGACAATTTTTATAGTCATGCCATCCAAATTGAATTGTAATGTGAGGGGGGGCAGGAAGTGTGCTTATCAAATTACGTATTTTAAGGGGCAGGATATATTCCAGTTTAGCTTGGTGTGGAGGAGAGTTAGTAAGTAAAAGTATTTATTTGGAAGCAGAGTATACAGATGTGCATAGTCAATTGTTCATTACTCTCCCCTCCTGAGGAGGAAATCCAAGAAATGGAGTTGAATTATAGACAGTGCATACTCAGACATTTGTATCTAAGAACCAGCATAATAATTATCTCTGGCATGATATTCATAGGTGTGGACTCCCAATCATTCCAAGAATGATCTTTCCTCCTCTTCCACACCCCCAGGCCTAGAAGATTTCTTCTATAAATATAACAGTGACTTTCTGAATCACTCTAAAATAATATATATATATATATATATATATATATATATATATATATATATGAGAATGACAATGTTCCCTACTGGTCTATTGCTTACTATTATGCCAGCCAAAGATTTTGACTTTTTGGTTTATTTTAAATTAAAAACATTAACCATGATTTGGTCACTCCTTTCAATAAAAATGAAATTCTAAAGCTTGACGCCGATAGAGCTAAATCTATTATTAAACAAAAAATCCTAGAAGCAGAAAGATACATGGACTCTGCTTTCCTCTCAAAATATGTCATGTTCAGTGTTCAAGTTTTGGTCCCCTCCCCAGCTCCATATCTGTTCCATGTTACCCTCCCGAAGTTTAGAAGGGCTTTAACTCTGGCACATTTCAAGGTGTTGCCCACGGCCATGTTGGAAGGTAGATTTTAAAAAACACCTTTTGAATTTTGTTTTTGCCCATGTGGCTCGGGTGCTGTTGTTGTTGTTGTTGTTGTTGTTGTTATATAATAATAATAATAATAATAATAATAATAATAATAATAATAATAATAAATTTTAAAAAATATCTTTTGAATTTTGTTTTTGCCCATGTGGCTTGGGTGCTGTTGAAACCAATGAGCATGTTCTCCTTTATTATCAATTCTATAGAGACATTTGTCACCAACTGATTAGCCCACTACTGAGTAAATTCCTAGGTAAAACTGACTCCTTCTATTTATGCCTCCTATTGGATAACAATGATTCTACAGTAACCTATAAGGTGGCTAAATTTTGTTATATTGTTTCTAAACTGTGCCCTCAACTGACAAATGGTCATTTTACTACTGTGTAGAAAGATCTGTTTGGATATTGTACATGTATAGTCTACTATCATTTTATATTTTAACCTGTTATTGTTATGCTGATACGCTGTTTGTGTGGTTTTGTTTTTATACTGGTCAAAGACTGAATAAATTTTATTACTGTTACTAACCTCAGTTTTGAGGCATGTCCCTTGAGGTCCCAAGTCATTTAGGGCTTCAAATGTTATAACAAGAATCTTGAATTCAGACCAGACACATATGGGTATACAATGCAATTCCTTCAGAAACAATATTATCACATAGTACTTGCAGCCCCATTTGCAAAGTGTTCAGTATAGCCACAGCTATACTTTTAAAAAAGTGAATAAAAAATAAGCAGCTAAGGTGACTAGAATGTGGCTGTGGCCTGGGGCCACTTTAACGCCCACATAAAGCCAAAGTTTGCAATGGCTCATTCTCAAGGGGGAGCATTCTATAACTGGTGTGCCAACAAATGAGACAGTTCTCTCACATCTTCTCACAGTGTATTGGACTCACTGAGGGTCCCTCCAAAAGTTCTCCATTCTTGGTAAGACATATATAGGGTCCTTCAAGCATCAGGAACTCAAGCCATTTTAGACTTTATGTCACCACAGGCACCTTGAATCCAGATTGGAAGCATATTGGCAGCCAGTGCAATTTTCAGACTGGCATTATCTGTTGTCTATATGTCATGCAGGAACACACAATCAAACCATCCCTGACAGATGGCCATCCAGCCTCTCTTTAAAGGCCTCCAAAGAAGGAGACTCCACCACTTTCTTTGGGAATTAGTGATCTAGGCCAAACCCATACTGATGGAAGAAATCTGCTTCCACAACACTGCTGATGGGTGGACATCCAGCTTCTTATTTAGAATAATAGAATCATGGAGTTGGGCCATCATGGGCCATCAGGTCCAACCTCCTGTCATGCAAAAATACACAATCAAAGCACTCCTGACAGATGGCCAACCACTGTTTAAAAACCTCCAAAGAAGAAGATGCCACCACACTCCAAGGGAGTGTGCTGCATGGTCAAACACCTCTTACTGTCAGGAAGTTCTTGCTAATGTTGAGGTGGAATCTCTTTTCCTGTAGCTTTCATCCATTGTCCCAGGTCCTGTTCTCTGGAGCAGCATAAAACAAACTTGTTCCCTCCTCAATATGACATCCCTTCAAGTATTTAAACAGGGCTATCATATCACCTCTTAACCTTCTCTCTTGTATTAGCTGCACATTTTGAGTTGCTTTCATTCAATGACAACCGCATGTATAATCTGTTACTGGAATCTAATTGAAGATTACCTGTGAATGAATTACTGTGGCTTGGTTATCTCTGTCCAAGAAAAAAACATAGCTGGGAGACCAGTGAAAGCTGACCCCAAGCACTCCAAGCCAAAGAATCCACTTGGCCCTTTGGTGATGAGGTTGGATCCAGTAGTACTCCCTGCTTACATAGAGAGGATGCTTACCCAATTCCCATACCTTAAAACCACCAAATCACCTGATTGGTATTCAGTCTTTTGGCCTTGATCCAGCCTCCAGATACTGTTCCAGCCCCAGGTGATACCAATGACAAGGAGACATAGATGAGAATCATCAGCATATTGATGTCATCCAACCAATAACTTCACCCAGTGTGTGTGTGTGTTGAAGATCATGGGGGTAAGATGGAAACCTGCAAGACACCATAGTTTAATATACAAAAATATACACGTTGCTGTACATTCTGCAGTTTTCTTACCATATGCCACAATTGGTAAAACAGTCTTACACTTATTTCAGTGGCATCTTCCAACCTATTAGCTCTCATGAAAGTTCAACTGTTTAAATCTGTTTAAAGAGCCAAGGGTAACTCTCTCTAGAATAATTAAATGTATATCAATTTCTGTCCCTAGATGCATATCCAGAAGCAAGGGGAAGTCAACCTGCCAAATGCTGCTCTTAAGGGGGAATATGACATGTCATTATCTGGCATATAACTATTCTGAAGTGACACTGACATAGATTTTAAGATATAATTGAACAGTTACACAAAAAATGGCCCAGAGCAAGTTCTGGAAGCCACATAAAACTTTTTTTAAAAAAGGGAATGGAATTTAGGAAGTAGTAGGTCAGCCAGATGCCACGAGTACACACACACACACACACGTTATGAATTTTGGTGGCTAAATACTGGTTTACTGTGAAACAGTTGGGAAGGATAAGCTGCAAGGCTACAGCTGTAAAAAAAACCTAGATGATTATGATTCTCTCTTGCATATATAAACATCTCTGCTGGATAGCAACTGACATGCTGATAAAAAATTAAGAATACATTCATATGATGATCAATTAGTCCTTTGTTTATGTAATGATTTCCTCTGTGAAATACACACACACACACACACACACACACACACACACTCTGAATGGAGAGCAGTTAGATGATCAAATCAAAGCTCACCTTAGCCCACAAGATCAAAGATCCTATGTAATTCAGAGATCTCTGCACAAAACTCAGGGTGTATTTACACTGACAAAAACAAACAAACAAACCAGACTCACCTTGCATTTTTGTGGTCCCAAGTGACCCCGCAGTGATGGAGTTTCTTGTCTTTCCTCCTAAGCCCACCCTTCAACACTCCTTTTCTGTCTCTGTGGACAACATCTCTATTCAACCAGTCCAGCAAGCCCGCAGTCTTGATTTTATTTTTGATTCCTTTCTGTCGTGTATCCCTCAGATCCAGACCACAGCCAAGGCTTGTAGATTCTTTTTGTACAATATTGCCAACCTTATCTCTCCGCCTCTACTGCCAAGATCCTGGTCCATGCCCTAGTGATCTCATGACTTGATTACTGTAACGTCCTCCTGGCTGGGCTTCCTCTTTCTCACCTCCGTCTTTTAATCTCTGTCCAGCATTCAGCTGCATGCATTATCACTACTGCCCAGCACTCTGACCATATCTCTCCTGTCTTGGCATCCCTTCACTGGCTCCCCTTCCCTTTTCGTATTCAGTATAAGCTCCTGCTGTCGACATTTAAAGCCCTCCATGGTCTGGCCCCTCATTACTTATCAGACCTTCTTTCCCCTCACCTTCCCACTCGGGCCCTCCGTTCTGGTAGTCAAGGTCTGCTGTCTCAACCCAGGATTTCCTCTGCCCCATCCTGGATTTGCCCCTTTTCACTTGCTGCCCCTCACTCCTGCAACCTTCTTCCCCCACAAGCAAGAGTCACCACTTCTTTAACCAGCTTCAAAATGGAGTTGAAAACCATCCTGTTCAGAGAAGCCTTCCCAGGCATTGCATAATTGTCGCTTACTATCTGATGTTCTTTTGTTGCCTGTTTATTGAACCATTTCCTGTATTGCTATGTACTGTATATGTATTATCCTACTTGAGAGTATGTATTTTCCCTGGAAGAAGATTAGCCATCCATTATGAAGCCAAGCCCTCCCTCCAGTCCATCTGCCTTGGTCCAGGCCTCAGAGGTAGAGAGGAACTGCTGGGCCTCATCCCCTTTCCCTCCAGCACTCCCTTCTCCTTTTGTGTCATGTCTTTTTAGATTGTAATCCTGAGGGCAGTGAACCATCTAATTAAAAAGATTGTATGTACAGCGCTGTGTAAATTTACAGCGTTTCATAAATAAAGGTTAATGATGATGATGATGATGATGATGATGATGATGATGAATGGTGGGTATGGATACAGTGATCATATGAAGGGTGTATGTAGATAAAGTGATCAGATGAAAAGGTCTGAGAGAAGAAAGTGGATATAGGTATGCAATTCTCCATACTAGCAAGCAATTGAATGAACAATGGGGGTGAGTCCTGACTTAGTCACTTGCTCACTCACTGGTATGGAGAGCTGCATATCTACATTCACTTCCCCACCTACCCCTTTTCATCTGGTCACTTTAACCAGCACCTTCATCTCATCGCTTTACAAATGCACATTCTTCATCTGATCATTCTCTCCACATACATCCTTCATCTGATCACTTTATGCACACATATTTTTCACCATACTTTATCTACGCATACCCTTCATCTGATGATATCATACATGCATACCATTTATCTCATTACTTTATCCAAATATATTCTTTCTCTGATTACTTTATCCACATATAGCCTTCAACTGATCACTTTATCCATATACTCCTTTCATCTAATCACTTTCCCCACTCGCTGGCAGAAGGTTGAGGAAGAAGCAAGGGATAGTTCAAATCTATCCCCTCACCGCTGATCTCTTGGCTGAACATAAAAGCTGGCAACACACATCAGGCTTGACAGAACTAACCAGTCCCACCCACCAATTACTCCTACCACCCTTGGCAGAATTCACACACACACACACACAAAAGAAAGCACACAAAAATCCCTGTTTTCTGCTGAAGTATAGAGTAACACACACACACACACACCTTCCTCTTCTGGATTAGAGCCCTGAGACACTGAAAAGGCCCTGATTTGGCCCAGATTATGCTATGCATCGTGTGGACATTCCACAGTGAAAACAGGATGAGATTGCTGTATTTGTCTCATATAGACAAGACCTCAGTGTGCACGCATACACGCGCACACACAAACACACAGATCATGCTCCAAAAGATAAGGTGATAGATCACAAAAGGACAGAGACTACAGTGCAATGTTCCTACTTTCACTACACCACTTAATAAGGCAAATGCTTGGTTTTGTGTATTTCAGAGAAATGCATATAAACTCATCATAAAAATATGCAAACTAGCTGGGGAAAAAAACCTTTGATTTATGAATCGAATTCTTGTCCCTTTTATCGTGTAAGGACAAATCCAGACATTTATAAATCAACCAAAGAAGGTGAGCAAGACTGGCCCCTCAGTTAAACTTCTAAAAGAAACCAGGCCCCCTCCCCTGTACATTAGGCACGCAGAACTGTGAAACTAAGCTCTATTCAGTTTTCATTATTTAAACTATAGGATATCTGTTATACAAAATAACAAAGCTAGTCAGCTGAATAGTCATACCAGCATTTTGCTGGTGTGAGAAGCCTATTCCAGCAGCACATTATGCCTGAAAAGGCAATAAGTGCTGGTAGCTTGAGGCCTGGCAGCTTGGTGAGACAGCCTGAAGCAACCCAGACCCTTAGGAAAGCTGAGTGTATAGCACATGCTCATATATAACAGCAAAAACTGCCAGAAGAAACCCTGTGGCAGATAGGCAGATAGCCACTGAGAGAGAGGACATATGTTGGAGAAGCCAGCCAAGTAGTATGGTACTTTCCTTCACATCATTTTTGCAGCTGAATCCCTGATGTACTGTCAAGAGCAGAGAACATTTCAGGACAAGTAAGTAGAGTGGATTGTGAAAAGTTTCTTAGAGGCTTACCTATGTCTTTGCTGCTTGTAGAAAAAAAGATTTCCACACATTTCTTTCTGCATGACCCTTATCATCAAGCTCAAAAGAGATGTTCAGCTGCTTTCTTCATGTCTGAAATGGGAACTTTCTTCATGTCTAAAGTGGGAATGGACTAATTTTTACCACCAAAGTTACACAACTGTAAAACAAAAGGAACAACCTCTCTTCTACCAGCTTTCAAAAACAGTTCTGCATTGCTGCATGTGAACCTTTTCCAAAACAACCAATCAAATTCTGATACAAGAAGAAAGGAAAGAACAAGGTGCTGTAAGAATGGAAATGCAAAAGAATTCAGTTCTCTCCATATTCGTTGTACAAATGAAACTTCATTTCTACATCCTGCTTTACAAGTAGGGCTGTGAAAGGGTCACCAGATTCAGTTTTCAAAGAAGTGCCCATGTTAGTACATTTCAGAACAATTAGCCCATTTTGAAACCAGGCTTTATTCCAGCAAAAGCCATATCTGCAAGGTAAAATGGGTCCTGCCAATCAAGTACAATCAAGTACTGTATTTTTCTGTCACCAGTACAAGAAATCATATTGCAAATTAATCAAAGTCTTCCAAATGGTTGCTGCAGTTCCATGGTTCTGTGAAGATGGAATTCTCCTATATATCTTAATAAGCAAAAAGTCCATTCCTTTGGTGTAATATTCTTTTAGCATGGCTAATAATTTTTGACTCTTATTAATGTTATGTGCATTTTACATTATAGCCAATTTTGTATTTGCTATATCAGCACCCTTAATTCACATTTTCATATAAAGGAGAATGGAACAGATTGCTTTAGAAAATAAATGTCTCTATTACATTTTGAAAGGCTGAAGTTAATTTACAGCTCCTTACTGAGAGAACTAGACAAGGGAAGTAAAATGTGTTTGCTACATGCGATTTTCCAAAGATTAGCACTCATGCGTGTTGTGAAAATATTAAGTGACTTAAATAATGCTTGCAATTTTTTGTTTCCAAAGAGGCATTTTCTCTTACTTCTCTTTATCTTTTTAGCATCTGTGTCTTAAAGCATTCCTTGTAACACAAGCTAAGAAATTAAATCATGAGGCTTCTTCACAAAGAGAATATTTATTTACAGAAGAATTTTGTAGATTCTATTTCTTTAAGGATTAGAAACAAAGTTTCTGAAGACTATGATGTGTCAGCCTATGTTATTCCAACAATAGGGAAATGGTAAGTATGATATACTCCTTTTACTCTAAGGCCAACATTATCAGCACTAGGATTTTTATTCTGCTTTGATGAATTTAGTGGGGCTAGGAAACAGATACTAAAACTGTGTTGGAAGATTTCAGAAATGTGAAATCTAATGGACAACTACATTTTATACTATGCATTGCTTCAATAATTATAAATTGTATTGGAATTCACAAATACTGAATTTTTCTAAAAGCCATGATAAGTTATATTCGACTAAAACAGAAAACAAAAACAAATATCAAGTCATTTCGAACTGGTCTATGAAAAAAATCCGGAAATTTTGATAGGTATTAAAAAGACACAACTGAATGGAATTTTCAGCCATCTGTTCTTCATAAATTCACTTGGTACATCTGTTCCCAGCATAGAGAATGGAAACATGTGAATCACCTTTAATCTTTCCTATGCATGTTGCAGGTGGCTATGTACTCTCATTCATGTTGCTATCCACCATGGTGTCTTATCACCCCCCTTTTCTCCATGCCTGACAAAATTTCATGTGACTCATTCTACATTGCTGTATGAACATATAACTGTGAAGCCATGTCAAAAGGAGATATATTGTGTGGTCTTTTAAATGCATAAGGTACATGTATCTCCTGCTTTCTTCATCTTACTTTCTTGCCACACCTCGTGTACTTTGTGTTTGTGTGCATGTGTGGCAGTGAAGAACGTAACAATGCCTATATATGATCTATTTCTCTGAAGATATAGGAGATGGGGGGGTTCTATGTCTCATATGCCTCCGACACCTGTAACTATTTAACCATAGATCCTGCTCCATCCACCATCTCTTTGTGGTGTGGCAAATTAACATACCAACCACAACTGAGCTGATCATGAACACAGCATAAACCATGGTGCTATAATACGACATGTTTTAAAGCATCATGACCTCCCAATTTTTCCAGACTGCAGAACATATACATGAGTTCACAAGCATATGTACATGCAAACAAATCCATACAGGTAGTTGAAGGAAAATCTCTCTATTTTGGGGCAGGAACTGAGAGTCTCTGGATGTCATTGAATCACAAATCTCAGCATTTGTCACCATGGACTATGCTGGTAAGGACTGATGACAGCTGCTATTCCAAAACACCTGGAGGGCTGCACTGTCCCCACCTTTGCTCTCTTTATAGTCTGAATATGTCTACTCAGAACTAAAGTTCATTGTATTCAATGGAGGTCACTCTCTGGAAACTCTAAATGTATAGGACATAGGGACAGAATAAAGCTCAACTGCTAGGACATACTAAAATTTGGCATTAGTTATATTTTGCTGAGAGATGCTTTTTTATGTCAGCTCTTGCACTGCACCTTACAAAGACGGGGATGCTGGCACAGTATTTCCTCCTGGTTCAATTTGTGTGTGTGCACACTTCACACATAAAAAGGAAACAAGTCTCTAGGGGAAGAAGGAAGGGGACAAAAGAAGATAAGTCAGTACTAAAGCAACATGGGAAACTTTTCAACTTCACCTTGGTTCAATATTTTTTTTTCTCACATCACAGTAGAAGAAATCTCAAAAGTACTGTAGCATTTTTCTGAAGTATTTATATAATTTTCTTCAAATGTTTCATTGGCTGGCACATCATCTGTCTGTGCATGGATTTCACAGGCATTTTTCTGGCCAATCCTACATAATTTCCACAATATTGGAACAATAAACAAAATCCATTGCCAACTAGCTCTGTGCTGCTTTCTCTGGCACTCCTAATGGAGAGGGCTCTGTTATCCTTGTCTGTCATGTAGCTATTAAATGCCAGGAGCCTATCATGAAAAAAAAAAATGGCAACCCTAATGCAGCACCACAGATGTGGATGAATACATAGACTTCAATGCTAGATTAAGAGCCAAGCACTGTCTAGGTAGATGTACCTGTCAGTTTTGCTTTGACCCATGCTTTAAATATTACAGGCTCTCCCTACTGTTTTTATTAAGAATTTCCCCATTCTGATAAATTGTAATTTAAAATGAAGCAAATAGTTATTTGAGGATATGGGGAAAATATGTGCTGTTACTGAAACCTGTAATGTCTGATAGATAACTAAATACCTAAAGTGATCCAAATTCTCACCTTTTCCACAGACATAACAGAAATACAGAGGGGACAAAACACACAGTTCTATTTAGTAATCCATCAGATATTCCAAACTTCAGGAACAGCTCATGCTTTCCCCATTCTCTCAAATAACTATTTCATTGACATAAAGGCAGCCCATTTTTAAAGGGATATCCCTTATTTGAGGGCTGGAAAGCTTGTGCATCATGTAAGTGTTATTGATAAGAATGTGGACGTTAATTTTACAGAGAAACACATGGTTAGTTTTATTGGACATTTATACAGAACACACCAGGTTAATAGCTACTTCCTAATTATAAACCCCATGAGTCATGAATTTCATGCGTCCATTATTATTAATGATGTGTGAAATAATGCTAAAGAAAATACATGTTTTCTCTTTTGGGTTCTTGAGTAGTCAAGCGGATCTGCTGTGACTATAGAATATATTATGACTGGATAGAACGTACTGATACAGGACAGCAGAGTGTGAAATCACTCCAATCTCATCAAGCATATTATGAAATGAAACAAGATACTGTGTGTTATTTTAAGCAATGCCTGTTCATTTCTGCTAAAGATACAAGTGTGTATGTTTATTTCTTGGCCATTGAAACCACACTTCATGACCAGAGGAAGCATTGGAGAGGGCATTATAAAAAAGGAACATTAATTCAGGGTTTGTTAAAAGGCTAGGAAACAGTGGCATCTAAATGTACATGTGTCATTTACGTAACTGCTCTTCTCTTCTATAAGTGCACAAAATATCCACTATTCCAAGACATGGCAGATATCTATGTAATCATGACTTAAAGTGAGCACATTCATTTTCGTCTCGGTTTTCAGGAGCACTATGAGAAACAGGTCAAATTTTCCACTTTGTGTTATAAAGGTGAGATCAAGAAGGAAAAAGATTTGAATAAGTGTTTCAGAAAATAGATGGCATACCCTGCTGTGGCAGATATGTATGATTTCATGCTGGAAAGAGATTCTTTTTTCCTCATCTACAGTTTCCTTCTTGCAGGAATGTGCCATATAATTCTCCTGAAGTTTTTCTTCTTAAATTTGTAGTTCTCTGCTGTTTGCTATATATTCATCTAAGCTGAACAACAACAACAAATCAGTTCTCTTGTTTCTTTAAAATACAATAATCCTATACACACTTACCTGGGAGTAAGTACCATTGAAATTAGTGGGTCATATGCCTGAATAGACCCAGGGACATAGCCAAGGGGGAGGGTCCATGGAGTCCAGAGCCCCCCCCCTTCCATTAGATATAATGAATGGTGTGTGCTGCTGTGCCGCAACACCCAAGTCTCATTATAATGGTGGCACTAAGTCTGGAACCCCCCCCCCTTCCCAAAATCCTGGCTACGTCCCTGGTAGACATGCACCTTTTCAGTGTATTTTGTATAAGAATTATTATTGAAAATATAATTCTGCTATTCCTGGGAAACAGTAGTTCTAAGAAAAGACTAAGAAGAAAGCAAAGGGGGGGTAATTTCATTTGTTTCTGACGTTGGCTACATTTTTGTGATTTCACAACTGAATTCAATACTCTAAAAATACTTTTTTGAATTGTATGGAATATGCTGCTTTTTCATCTCAATCTTTTATAGTTCTTTTTTCATAACGATTATTAAACCATTCACAAGAAAGTTGACCTCTGTTTTCCCTACACTCCCATCCCTTCCCTTGCAGTAGGCACTAAAGAGATTGTCCTCTTTTGTACCCATGCTTCCCTTGTAACTCTAGGGTCCTTCATTCTCTGACAAGTTAAGGGAATAATTTTACTGCCTAACAGGAGGGAAGCCTGCCTTAATTTTGTTGTCACTAGGAGTCTAAATGTGTAAGGACAGCTGCTGTGCTCAAGCAACAATGCAATCAGTTAATGCTTTCAGCAGGGAGACATTAGCCTCCTCTGCCTGCTAGGCAAGGGAAAAGAACTTATTTTTGAAACTTTTTAAAGAGGATTTATCTTTGTGTGCTGCTTGTCTGTTTCCTTAAGCTGGTGAAAGATAGGAAGACACCAAATGAGGCAGTATATCACCACATTCTTATAACCAGTGTGTTGCAGAAATTCATACCAGGCCTATGACAAGATGAGGATGTTCACCAAGCACTATCAACCAGGCCCAACATTCCATTTTCTTTGTCTTACAAAGTTTGGTGATAAACAAATAAAGTTCTTATTACCTTTTCCATGTGTTCAAACACTAAATATCAAATATGGTTGGGAAACATTGCTGCTACTGAAACCATAGACTTCCTGCCTGTGCATGTAGCTTTACTATTTGTTGTCTAGTGGAATGTTCTGTCATTGGGAAAGGATTATAGTTCAGTATAATGGAGGGTTCCCAGTTCTTAGGGCCTAGCTCCTCCGCCTCAGATCTCAGGGTGAGGGCAGAGGTCTCAGAACAAGAACTCTGCCTTAAAAAAGAAAGAGTTGTTGTTGTCATTATTTAGAAAAAAACTATGTTCCTTTGGCGACCACTGCAGGCTGATACAGAGTGACCTCTGTAGACCTTTTCAGGGATCTGCCTGGTCACCTCTTCCTCCTCTTTTTTAATGTGACTGACAGTTAATCTTTTGTGTGTTTTAGCAATGCTGCATACATTTTAATTTGTAAGTTACCTTGAGTCCTGTTTTGTTTTTGATTTTTTGAGGTGGCTATAAATAAAGATTATAATAATTATATACTACCGCTATATCTTTGCCAGTACATACACACAAACATATGACACTCTTGAAAATTTCCAAACCAAATCATAGATTTTTTTATCAACCATTCCATTGAACAAAGTAAAATAATAGCTCTAATCTTCTGTGTGATATTACGTATCGCAAGCTGGGATCATGAATTCACATAGAATGCAAATGCATTTAAACAAAGAAAGAGAGTTGTTCAGAAAGCTAATGAATTAATATGTGTTCCTAAAAGGCTAAGCATCTGGAGCTAATTGAGTATGCCAACTCCAAGGTGTATAGGGGATACTAGAAAAGCATGTGTTAGTTAGAAATACTATAATCTCAAGATGCTTACATACAGGCCACAGTCCAAATATGAACAAATCATAAGGAATATAAAAGAACAACTGTACACTGTAACATGGCTCCCGAAGGAAGCTTTCTTAAATTATGCTGATGCCATAGTCTCTGCTATAATACTTTTCTTCTCCACATCATCTGAGTATGAAGGAAACTCCAGGACACATCAAATGAGACCACACAGTAGCTTCTCCCTAGGTCAAGACAATAAGCCCCAACTCAGTTGGCAGAACAACTCAAGTCTACCACCAGCACTGGAAATGAGAAATTGAAGTGCAGCACTTTCTACGCTGCAGGACTGAAGCTGTGACATAGACATTTCTAACATTTTGTCAGAAATGTGAAAGTTGTATTTTAAATGCAATGTTTTTCTATAACTTGTTCTACACCCATCCTCAGCCCGAGTAATATGATACTGTTACACTGCAATTAAATGTAAGTAATTGGTTATGTTAATCATTGCATTTCTTGTTACTTTTTAGGAATCTTTTATTCATTAAAAATGGCCTAGTTTGGGGGTGGGGATCGCATCAGAATGTCACAAAAAAGCATTTTAGTCTCTGAAATAATGAAAAGCATATGTAAGTAAATCGTTTGTATAAAAACTAACAATGCCATTAACTGTTGCATTTGCACAAAAAAATTCAAAACAAACGTTCTGATGCCTCCTTGACACCTACAATAATGCCTTAAAATATAAATGTTGTTATTCTAATATGATGCCTCCAAGTTCTCTCTCTCCTTTTGTTGTTGTTGTTGTTGTTGTTGTTGTTGTTGCAGACAGGACCTGATCAGGGATTTAAAACACAAATTTTTAATCTGCATGGAAGGACTGAGAGTGTGCTAACCCTTCTCCTTCAAGTTCCCTTATCTCCTATGTGGAGAAGGGAAATCTGAAGCTGAGAGACTCTACTAACCAGAGAAACATTTTATGTGAGCTGTAACCCTGATATTTTTGGAATCTAACTGAAGTGAAGTGGAATGATAGTTGAGGCTTTCTTGAGAAATGTCATCCCCCTACTAAAATTGGGACTGCATTGGCATGTCAACACTACCTAATGTTTTCCTGATGCAAAAATTTGAAAACATCCTAAGAAATGCAGTGTTCTCTGTATAACAAAGGGGTCTGTGGCCTCACAAAGATGGAGACACACTGGATTGCAAAGGATATCTTTATTGGATTGCAAAGGATACCTTTATCTTTTTGTGTTGCAAATGGATGTTAAAATTTCCTGGAATTTGAGAATCTCTCTTTTGCCACATGGCTAGAAGGAGGAGGTGCCAGCCTGTAAGAGATACCCCTCCATGCCATCTGAACAAAGAACAGAAACAGCAAAATGCAGGTCTGTGACTAATATCCTCATTCCACCACCCCCTCCTATATGGTTTAACACCTGTGCCTGATGTAGAATCCAGTGGAGCTTCAAAAGCTTGCAACATATATATTGTGCATTTCGGTTGGTCCAATAAAGGTATAACTGTTTGTTGGATTTTTGATGCTTTTAGATTTGCTTTATGACCAACACGGATACCTCTGAATGTTTTATACAAGCTGGCATGATCCAGGTTGTCCACTCAGGTGCCAAAGAAGGGCTAAGTAATTTTTTAATCTTTGAATATCTGGGGCACACTTTTCCTTGTCTTAAATGCAGAGCACATAGAGCACTGCATGCAGTCTCCGCATATTATTATTTATGAGGATTAGCCCTGATATTTTCCTATTTTGCATGTCAGTTTTATGCCTCATGAAACAGGATAAAATCATTTTGCTTATTTAATCCTGAATGGACAGACATTCCACCACCATTGTAAATACATATATACAAAATCCATCAGCCACTTCTCTGCTTCTCCTCCCAGCAAAGAGCAGAACATGTATGCCCCAATAGGGTAGAGGTCTGTGAATGTTTCTTACTTATTGATTACTGCAAACCTAAATTGTCAGGTCTCAGGCAGCACATAGGTGTAAAGGGTACCAAACTATTTAGGTGCTGTATATGATTCACTTTGCTCCTATTAGGAACTTGGGGGTGCAGGAGAATGGGTTTTAAAAATAGATGGAAAAGAAAATGTCCATGGGGTATCACTCACTGTTGCCTTCATGAAGATTTCAGAACAATTATTGGAATGCTCTCATATTTTCTTCCTCTTGGGTCCATGAAAAGAGGCGAAGGGGAGGAAAAGTAAAAGTAAACATTATACAAGATAGAGTCAGAAGATTTGGTCTCTTTTTGATTGCAGTTTGCAGTAGCAACAGAACAGAGAGATGCATTTTTTGTGTGTGTTATTATTTGTTATTATGATTTATTTATATAGCGCTGTACATACAAACAATAAAATAGATAAAGTAAACCTGGCCATGGCATACAATCTAAGAAATAACAGCATAATACATATAAATAATACATAACAATACAGGAAAGGTTACAATAAAGTAAAGCAGGCAACAAATTAATAATGTCAAATAACAAATAATAGTCACTCAATGCCTGGGAACACTTCTCTGAACAGGATGGTCTTCAACACAGTTTTGAAATTGGTTAAAGAAGTGAGGTTCCAGGAGTGAGGGGCAGCAAGTGAAAAGGGAGAAATCCAGGACAGGGCAGAGAACTGGGCCAGAACAAAACCAACACCTTTTGAACACTTAGATTAGCGCACAGCTTTAAAAAAGGGATTTACCACTACTGAATTCAATTCAAATTCTGGATACATCTGGTTTTTATTGCATAGATTTTTGCTGCTGACACTGCCAGGCGGGTGCCTCCTGGGTAACATTTGGCTAGAATCTGAGTTCAGCTTGCCTAATTTCAAAGCTGGGAAGTATAAATCTTGATGTTAAACAGGAGGTTTTGGTCTTCCAGTTGTTGGAATTTGGAAGGGAAGAAGCTACTTCACCTTTTCTATTCTTAAAATGTCAGCATTGCCCCACCCATTATTTTGCTACTCCTAATTTAAAAAAAGTTATCTTATGCAAATTTCCATATTGCCCCCTGTATGGAGGAAAGCAGAATGATGAGAGAAATTTTAGCTGACAGGGAAAAATGGATTAAGAAAACCAGTAACCCACCAAGTCTCTACTCTCACTAGCTGTCTTGGGCAACTGCTTCCCAGTTTAGAAAAACTAGGAAATCAGGCATAATCCCTGCAACATCCTGTTTGGCTTCAAGAGTGCATTTCACATATGATGAGTACTCACCTCCTGGAATCCTAATTATTTTGGCTTGGAAGGAAATTCCATTGAAATTTAATAGTATTTGCTTTGAAGTAGGCTTCCTTGGGATCATGGCATTCAACCATATGTGCCTATTGGAATTTCTGAAGACCAATATCCCTTTGAAATGGAAATTTTAAGTAATAATGGCATCAGAAGAAAATTACAAACCATTGCTATGTTAAAAATATATGTGAAAGATATGAGGTTCAACAAGAAGGTATGAAATGATGCACCATACCTGAATTGGCTTCATCAAATTTTGAGATATATAGCACACACTTTAACCTATCTTTTTCCTTGGAAGGTTAGCATTCATCTGAAAAGAATGAACAGTGGGAAGAAATTTCTCACAGACATTTCAGAATATCTATATGCCAGGATTTGTAGGAGAGGAAAGGGATTTTACAGAGATACATAGAGGTGAAAATATCTCTGTCTCAGTTTTTAAAGGTTCTCTTAATCCATCCTGCATCTCTTCCATCTTTGATTGATAATCAGTTATGAATCTTTGTGCTTAAAACCCATAAAAAATTAAAAATTCAAGTGCATACACTTTAAAACATATAAACTTTTTTTAAAAAAATAATTAAAACCATTCACTTGAAACATTATATATATATATATATATATATATATATATATAATTTAAAAACAGAAAGAATCCTCTAAAAGTTACTACAAATTCACCCAAAGAACACACACATTTAGAAAACTTACACAAACATTACTAACATAAAACATAACAAATAAAATAACTTTCTCACCTCTATGTCACGAATATGTCTTTTGCTTGAATAATTTGTCCTTTTCCTTTCTTTCTCATTCTTTACATATATACATGTAAATCTTATTTTCCTGAACTTGAAACAAAAGTTGACAGTCTAGTCAAGCCAAGCTCCTTAGACCCCCAAAGACTCTGGGAAGGAGATTTAGCTGGTATCAAAATTAAATCAATATTGATGCTAATCAGACCTTAAAGTGAGAAATCTACAACAACTAGGGATGCCACTGCACAGAAGTCTATGTTCTGTGTCTCATTTGATGGGTTTCCACTGGTGGGATATGTTAATTAGAAGAAACATTATTTTATTGTCGCTCTGATATTTATAGTATTTTAAAGGTGCTGGCATATAACATGTGCCTAGTGAAAGTCACATGCAGAGTCTATAAAAATTATTCCAAGCATGGGAACATAATATTTACTTCTATGAGAGCCACATAAAGCTAAACATTTTTTTTTACATACTAAGCTTGTTGCAGTTGCTTTAGCTGCTCTTTTGTCCATACAGCTACTTGCTGATTTGAGGGAAATTATCTAGAAGGCTGAACCTTAATTTTCTTACTAGATGATAGAGCCTTTGTGGAGGCTCCTGCTGAAGAAAGAAGGATGGGATGTTTTGGCAGCACACTGGGAAAATTAGCCTACTCTCTGAGGTTAAGGAGGTAACTGGAAGGGAGCATTCAGAGTGGAATCCAATATTTAAATTTTCTACCCCTTTGAAACTATATTCCTGAATCATCAGTATAAATTCCATAGTTTAAATATCACTGTATGGAGAAATACCTCCTGCAATCTGTCCTGATTATTTTACCATTAAGCTTTCCTGGATGGTGGCATGTATGAAATGATTACTAGAGTACACCAACATCTCCTTATAGACTTTCTCTACATTGCACATAGTCTATTGTGGTCTGTCTGTGGTTAGCCATCTTTTCTTTCTTTTTCTTTCTAAGGTAAAAGACCCTTGACACTTCAACCTGGTACTTTTCCCTTGTAGGATGAGATTGCTCCAGCTCCTTTGTAATCTTGATTGTACTCTCTGTACTTTCCCCAGCTCTACAGTATGTTTTCTGAGGTGCTGTAACCAGAAGTAGATAGAGTATTCCCAGTGTGGTTACACCAGAGATTTGATAAAAGCATTATGATGTTAGCAGCTTTATTTTCAGTTCCTGTCTGAATGATCCCCACTATGGGATTTGCCTTTTTCAAGCAGCCACATACTGGGCTGACATTTTCACTGAGCAGTCCTCTGCAGCTTAAGGTCCCATTCTAGCCAGTCACTACTATCTCAGAAGAATGCCCCACCTTCCTAGCCAGTTTCCTGATATATTTATACATTTCTTATTGTTCGTCTTATTGACAATATAAAATAATCTCCTATCCATTGTCATGTGCAACTTAGTGTAAGTTTCTTTTCATTTGGACAAGACTTGTTTTCTGACACTACTTATTGTGCTGATGACATATTAGAATTGATTGTACCTTTCCTCTTCTGTAGTATACTTTCTAGCTGAGCTTGTGTCATTGTGGTTTTGTGTAACCCAGGACTGGAGTAGACACAGTACATGAGCTATATGTTTTTTATTGTTGTTGTTTGGTTGCTTGGGGAGTTGGTTTGCTATGAGGGCTTGGTCACCATTAATTTTGCTGCTGAAACCCAGGACCATAGTGGAACAATTGTAGTGCTACCATATCCAAAATGCCATTTTGTCTTTAGGTGCATGCTTCCTGCATGTTTTAAGTCAGTTTGTTTCCCAGAAGTCTTCTAGAAGAATGAAAACAATGCATGCCAGGTACATATTCCATGTTCAAAGGCAAAATCACATTTTAAGGTGGAAGCAGCACTTTCTCACTGCTGCCATGCTGCATTTTGTCAGCAAAATAAATGGTATCATGTGCTGGAACTACAATGTAGTCTCTTGTGGATTTGGGTGGGGAATGACTCCTGAACCTGTTGAAGTTGCCCAATCATCTTATAATCTTACATGTTCTGGGGAAAATGCTGTTTTCTAGGATCATCCAAGAAACATAATATTAATAGATTATTGGTTATACATGAGTCAATGCAATGCAGTAACCAAAATGTTTAATGGAATCCTAAGTTGCATCAAAAGTGTCCAGCTTTGAAGAAGTAATGGCTCTATTCTGTTATGAATGGACCCTATATATTCTGCCAATTTCAGGTCCTGAAGTTGATCACTGATAGTAAAATACAGGGTGGTAGTGAAGAAAAAGTGAGCAGCA
>NC_056523.1:41184958-41189522 GCF_019175285.1 Sceloporus undulatus | reverse complement strand
AACATTTCTAATAAAGTTTTTATGACCTCAGGTTTGTATAGACAGCCCAAGATAATTTTGGTTGGAGTCTCCTCAGTAATGTCATGTCTAAATGTGTTATTAAATTTATTAATAAAATGTGTGTGTGTGTGTTTCTTACTTCATTGGCTCATGAGCAATTCCCATTTAAGTGTAGGAGCCCTATATCTAAGTATATCTAAGCTCCCTGCTGCCTTCTTTTTCCCTCACTACCTCCCCGCATCCTGCCACCTAAGGAGGGCATACAATCCACTTTGGGAATCACTGATTTAAAACTTGAATCATACAATTTTGCTGTAGTTGTTTAAGAAACAAATAGTACTTTTTATATATCAAACTTCTTGAATTTTCATATGAGACATAAAATGCTATTGTGTTCTTGAAGAATGTTCCATAACTCTGTTTGGACCCTTGAATTATGTATGAACAAAGGGGAGGAGGAAACTTCTAGCAGTAATATAAAAGATATTTCCTATCATTTATGATCTAAAGTGTCACAGCAGTATATACCTTCCAATTTCATGCAGCACAAAGTGGTCAAGTATGCAATTCTATATGTACTATTTTGGGAGCAAGTCATATTGAACTTGGTGGGACTTACTTTTGAACAGACATGCATAGAATTGTGCTCTGAGTTAAGCTATGGGGTATGGCAGATTTTTTCAAAAGAGATTTAGATCTGTAATAAAGGAATTGAAATAGATTCTTGTCAAAAGGCATTTCTAAGAACTTGTGCATATCCATTGGCAGTAACAATGAGAGATTCAACTTGACTATTTCTGCTCTCCTCCCTCCCCCTGCAATAGACATTCCAATGTACACATACATTATTTAACATTATTGAAAGTGGAACATGCTGAGTGGCTACAGAAACACAACTTATCTAAGTCAGTTCCTCAGTGTCCATTCAAACATATATTTGATGGTAATCCATCATAGGTTTGGCTCCACATTTGGTTAAATATTCATCAGACACTGAAGCAGCACTGGATTCTACTGACCAACAAAAGAATGACACTGTCTCAGACATATGCATTATCTTCCCTCACGAGTTTATATTGTATACTCTACAAAATTCTTATGAAAAGATAGGAGAATGAGTGCATTTTTGTCATCATTTTTCATAATGTCTTTTTCTCTGAAACATTATGCCATTTTCAAGCAGTTGCCCAAGATAAAAACATAAAGGTTTTAACATGTTCATCTGACAATTTAAAACCCTCAGGCCACTATCAAATGTTCTCCAGCAACGGCAAGTTTCTACATTACTGACACGTAGTTGGGAGTGGTCTCCACCTGTTGTTTCATCAGCACAGAATATTTGGAGATTATAGACTCCCAATCTAATTCAATGGAATCACGTCTCTGTTCAACTATGTTTTGATTATTAAGAATCTTTAGGAAAACAACAAAAAAATGCTGTACAGCAGGTGTGGACAACCACAGTGGGTCCAGGGGCTAATTTACTGTTCTCAAGGGATGTGTATTGGCAAAAATTACTCAGAAAGGCAAAATCTCTAGAAACTGGTAAAATGTTACTTCTGATTTTGAAAAAAATTGGCATTTATTTTTGTTGTCCCATGTTTGTTCTTAAATAGATCAAGACAGGCTGAAGCTTTATAAGCCTCATCTAAGGGAAAACTCAATACCATCTTTTGTTAGCCAAGCATGAGTCAATAATTCCCCCCATGTGCACCTTCCAGGATCATTCTAATGTCTGCAATAACCCATTATATGCTAGAATTCCCCATCAATTTTGTGTTTCTTTCTTTCTTCATATATGTTCAGAAATCCTGAGTCCTGCACTCATCTTTTTCTTATAGACTTCTTGCCTACCCAGTTTCAAGAAGGCTCAATTGGAACTTGGTTGCACCCCCTGAATTAGGATCCCTTACTTGACTTTTCCTAAGTCTTCTGAAAACTTTCTTATTCTTGTCTGCCTCTGAAGGTGAACTACTCAGCCATACCATTCATCTCACTAGTTCAAGGGTGCAGAAAATGCCTCTGGACCTTGAGGGCTGTAAAACCCCATCATGCTTTTTAAATCACTGCAATTTGGGGGCTTCCCCCCAAAAAAAACTAACCAGAAAAAACATCCAAGCACATGGAAACATGTTAAAATAGCCCCACTACACCCCACAACTCCTCAAAACATTCCACAAACACTTATATTTTTCCTGCTTGTAACTGTAGTTTGCCTTCAAGTTGTTTTCAACTTATGCTGACCTGAAGACAAACTTTTCAAGGGGTTTTCTTGGTGAGATTTATTCAGATGACGTTTGTCTTTGCCTTCCTCTGAAACTGAGGGAGTGTCACTTGCCTAAGGTCACCCAATGGACTTCCATTGCAAAGCAGGTATTCAAACCCTGGTCACCAGAGTCCTAGTCCAATGCCCAAACCAGTACAGCACATTGGTAGCCCTTCACAAAATGGAAGGGGAACTCCAGAGGCACATAAAAGTATTGGGGCTTGCCCTGGGTTGGGGATAGCCCACAGGGTACTATGGAGAAATGTGCCCCTGCTCCGAAGGAGCTCCCAGTCTTTCACACACCCCTTTGAGCTGGCAACCTACACAATTAACTTTTAAAACAGCTGTTAATAATAATAATAATAATAAATTATTTATTTATAGCCCACCCAATCACTAGGGTGGGTTACAACAGTAAAAATGCATTCGAAAAACAATAAAATACTAATTGATCTCTTTCCGACCCCCTCCCCAATATTAAAACTACAATTAAACAATCAAAGTTTAAAAACAATAAAATGCTATACAGCATTAGGTTAAAATTAAAAACAATTTGTCAGGCAGAGAGACATACATCACAAAATTGAGATCATATTCATAAACATGTATTATTATACATTGAGATAATAATAATAATAATAATAATAATAATAATAATAATAATAATAATAATAATAACCCTCTCTTTAATAATAATAATAACAACAATAATAATATTTATTTTTATCCCACCTCTTCCTGTATTGGATCAAGGCGGGTGGGAGAGCTCTAACGTCCCTATTGTTGTCAAGTAAAATTGGCTTCCATGCATTTTGGGTTGCCACACTACTTGGGCTAAGTGCTGTCTCTCTGACATCAGTGTCTTCCATTATGACAGGAACAGGAACATATTAGAAACTCATTTTGCCCAGCCTGTTATATGAAATAAATTCCTTCAGCATTCATATTTCAAAAGGGCTTCCATGAATTCAAAAATTCCATGTTTCAGAAGGTTTTCTTCCATGAACCCAAGAACATATTGCTCGCAGATGGGCTTTGTAACAAATGTCTGCAATGACAGATTCCGATATGTTGTTTCCTGTCTTCAGTTCAGTTGTGCATGCCTACAATATTTTAATCTGCAAAGAGCACTTTAAGAATAGCAACCAACAACCCATTTAATCAGGCAATTAATCAATCAGTATTTTTCTTTATGTCTGATCTTCATTAAGGTCATCCAATTCACCCTTGACACCATCTGATAGACCAATTCTGGTTTATGTTTACCGACAGCTTGAGGGAGGAATAGACTACCCGATGTATTTGTGGGATATAGTTAGGCATTTGTTCAATACTCTGACCTTGAAAACCTCTTAATTCAGCAAGCATGTCAGTGGCATAAATGAGGTCAAGTCTTGAGTATTGGACAATTTTTGGCAATCCTGTTTCTTTGCTGTTCTCAAAGAAAGGGTTTCAAGACTTAGACACAATTATCATTGCTTGTGGAACATGTAGGATCAAAGGTCATTTTAAAGGCTGACAGAGTGATGTTAAGCCCTTGATAACGCAGCAATTCACAGGTGGTATACATACAAATACAGAGACCTTTGAAAAGATAGTGTCATGTATGTTTATCTCCTATTTCAGACTGAGGTCCTACATACACTAACCTGGGAGTAACCCACTTCCCCCTCTCCCCTAAAAATGCAATTGCATTTATGTTTGGGATAAACAGTAAATTGCACTGAGACATTAGCTATTGAACAGAGGATGAGATTAAACAAGGACTAAAACTAGTATTTTTAAAGCATTTTAAAGCATTTGTTTTGCATGCAGCAGCATTTTCACAGTGGCAAACTGTTCCGAGATAAATTTTACTTTGAAACAAATAAACATGCATCTCACAAACCCTCCCCAAAGATAAAAAATAGAATATTTAAATGTGCTTTAACTTTTTTTCAAATCAATGTTTTTCACAAAAATAAGATTGATTATTTAATAGGCTCTTTTAAGAGCAGTATTACCAAGTTTTTACATATGCTTTGTTTAATCTCTATTGTAACTGCCCTTACCTACCATGCCAGATGAAATGTGAGATATAAATTGAATAAATAAAAACATACACAGAATGGACTAGTTCTTACAGAATCACAGGCGGGATACAGACCGCCCAAAAAGGGTGGTCTGCTGCCGCCTCCATTTCCACTGATGGGAAGCCTCAGTTACCAAACGGCGAGGCTTCCTGGCGGTGGAAAAAGAATCCACAAAAAGCGGGGTTCTTTTTGCGTCATGCTTGCGACGCCTGAGTGAACAAATGGT
>NC_056523.1:41182714-41184858 GCF_019175285.1 Sceloporus undulatus | reverse complement strand
ATGTGAATGAGAAATGGAGTTGGAAATAGCCACAAAGCTATCCTGAGGGCACTAAAAAGAAAGAGAGAGAAAGATCACTAAGAATGTTATAATTGTCTCCTGCCTAAAGCCTGCTTGGTAGCAAATTGCTGCTGCTGCACAGGCACTTGAAACAGAAGCCACATTCGATGCAACACCCACAGCTGTTTTAAAAATAGCTTGAATATAAAAGCTTCTCTGATTATTTCTATGAAGACTTTCAGAACTTCCTTGTCCAATTATCTCCAATCAGGCCTGAGAGTTCAGTTCTAGGGTTAAAGAGCTTGCAGTTCCATTATAGATAAGCTCAGGGATATTGATTTGAAAGGGCTTCTTTCTTTCTTTCTTATTTCCCCCTTTTTGGTTTGGAACCAGTTATCTGTGGAGGACAGAAAGTTTTCAAATACATGTGGCTCTGTGACAGGATTATAATGGCAAAAGAGGCCAATGCAGATCAAATGAAACTGCCTCTGAGCCAGTTTTATTAGGTACTTTGTCCATTATTCATTCTCTGTACTAAAGATTTTCTTTTTCTTCTCTCATTCTTTCCTGCCTTCTTTCCTGCCTTCCAGATTTGATCATGCTTGCAATTTCTGAGATCCTCCAAAATGAATACCATCTGCTGGACATACATGGTGGATTACCAGGGGCCTAACAAATATTACATTTTTGCTGCCTGCCTGGTTATAAATAAGCAAGAAACACAACACAACCATCTATAAATGAATGAAATAAAGTAGAAGCTTTTTCGACAGTTGTCATGTCACCATATGTAAAGTGGCTGGTCAATATTTAGTTTGGTGAGTCCAATACTGTCACTGTTTCTGACTTGCCCCTGCCTCAGGAGGTAGACAAAAAACAATAGGCACATACTGGCCAATGGAAGCCAGAGCTACTGGGAAGAACACCCACAGCTTCCAAAGGGTAAAAAAAATCATACCAAGACAAAGCACAACCAGGCTGGCTGTAGCCATTTCCCAAAAAAGAGCAGTTTCAGGGAGCCTAGTTCTCCCCCTTCTGCCTTAATTCTGCCCAATTTTCCCTCTATAGCTCTCTGAGGTGCAGCTGATGGAAGAAAGATATGGGGAGATGTGTGCATAATGATACTAAGCTTCACAATGCAGCTGATGCTAGGAATGTTGGAACAGGCATGGTTCCCTACCTCCTTCTCTTTAGACTGGAGGACTGGGGGTTCTTTGCTTTTGAACTGTTGGATCCCATTTTGGGGAAAAGGCAGGATATAGGTGCAATAAATAAATAAATTGTCAGTTAGCCTATCTGTTTGGAGGTTCTTCTCATCACTTTCTGGTTACTAAGGATATTATTGCACAGCAAAGTCTTTCCAGGATAGACACAGGATTTAAAACTCAAATATGGATCCTATTGCACTGCTCCATGGCTGGGCAGTAGGCAGCCTGTGTGCAACTTCTCTGGGCTTCTTCCACAACTTTTCAAAAATGGAATTTTCCTGTTTTTGAAAAGCTGCACAAGAAGCCTGGAGAAGTCTGGGTTGTATACGGGTTGCTATTGCCCAGCCATGGAGCAGAGCAATAGGATCTGTCTTTGAGTTTTAGATCCCATGCTTTTCCTGGTGGGACTTTGCTGTTTGATAATCTCCTAAGGCTCCCGTGTTTGATCAGTAGTATAAAACAGGAAGGTACATTTAGCATCAACACTTTTCTTGAGCAAACTGAAGCATGAGAATTTGAGGAAAATTTAAGATGAGAGACTGAGCAGACTGTTTATTCTTTTTCTATGTTATTAGTCTTCTAGGCTACATTCTAGGCTATTAAAATGAACATGCACATACATGAGACATACACTACCCTTGAAGAGAAGCATAAACTGCTCATTATCTAGATATATACTTTCTCTCTCTCTGTTTGTGTGTGTGTGTGTATTTATAGTATATGACTCAAACTATTTATTAGTTGTTAATTAATCTGTGTATTAATTAATCTGTATACTCATTTTGGAGGCCCTTAAACATATGTATGTTTATAGCCTGTAGTATAGCCACTTTCCTACCAGCATTGTAAGGGTATCTACCAGCCAGAACAACATCAAACAGAATAAAAAGTATGCTTGGTATACCCTCATAAAAAGACAACTAGGTATACCCTCAT
>NC_056523.1:41171834-41182614 GCF_019175285.1 Sceloporus undulatus | reverse complement strand
CATGTGCAGTAGGAAGGACTGCACATGTAATAAAAAGAATCTTTTCAGAGAATGTTTTCAATGCAAGGAAACTGACTTTGGGTTAGCAAATTTATTGTGTGCCATGAAATAATTGTCTTTGTTCATACCTCTGCTAATGGATTGGAATTTGTGGTTACATTTCAAATCTTGCATGCTCTGGGAGGTTCCTTTGTAATTTCCTTATCCAAGGACTATGATTTTAAATCCCATACTGTATGCCAAAATCCTGTATTGTAGGCCCAAAAAGGTGGAAATGTTAGGTAAATAAGCTTTGGGTATAGCTATTTTGTCACATTTGTGTCCATTTGTCTTCTTGTGCAGAGAGTTTTGTGCAGAGTCCACTTGTGCAGAGACTACATTTGTCCAGTGTATAGAGTGTAGAGGGGCATTGATGACATAGTATTTTTCTTTAATATGTTAGAGGAAAGCAATTGTAGGTACCATCATGCCTTGACACTCTACATTCCAGTACATCACATTGGAGAAAGAACAAATCAGTGTACCTCTGATGTTATGGGTAATATTGCTGGCCATCGTACCGTTCCTTCTAGAATAGATATGGGGATAGAGTTGTCATCTGAGTTTGTGGCAGTGTCTTGTCTCTGTATTAATATCCATGTTGTGCATCTTCTTGTAAGTGAGTAATTGCTTAAGATTTGGAAGCTGTCTGTAGGCCAAAAACAAGCTCTCAAGTCAAGGCATGTTGGTACCTACAAGTGCTTTCCTCTGACATATAAAGGAAAACATTTAATGTGAAAGCTTTGAAAAGCTATTTCAGTGGTCCAAGTCCATGTAGTTTGGATTAAAGGGGGGGGGAGGGAAGTTTTTGTATATATTGTATTGTATTTTATTATTGTTAGCCGCCCCGATTGACCTCAAAGGGGTGGGATATAAATAAAATTATTATTATTATTATTATTATTATTATTATTATTATTATTATTATTATTATTCTGATGTCATTCAACACAGATTATGAACTGAAGTGTGCTATGGTGTCTGAAGAATATTGTACCACTTTTTGTTCATTAAGGTTTCTTGGATAAGCAACCTAAATTAGAATCCTAGCCAGGGGTTATAGATAAAGCCATATAATCATTGATTTCAATAGTTTAAGTCTGGATCCAACTCACTCTCGCGCATTGGAAAACATTTCCGAGGGTCAGATGTTCAACCAGGTTCTCTAGACCATAGTATACTAATCCTTATATAAGGCCATAAACTTTAGAGATCTGAACTGTGGATTGAGTTTTAATTTAAATTTGCTATGCCAGCCTTGCTTGGTTGTTTGCTTGCTAGATTGATTTCCTACCATTTTACATAGAAGTCATCCCGGGGTAGAATTCTTACCACAATCTGTTTATCCTTACAGCAATCCTGTCTGATAGATTAGCTGAAACAACATGGCTGCCCCCCAAGTAAACAAATAGCTGTGTATACCTTTGAATTTAAGTCTCATCAGTCCACATAACCTTTACTCAGTAGTACTTTAGCATATAACACATCTATGGATACTTTTGGACTTTGGATATACACACAAATGATGTTGCAATTTGGTCATGCCTAATCAAATTAACAGTGTTTGTGATTCTATCTCTATCTTAATCTTTCCTTTTCACCAGTCTGCATTGCCTTAGCAAAAGACAATCTAAGGCGGGTTACAGACTGCCCGTTTGGGGCAGGCTGCACCCGCCCCTTTCCCCGGGGTATTGGGGCCTCAGCATCCAGAGCGGCAGCCGCTGACGCCCTGATCCGCCGCATTTCAGGCCGCGGGGAAGTGGCAAAAGGCTGCTTCCCCGCAGCCTGGAAAGGGGTGTCCTTGGGGCTTCAAGCCCCAAGGACACCCCGCGGTGGCGGGGAGGAGGAGAAAGGGGCCGCTTGGGCCCTTTCTCCTTTGGTCCGCTGGGCGCAGCCATGTGAAGGCTGCACCCAGCAGACCAAACCAGGAAGGAGCTCCGAAACGGAGATCCTTCCTGCTCAGTGCTAAGGGTGCACTAAGCGCCCTGGCGCGGAGTGACGACGTCACATCCGTGCCGCCCCGTATAGAGGCGGTGTGGTCGTGACGTCATCATGGCGGCGGCTGTGTGGAACAGCCACCATCATTTTGTGCACGCAGAGCACGCACTAGGGTTAGAGGGTGCAGAAGCACCACCCCTTTCTAACCCTAGTACGCGCTCCGTGCGTACTATATGGACCGTTTTTAACGGGCCTAAGAGCTTTACTGCCCAAGACCCATTCTTGCCACAGTTGTGCTTCTCAATGTAAACCACATCACTGCACATTTTCTCAATCGTGTGACTGCCATCATCACACTTGTTTTCTGTCTCCTCCTTAACCCCACATCTCTGCTTTATGGCCTACCTAATATGCCTTCTGTTTTTTAATTTTAATTTTATTTATTTTCAGTTTTTTGCTGAATGCCAGAGCTCTGCTCTGCAATTTGATTTTTTTAAAAGAAAGAAGCAATTTTTAAAAGGTATTCAAGCTACTTGCAAATGTTTTTTTGTGGAGTTTTCAAGCTATGTGGCCATGTTCTAGAAGATTTTATTCCTGACATTTCACCAGCATCTGTGGCTGGCATCTTCAGAGAAGATGCAATTAGTGAGGGGGAGGGGGCAAGGGAGAGAGAGGAGACACTAACATCCCTTGATTGCCGATAATGCAACTTGGAAGCAACATTTTGCACTGGGGACTTGTGATATAGAGAGCTCATTGACAGGTTCCCCCTATCAATGACAAAAGAATCCCTAATTGTGGTTGGGGGACACAGCATCTATGGGTCGGAAATGGCATAATGCCATAAGTATTGCCAAAGCCCTTTTTTCCCCAGATCTAATTGTGGTTTAAGAGCCACATGAAACAAGCTCCTAAATGAAGCTGGAATTTCATATATCTTAAAGTTTAATCTGTAACCTAAATTATGGCAAATGGCTGAATCCTCGGAGGTAAAGAAGAACTGCTGGCCCTCATCCCCACCACCACTCGCTTCTCCTTTTGTGTCGTGTCTTTTTAGATTGTAAGCCTGAGGGCAGGGAACTATCCAATTAAAAAGATTGTATGTACAGCGCTGTGTAAATTTACAGCGCTTTATAAATAAAGGATGATGATGATGATGATGATGATGATGATAATAATAATAAGTATCTGTTCCTCTTTTAGGATCTTCTGCTCTATCCTCTTGAGAATTGAGAATGACTGACTGATTTCTTCTTTCCTTTCTTCCTTTCTCTCCACATTCTGGGCATGTTTCTTCCAATTTAATTCCTTTAATATTCAAAGAGAGATTAGCCTGTCAAAGTACTGTACTAAATGCAGGATCTTTATCCTAAATACAGGACTTCAGCCACCTTGATTAATGAGTTATCAAGTTAAATTCAACCCACTCAGCCACATATTGTTGTCCACTACATATGCTGTTGCAGCTACAGGACAATGCCTGAAACAGAAGGTTTGTTAAAGGTCTGAAGGGCTGCTATCTATAACTGATGAGGAACACTCACTTTGGTTGGTGTGTTCAGTTGGCTTATCTGTAGACACAAATCTGCTTCTGGTGCTAGATGGGGTGCTTTCTTTTCATATAAAGGAAGAGACCAACAATGAAACCACAGTCAACAGTAGTGTATTTTTGTAGTCTTGCACATCTTCAACTCTATTCAAAGGACTATGGTTTTTAATATATATATAGAGAGAGAAAGGACTATAAAAATATCAGGTAAATCTGTACTGTCACAGCAAAGAGACTCTTGTTTATGTTTACAAAGAGAAACACCCTTTCAGAATGGAGAAGGGGGGAATAAGGAAAAATTATGCCAAACAGTGCCTTTCGATTTCGTTTCAGTATCTGATTCATCATCTGCTTTCTGTTCACTGCCACTGCTCTTCCTTTAGAATGTCACTTCCTTCTCTTTTGTGGCATAAAGGGAAGACTCAGAGTTCTTGACAGGAACATAAAATCCTGCATAAATTGTCTGCAAAAAAATGTTTATTTTGCTGTAAAAGTCTTCTACAGATTTCTAACAAATTAACAGACACTGACTGTTTTTCAAGCATTATCCTTTATCTGCAGCTCCTGGGTTTCCTTATCTTCCTTTAAAAAATGTAGAAAGGATATATAGCTGATGATAATATTTGATCCAGGTTCCAGAAAAGGTTTGGATAACAGGAGTGAAAATATCCCCATTTTATCTTTTATATCTTCATCAGCTGCTAAGCCCTGGTCTTACTCCCAAAGCAGGCAAACAGTTACATATTTATATGCTATAGCCAAGTGATGGCGAGTCTTTTACAGATCGAATGCTCAAACTGCAACCCAAAACCCACTTATTTATCACAAAGTGCCATGTTCCTCTGGCTTTCTAGTAACAAACTCTGGCAAACTCTGTGGTGGGGTGACAGAGCATGTGCTCACAGAGAGGGCTCTGAGTGCCACCTCTGGCACACGTGCCATATGTTTGCCACCACTGCTGTTCATATTGTAACACTATAAACTCCATGATGGTGGATGAGGCAGAAGCCATAGATTGGGAGACATGGGAAAAGGCAATAGAATATATGCAGAAATAACCTTTATAGGCATTTTTTTCCTTATTGTATTTGGATGTCTGAATGCTCAAGCATACACGGTAGTTAGACTGACTATTTTAGTGTTTGGCATTGATAATTTCATCTGCAGGTGGGAACCTTTAGTCTTTATGTTTTGCCTACAACTCTCACAAGACCTATCCAGCAGAGATATTGTGAGAGCCGTATCACAAAATGTCCATAATATGAAAGGTTACCTACCTTTGATTTGATTTAAAATTTAACTTTAAAGATCTTTCTGATAGCTGTTAGTGCCTTAAGAGCCCCACCTTAAAAACCAAATAAATAAAGTATTATTTGCTCTTTACAGCAGAAACATATTTTGGCATTTCCCTTATATGCCTCATGTGCCATTGTATTACTCTTATAAACTGGAGAAAGTGAAGTGCTATCATAATCCATTCATGTTCGTGTGACTAGCAGAAGAAGTAACACCTCAACACTATCTACAGTCTTCTTCATACAATAGTACTTCATTTTTTTAGGTATATGAAGATAAGGAAGACTGAAATAATCTATAGCTTGAATGTAGGGATCCTATGAAACATTCTCTAGAAAGCTTTCCATACCTGATAAGTTTCACTGCTAGGAGTGAATAAGCAGTTTTTATTTAATGGCAGAATGAGTTGGTGCCTGCTCCTGGTGTATACCGCTGTTCCAACACACCATGCTTGGAAAGATTTTGCTCCAGAACGTCAGAGATGTTGGCAATATTTTCAGTATTGCAACCTGTTATCGAGTTTGGATTTATATAAATTTTGGGTGCCAAGCAATCAAAAATCATGACCTCTGACTGACCCCATCGCAGCCACCATTATCCCAAAAGCGAGCTGACCATGTAGCCAGACAAGCCTAGCAAGGCATGGCTATAAGGTAGATTTAAACCTTTCAAACCAGTTCTGGGAGTTGCCATTCAAGTTTCGCCGGCAACCAGAACGAGGACAAAAGAAGTTTGCCTCACCTATTGATGGCATTAAGTACCCAGCCATCTACATAGTGGTCTTCTCCCAAAGAAGTGGCAGACCCTTTTGTGTATCCATTGTTTAACTTTAGACTTAGTCAATAGATAGTCATCAAGACCTTTGTTCCGCAGGTAGCTATAGCCTGCAGGTATGTTTTGCAGTATAAATGAGACCTAGATTCCACTCTTCTTTGGGCTTGTGAGCTACAGTTCCAAACCTCTACTCTGTCGAGCAACTGCTCCGAAGCTCTCTTGGGCACTGCGCCCTGCTTAAATCAAGCCAAAGCCAACTGTCTCTTTCGAGCCTCTTGTTAGCTTAGCCCACTGGAACTTAGCTCCTAGCCACCACAGCTGCCGCTTGCTTTCCATTCCCCGCGGCCGTGTTCATTTGCCAACATCCCTTACATCCGTCGCTTGGAGAAGACTCCTAAGGTAATTATTTCAATGGTGCCTCTATCCTTTCTCTTTTACCCCCAAACTCTTCCCCTTCCTTGCTTTAGCATTGAGTGTGTGTGTGTGTGTGTGTGTGTGTGTGTGTGTGGTCCCTTTTTTGGTTGTGAGGCTTTAATAAATGTTTATATTTTAATTGCAACACATTGGCATTGGAGTCTCTGTTTCTTGGGGTTGGACTAGATGACCTCTGGTATACACATAGGGACACGATCCTGCTGCGTGCGTTGTTAGGACACACCTCTCGTAAATTAGAGCTAATTAAATCCTTCCTAACAAACCCCTGGTGGGATGCTTCTACTATTAGAATGTCTTCTATATGTAGAGCCAGGAAATTCCTTCTCCCATTGAAGCCTTTCTGTTTATAACTAGATATATAGGAGTGGGAAACACTCTTGAAGCAGTTTTCCAGTGGCTTGGAAGACTGTAGGGAAGACGAGGGGGGGGGGGGGGGGGGGTGTCCATTACATTAGTGGGTTAGCATTTGGTCCATTGAAACCATTTCTAAACTTTTCATTGCACACATGTTGCTTCATAAAACTAAACGGTAATATACAGGTTGAGTATCTTTTATCCCAAATGCTTGGGACCTATAAAGCCCTACATGGCTTGGGCCTGAGTTACTTGAGGGACCGCATCTCCCCGTATGATCCGCCCCACACACTCAGAACATTTGGTAAGAATTTACTGGAAACACCATCTTCCAAATATGTTTCCTCATCCTAAAAGACCTTCACCATAATGGCCCCGCGGATCTGGAATAACTTACCTGAGGAGCTCCATCTCATGGCCTTTACTCTGTTCTCATCCTTCTTGATTTGTCTGCAGCCTTTGACACCGTTGATCACTGTCTTCCAGTGGATATACTTTCTGACCTTGGGTTCTCAGACTCTTTTCTCGACTGGTTTCGATCTTATTTGTCTGGCAGATCTTTTTCAGTGGTTGCAGGAGGTCAGACTTCATCTCCTGTTCCCTTATCTGTTGGAGTTCCCCAGGCCCAGGCTTGTTCTGGTCCCTTCTGTTTTCTCTCTACACACATGCTCTAGGTAACTCATTAGCTCTTTTGGTTTTTCCACCGTCTGTATGCCGATGACACCCAGTTGTATCTTTCCACCCCCGACCTTTCTCCAAGGTTTGAGCAGCAAGTTTCATCATGTCTCACAGCTGTCTCGCAGTGGATGCGCCATTGGCGTTTGAAGCCAACATGTCCAGATGGAGTTTCTGTCTTCCCCTAAGCCCACCCTTCAACACTCCTTTCTGTCACTGTGGACAAACTTCTATTCAACCAGTCCAGCAGCCCGCAGTCTTGGTTTTATCTTTGATTCTCTCTGTCATGTATCCCTCAGATCCAGACCACAGCCAAGGCTTGTAGATCTTTTTATCACTATAGCCAAAATCCGCCATATCTCTCCGCCTCTACTGCCAAGATCCTGGTTCATGCCCTAGTGATCTCACAACTCGATTACTGCAACATCCTCCTGGCTGGGCTCCTCTCTCTCACCTCCGTCCTTTCATTCTGTCCAGCATTCAGCTGCATGCATTATCACATCCACCCACCGCTCTGCACCACTCTCTCCTGTGTTGGCATCCCTTCACGGCTCCACCCCCTTTCCGCATCAGTATAAGCTCCTGCTGTCAACGTTTAAAGCCCTCCATGGGCTGGCCCCCCCTTACTTATTAGACCTATTTCCCCTCCCCTTCCATAGGGCCCCTGTTCTGGTAGTCAGGTCTTTGTCTCAGCCCAGGATTTCCTCTGCCCCATCCCGGTTCGCCCCTTTTCACTGTGCCCCTCACTCCCGGAACCTTCTTCCCCCAAGCAAGAGAATCACTTCCTTAACCCGCTCAAACGGAGCTGAAGACCATCCTGTCAGAGAAGTGTTCCCAGCATTGCATAATTGTCACTGCTATTTGTGTTCTTTTGTGTCTGTTTATTGAATCATTTCCTGTATTGCTTGTATTTTATGTATATCTTACTAGACAGGCCCTTCCCCCACTACCACTCCCTTCTCCTTCTGTGTCGGTCTTTTAGATTGAAGCCTGAGGGCGGACCTCCAACTTAAAAAGATTGTATGTACCGCACTGTGTAAATTTACAGCGCTTTTAAATAAAGGTTAACACTAAAATAAAATAATAATCATGGCCCCCTTGGAAACATTAAAAAGGACTCAAAACTGTACTCTTTGTCAAGCTTTCCCCCGCAGTGTGAAGATCTATATCCCTGCTGACAAACAATATTCTGCCTTGCCCCTGGAGCTGGTGGTTGATGGAATTTTGTACTGTTTATTGATGGTGTTGATGTAATATTGCTGTTGTAATATTTTATATTTTTATAAGGGTTAATCTATTGTTTTTAGTAGTGTCACCCCATTTGATCCAGTGGAGAGGCGGGGAGGAAACACAAATAAATAATTATTATTATTATTATTATTATTATTATTATTATAATGTTCTGGATTGGGGTTTATTTATTATTTATTTATTATGATTTGGAATACCTGTATTCCTACTGCATAAATGCGATATTTAGGAGATGGGACCCAAATCTAAAAACGAAATTCATTTTATGTTTCATATACACCTTATATACATAATGTGGAGGTGATTTTAACAATATTTAAATAATCCTGTGTATGAAACAAAGGCAGTGTACCATTGAATCATCAGAAATAAAACTGTCGTATGTCACCCACCCCTGAAAAAGTTTTGGGGTTTTTTTTTGGGGGGGAGAATTTTGGATTTTGGGATTCAGGATAAGGGAACTCTACTTGTACTATGTTTTTTTTAAAAATGGAATTCATATTTCTCAGCCATTTCTTTATTACACCATGTTGAATACCTAGAAGTAAATCTAATATCCAATTTTAGTGCACTGAAACATGCCAACGTGTTGTTGGATGTAGGTCACACTTCTTCAACAAGAAGGATGACCAATTTTAATAGAGAGTGACTCCAAACAGTGTTCCCTTTTCCTGCTAAATATAGATGAGAATGGAATTCAAAAGTAAAATTGTTTCAGAATAGATTAGCTATTCAGTCAGAGGACAAGTAGCTTAGAGACATTTTGAAATCAAGATTGCATCTTTAGAAAGATTAGAAAGATAAGATCAGGGCTCAAAAACTATTTGGCATTTAATAAAAGGTCTCTGTATGTGAGCTGTTGGCTTTGCTTGGGGAAAAAACCCAGAACTTTCAAGTCCGAAATGAAAGTCTTTCATTTGATACATGAAAGACAGAAGGGCTTGGGTTTTTTACATTCAAAGATGGGCTTATAAACATGGGATTAGGATTCTTCACCTATAACTGAATTACTAAAACAGTTTAAGTGACTAATATGTTTAAATAACTACAGGAAAAACATGGACTTTTTATGAGCACCAGCCGTCATAATCTAGATCAGTGGCAAGCATGCATTGGTATGAGACTAATTGGCTTATTGCATGTATGTTAATTCACCTTACTCTATCTGGTTTAAAATTTAATTCAGGTGGCATCCTGATGTTACCAGTGGTTTTACTGCTAAATTTGTGCCTGTATACAGCCCAGGTCCATCCCCAATTCCAGAGCCCTCAGGTGCCATTTTCTTACTCAGAAAACTCCTGGATCCCAAAAGAGTGGCTCTGGAAGCAGGACCCAAGTAGCATTGGCGTAAAAATTTGCTGCCTGAATTAAATTTTAAACCGGATAGAACAAATGTATGGGTAAACTAAGGGCAATTTTATTAACTATTTCATCCTGATCTGAAGCAGGGCTTCATATTGCATTATTTTCTGAAGCAAGTGTTATTTACTTCTTTTTTTTAGTATATCAAGGCTGAGAAATACCAGAACCCCGAGACAAGTCAGCAAATACTTTGACTCTGGCTGCCCCATTTCTTAGAAGTTTGAACACACTGACTCCCCTCAAGCCCCAGGCTCTAATGAAGAAAACCATTCATGTCTAGCCTATGTTCCCATTCTCCTTCCTATCCCTGATCCTCAGGACTCAGAGGGAAAGTCTTAAAGAAAACTGCCTTTCACCACAGGGGGTACAGACCGCCGCTTTGCAGCGGTCTGGCGCCGCCGCCAGAAGTCCGCGGGGAGCCGGAGCCTTCAAAGGCCCGACTCCCGCGCGGACCGAAAAAAGAGCTCCAAAATGGCGCTTTTTTGCGTCGCGTTTGCGACGTAGCGGGCGCCAGGGGCGCGCTCGCTACGTCAGCACGGCGCGACGCGTCTGGACGCTGTGCGTCCGATGCGTTAAGATGGCGCCGGCCATGTAGGGGGCCGGCGCCATCTTGTTACGGACGGAGTCCGTACGAGGCCATGGGGCGTCTAAAAGAGACGCCCCTTTTTAAAATGGGACGTCGGAGGACGTCCCAACGGGCAATGTAGAAAGCCCCAAAAGGTGCTGCAAGTGCTCAACAAAACTGCCCAGATTCCCTCTTTCCACACTGATCTGGCAAAAGGACAATGACAATTATACAGTTAAATGCCAATTTCACATAATATGATATAAAGTAACAAGTCTCATTATTTAAACAAAACCAATTGAAATCTTAAAGCATTGCTGAATGTCAATTGTACCATAGTACTATTGTCTTGTAGGTTAGATCCTTTTCTAGGCAGCAAATGTCATCTCCTTGTTAAGGCCAAGAAGAAGCAAGTTCCTATCTAGGCCCAAAAGGATGACCAGCCAACACCAACCCCAACACCCTCCAGGAAGGGTGGCTGCCAACTCTTGATTTCTGAGCCAGTAAATTAGATTTATTATCCTCTTTGCTTTGTCTTCCTT
>NC_056523.1:41166287-41171809 GCF_019175285.1 Sceloporus undulatus | reverse complement strand
ACACACACACACACACACACACACACACACACACACACACACACACACTGTCTAATGATGTTCCCAGGAGAATCAGACATTGGTGAAGATAAGAGGACAAAAAAAGGCCAAGATTCCCTTTCTAAAGTGCGGGAAGTTTGAATCCACTGCATTTCTGGAGCTGCTTTCTTCACTCCTGCAAACGAGTGCCAAGAGGGAAAAATAATGGTGCTTGGCTGGCAGAAAGAGAGAGAGCAAAGGAATGGGCATAACCCACCCCTTGCAGATTAACCCCTTCCTCCTGGATGCCCCAAATGGGTTAGGAACAAGTTCCCATTGGTGGTACCCTGATAAAACCCAGTGTTTTGAAAAAGAAACAAGGAAAAACTTGATCTTGGAAAAGCTGAGTTAAGGGAGATTTGAGCCATTACCCCTTGCATTCGGGTCAGGAAAAACCAGCACAAGTGTGAATGATCCTCCTTTTAAACCTGTTTCCAAACCGGTTTATAATGTAGTGTGAATGGCCCCCGAGTCTACAGACGTTTATGCTACAATTCCTTCGACTCATTCAGTCTCAAAAGTGTTATAGGATCTCTTTGCATAGTGATATTCCAGAGTAACATGGGTATGCCTCTGAATTATACTTCCTGTTTAAATTCTCAGAAAAGACCAATCCTCTGTTCGACAGGAAAAATGGCCCCTCTTTTAAGAAGTACTAGACTTTAAAGTGTTTTGAAAACTATAAGGAAAAAAAACTCACATGCACAGGTTTATCACAACTTCATTCCTAAGGAAAACAGTTTCTGGCAGCCTATAACATTGCAATAAAGAGAAATCATTGGCTAGATCTTAACAGTACAGGCGTAGTCAAAGGCTTTCACAGCCGACATCCATCATTGTTGTGTTTTTTTTTTTATTCCTGACATTTTGCCGGCATCTGTGGATGGCATCCCAGTTAACAAAGCCTCTGATAAAGAAATTTCTTTTTTCAAAGTCTTTTTTTGAAATCTACAACCCCATTCCCACTTACAGATAAATCAGTGTGTGATCTGAATCAATGGATCGATTCGACAGCAGAGCGTAGTTCCCATTATATTTGCCTTGATCACATTTTTTCCCACTACATTTTTCCCAGTCTCATTTTTCCCTTCAAAATAATCCACTTGTGGTTCTCATTCACAAATGAATTGATTCAAAATGATTCGGTTCCAGACGGCCGAAGGGGAAATTTGAACCGATTCCGATCCGCATGTGGTTCACATTTGTGCAGATTCGATTTATCAAAAAAGAAGAGGAGAAAATCAGTGTCAAAAAGACACAGGTTAAATGAGTCAAGTGCATGGCTGCTCTCTCGGAATCTCTTCAGTGATTCGGATTAAGTGGGGACCAGGGTCATTTGAATTGGTTCAAACTGATTGACTGGCTCCCCTTTCCCTTCCGCATTTGGTACAAGCTTCTCTTCTCACCTTTAAAGCCCTGCATGGGCTGGCCCCTCCCTATCTCTCCAAACTACTTTCTCCCTACATCCCCACTCGTTCCCTTCGTTCTGGTACCCAAGGTCTCCTGTCCCAGCCCAGGATTTCCATGGCCCCGTCCCAGATTCGTCCCTTCTCGCTTGCCGCCCCTCACTCCTGAGACCTCTTCCCCTTACAAGCACGACTCAACACGTCTCTATCCAGCTTCAAAACTGAGTTAAAGACCATATTGTTTAGGGAAGCGTTCCCAGGGAGTCTGTGATTGTGTCCTGGTTGTTCAGATGCTTGACTCAATAATGGATATTGCTGTTTTAACTTGTTTTATATGATGTTTTTAATTTGTTGCTTTAACTTTTAGATTGTACGCCATAGGCAGGCTTTTATATTCTTGATTTTACTTGGTTTTGTACAGTGCCGTGTAGATTTATGGAACTTTATAAATAAAGCTAATAATAATAATAATAATAATAATAATAATAATAATAATAATAATTCACGATCCAGTTTAAAAGGTAGTGGGAATGAGGCCTCCGTGTAGCCTCCAACTTTAATTCCTTGCCCTCTATCCAGCTGAATGTATTTCAGCAGCATTGGTCCTGGGAGGTGAAGGTATATAGGAGGGGAAAAAAGACATTTGGTGCCAGATTGTAGGAGTGTGTCAGCAGTAAAGAATGAAATAAAGCTGGGGTTGGGAAAGAATGTGATTCTGCTCAAGCTGATCCTACTGTAGCTGTGTGTGCCTCCCTACAACAAGCAAGATAAACAGTGGTGCCACCAGAATTTTTTAGCATGCATGAACAACAAAACAGAGAAAAATGGGAAGAGCAGATACACTTATCTCCTCAGTTACTCCACAGCATGTTTTAAAATTGTATCTCTAGAAGTCAGACCACCAAATGGGAAATCATGAGAAAAGCGGAGGCTGGTGAAAGAAAAAAAGTATCCCTCAATATGTATTTGAAACAGTTTTAAAACAGTCTCTAGAAAATGTTTTTGTTTACTCACACGTAGCTTGCCTGACCTGCTTGTTTCATTCCAAATACTCATCTTGTTAATTTTGGCATACAAAGTATTCTGAAAGATGGGGAGTCACTTTTAATTTTTGTAGTATATGAACCTATCCTTATTCTTCTCTTGTTATTTCTGCCCCTGGTACATTTGTTTTGTTAACAGAGGTATACCTGCACTATTATTTTTAACAGTGTTGAAATTGTCTAAGTGCCCATGGATAGACACTGATTTATTTTATGCCAAAGTAACATCTCATATATATATATATATATATGAGAATGTTTATATATATTTATACGAGAAGACCTGTTTGAACTTTGAATGGTGATGTACATCAGGGGAGGTGAGTCACTGGCCTGTGAATCAAGTGTGACTCATAGGGATCTGCCATACTTCTGAGATTATATCCAGTCAGTGTTTGGAAATAAGAGACCATTGTAGAGAATTTAGCTGTGATCTGCAGCCCAGGAAGCTGTTTCATGGATTTACTCCTTGGTACACATGCCTGTTTGAAATGTGCTTTGCAGTCAAGGAAACTGTTGCACTAGGGATTCTTCCTTAGGAGACATACATAAGTGTCTACCACCTGCATTTAGCTATGCTTTAAATGCTTGGTGGAAAAACATCCATATTGGCCCTTGGCCCTAACTAGTGGTGGAATGCATTCCATGGGATATTTCATAATTTGGAAGTCAGACTCTGACCCACATCATGTTAAGTTTTGTTGTCCCATGTTTAATTTTTATGCTCATCCTGGCCACCTTTAGAAACTACTAGTGAACTTGATATAAAGAAATATCACTTAACTGACCTGTAACAACTTCAAAACAAAAACAAAAACAAAAAACCACAGACTTGTTAATTGTCCTGTTGCAGACAAAGCTATCAAGTCATCTTGTACATCTCAAAGGTACACTCCTGGTGATGTGACACATTCAGAACCTGTTAAGGACTGTTGTTCACTTCTGTGACATTCAGGCTTCATATGTCGAATCAATTTGATGGGAAAGCATTTAGTTCACCTTATGATGTATGAGACATGAAATGAATTTCATGCACAATTAAAACCCTGCCGCTCTCTGATTTGTCATAATTTATAAGCCATTTCCAGAAGCTGTGTGGTAGTTGCCCTATACTACTATTGTGTAAAAAAGCTCACTGGGGAAAACAAAAAAGTTTAAGTGATGTCACATTAGACATATCAGCCCCTAAGCACTTTTTATTGGTAACATTTAACAGTCTTTATACTTTTACAATGAATTAGATGCACCCGACATTGACACTTCACACATTAAAATACCATAAATAATGTGTAAAAGTCTATTAACCTAGTGACAAGTGATTAGAAGTGTCTCCATTTGGCGAACAGACAGAAATTTCAAAAAAGAATCTTAAAGACCTGCCCTTTTGGGTGCTGAATAAAGAAATTCCTCCATATATTCTAGAATTATTGGGGGACTTTACAAGAGATTCTTAGATGTGGGTTTATGGATCACAATTTTTAATTCCTGTTCTAAAGGATGGACAAGAGGGGTGAGGTGGGGGACCTGGCTGCTATTAAACCTATGCTGATATATTATTTTATATGCCCAATCATAGTGGAGATGAATTTTACTGTGAGAGTATATTTTAGTGCCACTAGGGGATCCTTTCAAATTCAATTTTATTGTAATAACATAGGACCTCATTTTTTTTCCATTTATGCTATTTTGGTTGCTGTGGGAAAGATATTAAGCATGGGAAGACATGGCCATCTGGAATGAAATTACAGCAACACAATAAATTTTAAAGCCCTTGCTTCCCCTTTTTTATGTTTATTCTTTCAAGTACGAAACCCAGAAGAAAGCTTTCTGACAGAACTGCCATAAATGTTTTATATACTACATTGTTTGTGAATTTTAATCTTACTATCATGGGCACTAGTCAACAAGTACTATTTTTCTGAGGGGAAAACAACAGTAAAACAACATTGGCTGTTCAGAATGACAAAACATGCAGTAACCATTGCTCTTTAAAGAATCATGATTGCAGTCACTTGATTTAGCTCCACTTTGGATTTCACCTTGAGGAGATAACATTCTTGCACTGTTGTTTGGATTGTTAACCTAAAAACGCTGGTGTAATTCTGCTGAAAATTAAGGAATAAATATACTCTCTGCTTGAAACACATTGCACTTCAGGAAAAGCTGACAGTACTGTATCTGTTCAGCAGTTTTTATATATAGATAGTATAAAAGTGACATGTTTTGGAGGGGACATTTTTATTGTCTTCAGATTTCTGACCCCTATATGTTCACAAACAATTCTGCAACTGGTTATAAAAACACCATTAGTTGGTTGTTGTGAAGATAACACTTGGAGATGCTGAGAGAAAAACCCTTTCCCCTTCTTTTATGTAATTATTCCTTCAGAATGTCTATATATCTAGTTATTATGATACCTCTTTCTTTTTAGAAAGGTAATTTTAAAAATATAATCCTAATAAATTAATGTGAACTATGCACCAAACGGAGCCAGAATGGTGTAGTGGTTTGGCATTGGACCATAACTTTGGAGACCAGGGTTCAGATCCCCATTCAACCAGGAAACCCAGTGGGTGACCTTAGGCAGATCACACTCTCTCAGCCTCATAGGGTAGAGAAATTGCCTCTCCTCAGGGCTGAATTGTTTTGTTTTGTTTTACTCTCTCCTGTAAAGTCTATGGACTTGGGGAGAGTGCCTTCATTTTAACTTCTAGGAAACAGCTGATCAGGAAACAACCAATTATATTGATTTGCCTTCAGGCCCAAGTGTTTTGTTCAAGAGAAGGCTGGGGAAGGGATCACAGGTTGATACTAAGGCCTCAGATGGAAGCACATCAGGTTGTCACCCCCCCACACACACATCCACACCTTTCGTTGCTTATCTCCACATTCAGTTTAAATAGATTTTTGGTTAAAATTGTTGAACCCAGTGTCTTGTGCCTGGTCTGGTTATTTTGTGGTTGGTCATCAAATGCTATTTCTTTTGAATCATCATCATCATCATCATCATCATCATCATCATCATCATCATCAT
>NC_056523.1:41143608-41166187 GCF_019175285.1 Sceloporus undulatus | reverse complement strand
GGACGGTTCCCCATTGACACGGTTCCAGTTTGTGTCTGTGCTACGCATGGCTGTACGTCACTTGGAATTTCCTCCTGATTAATTTGGAGGACATTCTTTTCATATTGGTACAGGAACTTCTGTGTCTCAGTCTGGACTGCCTGTTGATTCCATTAAAACTGGGCAGGTGAAAATCTAGAGCCTTTGCCAGCTATATTTGCCCACATTTGGACCCTTGTGTTGGACATTAGTTTGTTTGCGTGTAGGGTTGGCAGAAGGTGTTCCTGCTTGGAGCAGCCTTTTGTGGTGGCAGCATACATCATGTATCTGGTGGATGTGGTTTCCAGGGCTGCATAGCCCTGGATCGGGAGTCCTTTGGGACACGGGAGCTCTGAGAGCATACGTTGTGGTCATTGCAGAGGCCATATTGTGGCAGTACCTCCTGGTGACTAGGGGCTTGATTGAGTACATGCAATCCGATGGTTGCATGGCTGCAAGATGGCATTTCCTTAGCCCCTAGATCATCCTGAAGCTTGCCTGTGACTAGGCAATTTGGTTCATCATACAACTGGGGTGTTGTACGATGTTCCAGATCCAGACCTCAGCTTTGAGCCAACCCTATCTTGGTTGCTGTTTGTTTTATAAAGTTGTGGCCTTTCCTCCATATGCTGTTCTGGGTTTTATTGTGGTGGCGTCCCTCCTAGGCAATGAAAATGCTGAATGGACAGCAGAACAAGACAAAGAGCCTGACTGGTGGAAAAGCCAGTCATAAACCCTATGATGAGATAAGTCCAAATTTGGAAGGGTCTGGGATTTAATTAATTAATATTATAGCATCCACTCCATCACTAGTTCTTGTTATTCATCTGTGACTATGTGACCACTGTTGTTGTGATTGTTGTTGTTGTTCCACTTCATTTTATTGGATTAATTGAAATTGCAAAGGTACTTCCTCTGAGTTCCAAGTTGTCTCCATCCTTTGTGAGGTCAAAGCCCACTTAGCCAGAGGGAGTACCTTTCTGTATTGCTAATAGAATTCAAATTTTATCTCCTGGACTTTGGAATACTTTGTTCCCAGTGTCACATGGCCAGAAGAAGGGAGGATCTGCCTGCATAATATTCCTCTTTCGCCAGAAAACAAAACATCAACAACATATTCACAAAATGCAGGCCCATGATTAATATTGTAATTTTTTAATCCCCCCCTCCTGTATAATTTTTAATACCTTTTCCTGATGGAGAAACTAGTAGAGCTTTGAAAGCTTGCATCATGTATTTTGTGCATTTTATTGGTCAAGTAAAGGAAGGGATGTGGTGGCTTAGTGGTTAAGAGGCCAATTCTAATGATCTGAAGATCAGAAGGTTGGCAGTTCGAGGCCTGAGTGCTCCATGATGGAGTGAGTTCCTGTCACTAGTCCAAGCTTCTGCCAGCCTAACAGTTTGAAACTATGCAAATGCAAGTGGTAACAGCGTTTGGTGCAGTCATGCTGGCCACATGACCACCAGAGCAGACCTCAGACAATGCTGGCTCTTTGGCTTCGACATGGAGATGAGCACTGTTCTCACAGTTGGTTACGACTAGACATTCATGTCAAGGGACTACCTTTACCTTTAAAGATATCACAGTTTTGTGGATTTTTAATGTCAATGTACTTCGCTATATACACACAGCACAGCTACCTTTGAATATTTTTTCATAATGGAGGTACAACTCTTATGCATATAGCACTTACTTATAAAAGTATTTGGCAGCCCCTACTCATGTGTAGATCCCAGGGTTGTTACAAAATGGCCCTATCTGTGTATAACCACACAGTTGCTTTAACTGCCATGGTTCTGTCCTATGGAATCCTGGGATTTGCAATTGCAGGAGAGATTTTTACAATTCTCACCCAGAGAACTCTAGTACCGCACCAGATTCCAGCATTCCATAGGCTATTGCCATGGCAGTTAAAATGGAATCATAATGCTATAATTGCACCCATTCTGGAGTTATAGCACTTGAGAAGAAAGAAGGGTTGATTTCATAATTTGAGGGGAGATTCAAAAGTTGAAATTATGATGGCAGTGCTCATTGCCCCCTCATTCTTGGCAGTCATTTCAGAGCTGTTGTTGACAGGAGCAACCTTCAGGTCCTTCTCTCCATGATGCTTTTGAATTTCATTGTCATAGTTTTACAAAACTGTCATCCTCCCTTGTTTTGTATGTTTTAGTGTTGTAAATCTCCATTTATTTAAGCTTTGCAAGCAGGATCATATAATTTCCACAGTTTTCTTCCCATTTTGAGGGATTCTCTGCAATTCTGAATTCACAGATTTCTTCTGCAGGAAACAGTGTTTTGTTTTGGGACAAAATATACTGTTTTCTATGCAAAAAAAAAAGTCTTTTAAAAACACATTTTTTATAAAAACAAAAAACAAAAATCCTTGCATTCATATGTGTGAGAATGAAATGTCCCTGAACCTCCCCAAACTGTGATGAAATTTCTGAGTTTTTGCCTATGTTCTGGTGGAGTTTTCCCAGTGTCCCGACCCCCCTTTTCTTCTTCTTCTTCTTCTCCAATTGGGACTATATAAATTAGTAAATATTCTTCACTTTACTGTGTGATCCAGGATTGGGGAGTAAAATTTCAAGATGTAATTTTCTCATTAGGTTTGATGTTGTTGTTTTTTAAAAAAGACAAATAATTCAAAGCATCAGTTCATAGAATGTCTGATGGATAAGGAAATGAAGTGGGATATCTAGCATAACTTTCTTAATCAAAATAGAATAAAAAAATAAATGAATTATTTGAATTTGACAATTTCATTCCATACACTGTTGAAATTGTTTGGTCCTTCCTCTACTTTGTACTTTGTACAAAAATTTAGAAATGAGATAGTCTTTTACTATTTTTGTGGGATAGGCATGTTTTTGTGCATACCTCCACAATTTTATGCCCCAAATATTCCAGCTCACAGCAATTTCCATACAGAATAATTTCTCAAAACACTTAATGATGTGTGAATGGGATGCAAGAACTGTGCAGAAATATTTGTTCTCTCTTCAGCAGGGAGAAAACTGGAAATTGTTTATTCTCACTCCTGAGAAAAAGATAGTTGAATACTAAGACCCTTCAACTCAGTACAAAAGAGGAGTTTTTAAATAAATATAAGAAGTTTTAAAATGCATTATGTTAAAAGAACAAAACCATACATACATAACATATAGAGAGGCTTTATATGTAAAACGAGTGACAGCATTTCATAATTAAATCTGATCTGCCCATTCTGTTAAAGTTAAAGTTTGTTTTTTGTCACCGTATCAGTTATCATTTATCTCATTTCTGTCGTGTCAAGTTGGAAAAAAATGAAGTTAGTGGTTTCTTAAAATATATATTCAATTTCATTCAAAATAGTAAAACAGATTCAGAAAATATTACCTGTAAAATGGTGAGGGGTTTCCTCTCGCTGTACAGTTCAAAAGTACTTCTGGATCCTCAGAATTCACCGAATAAGTAACATCAAATGGTTCTTGGATAAAACTTGGTCCATGAGGATGTTCTTCATCTGTAGAATGGAACACTGATGTAAAATGGCTATTCTACTGCATAAAGCTTTATCAAATTCCTATGATGTAGTATCAGTGGGGGTTCAGGTACTACTTTTTTAAAAAACAAAATTGGCATTTATTGCAGAAAGCCCCACCTTAACTCTTTTTTGTATTCAAGGACTAAGAAATTCTGTGGTACCTGAAATTTTTACCATATTCCATCATATTCCATAGCTGAATTCCACAGTTACTGTAAATCCAACAGCAACATGTATGGGAGGTGTGTGTGTGTGTGTGTGTGTGACCCACCTTTTCCCCAGCAGTGGAACAGTTACAAATAAATGTACATGTCTGCAAATGTATGCACAAGCCTTTATTTTCCCAATCTTGTGTGGTCGAGGGATTGAAAAATCAGTGACTTTCACTTTCCTTCATATTCACATTAAAAACAAAACAAAACACCTCTGCCTAAATGCTGCTGGCTAATTACACTGAGAGTAGATTTACTGAATCAATCAATGCACATTCGATTCAATAGGGCTACCAGGGATTAACAATAGGATCCAAAACATTCAAGCTCTTATCAAATTTATGACAGTGTTTGGAAATTTTGTAAGGTAAAAATGAACTAACTGAATATTTCAGCCACCTATGCAGGTCATATTCTGTCGGCACAACTAAACGCAGTACAGTTGTACCTGCTTTCCACTATGTAAATAAGTATTCAGGTAATTCATTCTTGCATATGAGAACAAATAAGTGTAGCAGTTTTCTCCCTGCTGTGGGAGAAAATGAATATGTCTGCACAAGTCATAACCAATATTACCACTTCCCAAAGTATTTTGGGAAATTATTCTATGCAGACATATAGATGGGATTGGGGGGGGGGGGGGGGAGGTTGTCAGAAAGTTGTAGTTGTTTGTACAAAGACCATTTTATCATACAAAAACAGCAGTGTTCCCAGATAACCATGGAGGAAAAGATGGAAAATTCTGTATTTTGTACACACACACACCCCAGAAAGAAAATTGCACAAAAAATGGCCTGCTGGAAATAGTTGTTATTTCATGAAGATTTGGGGGAGGGGGACAACTCCCTCACAAATATTTTTATATAGAAACCTCACACATGTATTTCTGCACAGGATAATGGCTTAACACAGTATAGTATCTGCAAAAAGGTTCATCTAGACCAGATCTGACCAATGACGAGCCAGTATATCCGAAAAAGAATCAATTGCCATATATGATCCCTTCTACTTGCTTTCTTCAAGTATTCATTCATTACTCATGGAAACAAGACAAACATCATGGAACCGTGTGATGCGGTAGCTAAAAAAAGCCAATGCACTTTTAGGTGCATCAATAAAAATATAGTGTTAGATCAGAGAAAGTAATAGTGCACTGTATTCTGCTCTTGTCAGGGCCCCACCTGGAATACTGTGTCCAGTTCTGGGCACCACAATTCAAAAAGGACATTGAGAAACTGGAGCGGTCCAACGGAGGGGGGCGATCTAAAATGGTGGTGAAAGGTCTGGAAACCATGCCCTATGGGAACGACACGCGGGTGGGAGACTGTTAGGCCTGATGTTTAGCCTGGAGAGAGAAGGTTAAGAGGTGATATGATCCTGTTTAAATATTTGAACGGTGTCATATTGAGGAGGGAGCCAAGCTTGTTTTCTGCTGCCTCCAGAGACAACAGACCCGGAAACAATGGATCAAGCTCAGGAAAAGAGCTTCCACCTCTAACATTAGGAAGACTTCCTGACAGTAAGGGTTGTTCGACAGTGGAACAAACTCCCTGGAGTGTGGAGTCTCCTTCCTTGGAGGTTTTAAGCAGAGGCTAGATGGCCATCTGTCAGGATGCTTGATTTGGATTTCTGCTATGGCAGGGTTGGACTGGATGGCCCGGTGGTCTCTTCCAAACTCTGCGATTCTATGATTCTAAGCAATACTGAAAGGTGTATAATCCTAGTAAAACTAACTCCAGGGAACTTAAAAACAAAACATGATAAAGTTCCAAACATGTTCTTTAAAAAAAAACAGTTGTTATTTATTTACTTTTATTTATTCCTGTTTTTCTCTTTGCACAGATGAAAAACTGCAAAAAGCCACTAACGCTTTTAAAACAGCTATGGATGACGTTGCAATGCAACTGACATCTTGTGATGGTCGCATGTGCTGGGTCCAGTTTTGAAGGGTTTCATGCAATGTCTTCAGTTGATCTAACGCATCAACCTGAAGGCATAATGTTCTATCATCTCATTCTCATTCTGTGTTTCCTCTAATCCCCATATAACTCTATTTACCAGCAGGCCTGTCCTTCCACACATTATCTCCCCTATTTTCCATGCTTTTGAAGCCAAAATACTGTCATTTTCATTGTAGCTGTACGCACTCATTTCTGCTTGATCTGGAGCTAGAGGAATGGCCTTTAGTGTCTAGGCTGCTACTTGCCCTCAGTTTTTTCTTTGCCTCCTTCCTTTATTCTTTCCATCTCAGGGGGGATGTTGAAACATGTCCCCAGAAAGCTCTTCCTTTCCATTGCCCCTCTCCATTTCACTGCCTCTCTGTGCATGCCAATTTAAAAAACTGATTTTATTAGAGCTTTATCTGCATGTTTCATTTCAGGTTAGGGTAGTACTTTTAACCTAAGTTATCACGAAAGAGAACCAAAATGCTGAACTACTTAATGATTAGCCTTTGGAACTTAATTCTTTTCTCATTCAGCGTTCTATGCCAAACAGCAACCGTTTTTAGCTTTCTAATCTCTGCTTTGTTTCTATGTTTAACCAGCATTAGTCTTAATTCATCTGAGCTGTAAATTTAATTTATTGTGAAGTGCCTTGAGATGGGTGACATGACTGATTTTTAGCACAGATATTTCTATGATAGACTGAGTATTATCTGCCTGTGCTTCATTTGAAAGAAACAGACAAGTTGCTTATTGGTGGATCCGTGTTGTTTCAGTCAAACTGGAAATGAAGATGTTCCAGTGTGGACAGACCTGTCGCTTCGAAGACAACTATTTTTCTTTCTTCTCTTTTAATTGGTAACTTATAGATTTCCCTAGCCTGATGTCTGTTTGCAGATATAAATAGTGGACTGCATCCCGTGTTTGCTTGCACCTTCAGACAAACTAACTATAGGATTTATTTTGCACCATAGACCAAACCTTTATGTCCTATGCTGCTTTCTTATGGAGAAGATGAAAGACTTTTAGCTACAAGCAAAAATATCTGCGAACCTGTCATTTCTTATAAAACAAAAACCAAGTTTGCATTTGTGGCTTTGATGCCCCTGCCATGACCTGTGAGCAACCCTGGATATGGCATTATAATGGAGGAAAAATATGGTGGGAGTCCTATGGCTCTAGTATCATGCCATAAGTATCACACTTGCATCAGGAAGGTGTCCTCCAGATGCAAGCCAAGCATGTGGGGAACGGTGGAACGTCAAATTGCTCTCAGCTTCACCTCCAACTCCTGGTATTCTTATAGTGGGGGGGGGGGGGTTTGGATGCCCACTGGGAATCCATTCAAATGATGGTTTGTATCCATGTCAGAATTCCTGCCATTGCACCGACTCTGCCCTCTTGAGAATTCCTGCTTGAAGGAAGAGCATTGCCATTTGGCACCCCACCCCTCCCCTTATCATATGGAGTGTCACACTGTCTGATCTTCCGGGCCGTCCCTGGCCAAAACTTCCTCTTTATGCAATGAAAGCCCTCAGTTGTTCCCATGTTCCAGTGCTCAATACTGATGTTGAACCTGGGTCCGACACATGTCCTCTAGGATACCATGTATTCCTAAGTGTTACTACCAGCAAGAAGGTGGTGGACTGGATAGTCCTTGAGGGTCCCCCCAACTCTCCCATTTCTTGTGGGGCTTCAATCAAAGTTTATTTGTTTGAGCTTGGTTTATTTCCCCTTTTGTGTGTCTGCCTTTTCAGGTTTTTTCAAGCAGAGGAATGTTCTTTAAACTCTGTTTAAACTTCATTTTGTCACCCCACCTCCTCTTCTCTTCTATGAGAATTTAAATGGCGAGCAGATGTAACGGGCGGAGAAAAGTTGAAAGTATCCACCACCCATCTACACACAAAATGCTCCCTCCTTTTTTCTCTTGTTTTTAAAGCAAAGCTGTGGGCAAAAGATGGGGGTGGGACCATCCACCTTAACAAAAGAACTAGCCTCTGGTAAAAGCAGTATGCATGGAAGCTTTGCTTACGCAAAAATACACAAATCATGGCCATCGAATTGGGAGTGAAAGGTCCGTCTCTTCATTTTCATTTGGAAAGGATAAATATAAAAATTCTTATCCTGAGAAGTGCTCAGCCTTTCTATATTTTTAAAAATGCTTTCGAACAATTTCGACTAACAGGTATTTCTACTTGATTTTTTTGATTTTGATGCATATTATTTACACCATTATCTGGCTTCTTAGGACCGCAGCATATTTAAATAGCATAACCTCCTAAGGACCCAAAGTCGTTTTCTTTTCGGTCTGTTGTTCAGGCCCTCAGTTTCTAAATATTTTCAGTCAGCCATTCACCAACACTTATTAACATTAACAAAATACCATCTTTAAACCTAAGTGAATACAGATAATTCTCGTTTTGATCTTACATTTGTTTGGCAGTTTGTTGTAGCCTTGGAAAGTTCTTGTATTGTATGCTTTCAAGTCATTTCTAAACTTAAGGTGATCCTAGGCAAACCCCTATTGGTTTTATTGGCTAAATTGCCAAGGTACCAGTGGGTTTCCATGGCGAGTAGGGATTTGTGCCCTGGTCTCAAGAGTCATTCGTTCAACATTCAACTACGCCTTGCTGACTCTAAAAGAAGAGAATTGGCACTTGGATCCACAACATGCCCACCTTGTTTTAGGGCTACAGATTATGCGGGTATTTAAATACACACACCATAACCACCACCACTGTTACTTACAGAAAGGCTTTCTCCCAAATGGGATTCAAACCAATATGATTCTAATTAAAACAGAGCAGTAAGACAATATGAAGTACAAAGTAATAACAAACAAACAAACAAACAGACAAACAACTAAATATTGATTATTTTAAAACATTAAAATCTGCCAACAATTAAATTAATGAAAGTCTACAATGCATATTAAAGTCACCACACCCCAGGTACACCTTACTCACATTCAACTCTGATAGCTTGTTTATTAAACATGAGGTCTTGCCTGCTGGTGAAAAGATAACAGAGCGGGAGCAGATCAAACGTCCCCTCGGAGGTACATCTAAAAATCTTAGGAGCAGCCACCGGGAAGGCTCTCCCCATGTCCTCACAAAAGAAACCTGGGAACGTGTGGGATGGCCGAACGTCCTCCTCTAATGATTAATCGAGTTGGGCAGGCTTATATGGGGCGATTACAGGTGTTATTCGATCAGACTTTTTGACTTTAAATTGTGCCTGGGCAATGGACTGGTTAGCCAATGGAGCTGTTTCCGCCAGGAGTTATACATTCCTCTTATCCGTCTAGCTGCCGCGTTTTGACTTCTACCGTGTCCAAACAGTTTTTCAAAGGCAACCATGTAAATGTCTCCTCCTGGTCCCATAAACTGTCTTATAAGGACAGATTTAGGAGTGGTTTACCGCGAAGGCCTTCTTACAGCTTCTTCAAGCAGAATGGAAGCCTGCCTGCCAGTCCCTTACCCACTTGGTCGTCCCCGACTGCTTTAATAAGCTAGGACAGTGAAGGATCTAAGGACATATATGGTCCTCCATGGCTCCTTTCAAATTTCTTTTCAGGTGGCCAAATTGAAACATCATGTTTTCCAAGAGCAGAAAGATTATTTTTTTTTTTTTTTGGTTTTTTCCAAGATTGAAGTTTCCACCAGACCATCCCTTTAAACAATCCAAGTTGGATGTCAGCTTCTCCAATGATTTTTCTGCCGAGTGTCATGCAAACGCTTCATCTAGCCTTCTTGAAGCTGCCAGCCACCCTACGTGGTGACAATGTCCGAAATCAAACTCTTCTGGCAAATTGCCACATAGCCTGCCCACATCACGGACGCAAAACTCTGATGCGGCCCATAACCGCCTTTGACCTTCCCCTCTTCCCATTAGGCTATAACGCAGTCTGATGATTGCTCTGTTAGGGCGGAAGCGCGTCCCCCGCCCTGATATTGTGCCGCCTTGGGGGGCCCACGTTCAGCTGGCAGTGGTGGCGCTCATCCTGCTTTTTGCCCCCCTGCCCCCTGCCACGAGTCGTTTTTCAAGGGGGCCTCGCCCCCTGTTCCTCCACCTGCTCTGCGTTTTCGTCATTACTGCTCTCCTCTCCTCCTCCTCCTTTCGCCCCTTCCCCTCCTCGTGCCCAGGGGCTCCCTCCGCTCCCCTTCCTGGGCGGCGGCCCCTTCCGCGTGCTTTTGTCTCCCCCCTGCCCTTTCCTCTTCCCGCGGTCCGCCGGGTTCGCGGGGCTCCCTGCCCCCCCCCCGGCTTTCCCCGCCCCCTCGCTTCCTTGGCTCCTTCCCCCCCCCCCGCTTCTTGGGTGGGTCCTCTTCCTCGTCCCCCCCCCTGCCTGGCGGGGCTCCCCGGCCCGTGCCCGCTCCCGTTCTCCCGTTCCTCCGCTCTTTTTTGTTCCGCGCCCTCTTTTCCTTCTGTCCGCCCCTCGCTGTCGCCCTCCTGCCCCGGCCCTCTCTCTCTGGTTCGCGCGGCGTGTCCTTCTTCGTTCTTTGCCCCGCTTCTCCCCTTGTCCTGCGTGGTTCGCCTCCGGTCTCCCGTCCTTTCCCCTTCCTTCCCCCTCTGTCTTTTTCCCCCTGCTTCCTGCTCCCCTCCCCTCGCCCCTTCTTCCCTGCCCCGTCGCCCCTTCTCTTTTGTCTGCCTTTTTCCTTGCTTCCTTTCCCCGCCTTCCTTTTTTTTCTTCCCTCTTTTCCCTTTCCGCTTCCTGGCTCCCGTGCCTTGTCCGCTGGCTTTTGCCCTGCCCGGCGCGTCCGTTGCCCCGGCTCGTCCTTCCCCCCTCTTTCTCTTCCCCCCTTCTCTTCTTTTGCTTTCTTCTCCCTTTGTTGTCGGCCCTTTCGGCCTGCGTTTCTTTTCCTGTCTTCCCCCCTTCTCTCCCTGTTGCTTGGTTCCTTTCCCTTCTCCTCCTGCCCTTTGCGCCCTGTTTGGGGTTTTTTTCCCTGCCCCGCCCCCCTGCTTTCCCTCCCTCTCCTCCCCCTTGCCCCGTTCCCTCTTGCCCGTCTTCTTTTCTTCCCGTGTGCCTTCCTCTCTTTCTCTGGCCCTCGCCCCCCTGTTTGTTTGTTCCGTCTCCCCGCCCCCTCCGCGGCCCGGCCCTTTCTCGCCCTTCCCGCCTCTTTGCTTTCCCTGCCCTTCTTCCCTCTTGCTCCGCGTCCGCTCTTGCCCCCTCGGGCCGTCGGCCCTCTCTCCTTTCCCGTTTCTGGGGGGCCGCCCTCCTTTTCTTCCTCGTGCCTCGGTCGCTCCCCCCTCTGGCTTTTCTTCTGTTGCCTCTGTCTTCCCTCGTTTTTTCCCCCCCCTGTCTGCTCTCGTGGGCCTCCCTCCCCGTGTGCCCCTCCCGGGTGTTTCGCCGCTCTTCTCTCTGTTCCCCCCTCTCCTCCTCGCGGCCTTTTTTGCGCTCTCCCCCCCCGCTCGCCTGTGTCTCTTCCTTCTTCCCTTTGTTCCCCCCCGCCCCGTCTGGCCCTCGTCCCCGGGTTCGTGTCTGGGGCGGCCCCCGTGTTTGCCTGTTTTGGGTGCGTTCTCTCCCCTCTTTTGGTCTGCCCTCGCTTTTGTGGTCCCTCCCTGCGGGGTTTTTCCTCGTCGGCTGCTTTCTCGCTTGTGTTGTTTGTTTGTCGTTGCCCCCGTCGCTCCGGCCCCTTGGCTTGCTCTTGCTCTCTGGCCTGTTTTCGGTCGTGTGTGCTCGCCTGCCCCGTGCTGCCGTTTCCTGGCCCCTCTCCCCTTGCTTTTTCCCGCCCTTCCCTTTCCTGTCTTCCTTTCTTCTTTCTTCTTTTCCCTCCCTTCTTTTCTCTCTCCCCCTCCCCCCCCTCTCCTTCTCTTCTCTTCTTCTCTTCTTCTTCGCTCTTCTTCTCTTCTCTTCTTTCGGTCTTTCTCTCCGCTCGCGCCTCCTGGTTTCGCGCGGTTCCCCTCCTCTTTTCCTCGCCCCGTCCCTGTCGGCTTCCCTCTCCCCGCCCGCCCCCCCCGGCGCCGGCCTGGTGCGGGCGGCCCGGGGCTGCGGTCCCGTGTTTTCTCCCTTGCGGTGGCCCCCGGCCGCTGGCTTGGCGGGCCGGTCTCTTTTCCGGTGTTGCTTGGCGCGGCTGCCTGGTGCCTCTTCCGGCCCGTGGCTGGCTGTGTTTCTGGCGGGGCGTCTCGCCTCTCCGGCGGTGGCTGGCTTTTTTCTGGCGGGCGGCGTCTTGCCCTCTCCGGCGGTGGCTGGCCTGTTCTGGCGGGGGCTTCTGCTCTCGGGGTGGCTGGCTGTTCTTGTTCGTGTTCTCTCTCTCTTCTCCCTCTGTCCCCCTTCCTTTCCCCCTCCCCCCCCCCCCTTTCCTTCTCTTCCCCTTCCCCCCCCCTCTCTACCCCCTTCTCTCTCCTCCTCCCCTCCCTGTTCCCTTCCCCGCCCCTCCCCTCCTTCCCCCTGCCTTGCCGTTTCCTTCGCCTCTCTTTCCGTTTTCCCTCTCGTCCTTTTTTCTTCTTTCCCTTTTTTTTCTTTGTTCTGGCCTTCCTTTTCTGCCCCGTTCCCGTGGTCCCTTGGGTCGCCTCCCCGGTCGCCCTTTTCGGCTCCGCCCCTCCCTCGGGCCTTCTGTGGGTTCCGCCTGTTCTTTCGGGTTCCGCCCCCCTTTTGGTGCTTTTTTTTCGGCTTTTTGCCCGGCCCGGGTTTTGCCTTCGCGCTCTGGCCTTCGGCTTCCGCCGGCTTTTGGGTTCCGCCCCGCCGGCGCGGCCCGCCTTCCTTGTCCCGCGGCCCCCTGTCCTTTCGCCTTTGGCTCTCCTTTCTTCTTTTGTCTGGCTTTCTTCCCTCTTTTCTTCTCCGCTTTTCTTTTGTCCCTTTTCCTCGTTTTCCCCCCTGCTTCTGTGTTTTCTTTGTTTTTTTCTTGTTTTCCTTTTCCCCTTCCCCTTCCTTTCTCGTTTTCCCCTTTCTCCTCTCTTTCTCTCTTGTTTCTCCCCCCTCTTTTGTTGTTTGCCCTCTCCTTTCTTTCCTTTCCTCCCCTTTTCTTTCCTCTTTTCCCTCTTTTTCCTTCCCTCTTTCCCCTTCCCTCTTCTCTTGTCTTCCCTTCTTTTTGTTTTCCTTGGCGCTCTCTTCGTTCTTTCCGCTCGTCTTCGTGTTGTTTTTTCCCTCTTCTTCCTGTCGTTCTCTTGGCCGGCTTCCTTTTTGCCCCCTCTCCCTGGTTGCGTCCCTCTCTCTTTCCTTTTCCCTCTTTCTCTCTGTTTCCCTTTCTCCCCCTCTTCTGCGTCCTTTTCCCCGGTCCTTGTTTCTGGCGCTTTCCTTTTCCCCTCCTGTCTTGCCTCTGTCTCTTTTTCCCCTCTTTCTGCTCTTATCCCCCCCCCCTCGCTCCTCTGCCCTTCTTTCTTTTTCTTCTTTCCGCCTTTCGCGTTTCTCCCTTTCTTCCCTCCTCGCTCCTTTCCCCGTGGTGTCCCTGCCCCCTGTCTCCCCTTTTCTCCTCGTTTCTGCCGTCTGTCCTCGCGTCCCTTTCTTTGTTTGCTCCTGCTTCCCGTTCTCTCCTTCTCTGCTCTGTGCCGCTTTTGCCCCCTTTCTTTCTGGCTTCTTGCTCCCCCTTCTTTTTCGTCCCGTTTTGCTCTTTCGTTCCCCCCCCCCACCACCACCCTCTTGTCTTTCTCCTTGTTTCTTCACTTCTGTTCCTCCCCCCTCACACCACCCCATCACTTGCTTTCTGCTCCTGCTGTTCCACCCCAACTTCTGCACTTCACCGCCACACCACCCCCCCTGTATCACATTCCCATTACAGCTTTCAATCATTCCTTACCCACACCACATTTCCCATTCCCCCACTTCTGCCCCCACGTCCCTCCCGCCCCGTTCCCCCCACTCCCCCTGTCCCCCACACCACCGCTCGCACTTCTCCTGCTCCCACAGCCACGCACCCCGCTTCTTTCCTCTCCCCCCCCACCCCCGGTCCCCCTTCCCCCCTGTTCGGGTCCGTGTTCCCCGCCCCCCCCCTCCGGTTCCCCCCCGCTACCTGGTTTGACACAGCACCCGCCCGCTCGCACCCCTCTGGTCCCGCCCCCTTTCCCGCTGCTTTCAGTCCTCTCGGTCCTTGCTGCTTTTCCGTCCCCCCCCCCCTCCCCCGTCCTCTTCCCCCCCCCGTCCTTCCCGGCCCGCCTTCCCTGCCGCTGCCCGCGCGCTGTGGTGCCCTGTCGGCCCGCCCCCTCCTTCTCGCCCCTGGCCCCCCTCGCCTGCCCCCCTCCTCCCCCCTCTGTCTCCGGGCCGTTTCCTTCTCGCTGCGCGGGGCGCCCCGTCTGCCTGGGCCGCCCCCCCTTCCTTGTCCCGGCGCTCCTCCCACTTTCCCGCTCGCTGCCCCTGCGTTTCCCCCCCCCCCCTGCGCTGCCCCCCCCGACCCTCCCCCCACACCCCCCCCCCTCTTCCTGCGCCCCCCCCCCCCCCTCTCCCCCCCTCGTCCCCTCAACCCCCCCTCTTCCTTTCCCCCCCCCCTGTGTCTGGCCGCGTGGTCTCCGCCCCCCACACGCAGAACTTGAAGCTCACATGCATAATTGAGACCATGATGATAGGGCACATGAGATTAGGGCCTTCTCAGTGGTTGCCCCAAGACTCCAGAACTCTCTTTTCCAGGGAGGCAGAATAGCCTCCTCCTTGTTTTCCCTCCGTTGCCGGGCTAAGACATTTTTTATTCCAACAGGCTTTTTTTAAAACACAAAGTATTCCAAGAAACTAGAGCGGTGGGAGGTGTTGTCTGAATATTTTATTTTTTTTAAAGAGTTATGAGTTTTTAATAGTGTAATAGTTTTAATTCTATTTTTATGCTTCCCTTTGTATCTTTTTCATTGTATTGTTTTTTTTTAAATTGTAAGCCCCTTGGTCCCAATTTTGAGAAAAGGTGGAGGAATATAAATAACCACAACAAGCAGGTATGAACACGTTGAGCATTAGCGGCAAATAAGCATTGCATACTTTTGGATCCGTAACTAATTTTGTCATATGTTACTTCTAAGTCCACTCTGTCTCATATGTTGCCTTGAATTTAACAGTGTTTATCTCCAGAGATTAAGGGGAAAATTTATAACTTCTTCATATTTTCTATTCTTCATAGTATCATACTCACACCACCACTACCACCCTCATTACTACTACCTCTTATTTTTTATCTGTTTTCCCCTCCAGAAAAATGCAAACCTAGTTAAAAACATGAGAAGCCTAACACTGGAAAAAGGCCTGCACAAACTACCTACTTTCTGTCATGATTCATAACAAATCAAGTTTGTCTGGGATTCCTTATTGACATTTCAAGCTTTTAATTGAGGTCTTTCACAGAATGATGAACATTGCCATAACAGCCTGCAACTGCTAGTTCTGTCCCCTTGCTTTATAGTTACAAAGTGCTACAGGTTTCTTTGCATTTCGTCTCTTTCCCCAGGCTAGGCCAAAACACATAATTTGTATTTCTCTTGCCAGAGCTGTACACTCTGTTTTAATGTCATTAATTCTGTGTATTTTCTATATCTGAAAGGTGTATAGGCTACATTTGGGAGTGATGTTGAATCAAGGAAACAGGGAATCTAGGGAAATTTGTATACTGGCCACTCCTGTATAAATCTTACAAGAGGGACTAAATAACCAGGAGGCCCAATCCCAACTTAGCTTGGAAGCTAGTATGTTCCGGCCTTGTTAAGTCCTCGAAGCTAGTCCCCCAAAACCGCCAATTGTTGTAGGCTCTATTTCCAAGGAAGCAATGACACACCACTACTGATCCTTTCTTGCCAAGAGAAAACTCTATGAAATTCATAGAGTTGCCATTATTGTAGGTGACTTGCAGGAAGGGGACACATTCACACACACATATTCAAGAATTTTTGGTTTCTGCATTATGCACCACAAGTTCTTCTTGAAAAAGCATTCAGTACCAAAAATAGGCAATACAAATGAATTTTTATTCCTTCCTTCCTGTCCTAAGTATTTTGAGTATAATAAAATATATTCCCTCTAATGATAAGCAGACCCCTGTTTGTCTGCAATTCTGTGAACGGGATTAAGGAGTACCCTCTTCTCTTTTATCAGGAAAGGAATATAGGGGAAACAGCTGTCCCAAGAGGTAGCTAAGCCATCCCGGACCAAGCTGGATTGGGGCCTGGCAACCACACACTCTGGCTCCCGTTCACTTTTTGCCTGTCAAAAAATGATCAGGCCAAACAAGGCCTCTCCTTTTTGGGCTTTGCCAAAAGGTCAGATTTTCCTCCCGGGACAATGGGAAGCTTGCTTTAAGGCATGCTGGCCGCATGTTGCTATAAACACTTGCACCACCAGAGTGCCTACATCTGGGCAGCTTGAAGCCAGATCTGGGCATCTTGGGGGCATGTGTTGTCAGTATGTTATGCCCCCAAGTGATCAGAAGCTGGTTTTTATGCTGGTCTTGTTTGCACCAAGGCCACAGTAAAATTTGGTTGCCTCAAACATCGTTCATTTGCCCATGAAATAAACATGTTTGGTGGAATAGTTTCAATTTTCACTACAGAACCCCATGCAGTTCCCTCATTTGTTCCTATCACAGCCAATTTATGTGGGAAACACAGGGGTTCAGTTGCAGAAGCGGGCAGGGGAAAATCTAGAGTGGGAGTCATTCACACAACATTGTCATAAGCTCTTTTATGAAGCTAGTGTTGGGAGCAAGTAAAGTTCTATGAAAGAACATTATAATCTACGTGGTTATGGATCTGGTTTAGAGGATGCTGATATGATGACAATGATGACTTATTCCTTCTATATCCACCCCCCGATATGAGGACTCAAGCCCTGCTAACAACCTATTTACAACACAATATAAATTAAAAAAATACAAAAGTATTATTAATTGTGGTATATAAGATTTAAAAACCCATTTAATTAGATAATTTACAACATTACACATTTTAAAAATACTAACATTAATTAAAAGATTATATTACAGGTCTTAAAAACCGTACCACACTATTAAATGGTCAGTTGTAAAACGCTTGAGGGCACAAAAATGCTTTTGACCTGCCTGTCAAAGGAGCGCAAGAACAGGGCCATCCTGGCCAAGTCTAGGCGGGTGTTTCAGGCTGACACCAGCCACTAAGAAGGCCTTCTTTCTCTTATTCCCACAAAATGAGAAGAGAATTGAGAAGGTGGGGGTCATGGGCTCCCCATGAGAGTTTGTTCATCCAAGCGAGTATGAAACCAGAATGTACCAGGGCAGCTGGGGGAAGATACCTGAGCGACCATTGAAATTCCGTCAAAGTAGAAGAGGAGCAGGCGTCCCTCCCGTCCCTGGGTAAACTCTGGCATTTGGTTCAGATCCTTCCCTGCCGCTGCCCTGTGCGGCCTGCCTCCCACCCTCAGATTGCCCCCATCTGGCGATTCCTCTTTACATATTCTGGGAATCAGAGCCTCGGGTTGCTGGTGCCTTCATAATGAGGATCCCACTCGATTCAATCCACCTTTTGATGAGAATCGTGTAAGTACTGAATTTTGACCTTGACTGTTTCAACATCTTGTTATCTGACTCCCTGGCTCTCTTCTAATTTTTACAGCTTTCAAACTGTGCGATACTCATTGCTTCCTCTATGTTGATTTGTGGCCTTGAACCTCTTTCGCTTTGAGAGTGCTAAGTGGTTGTGTTCTCCCTTTCTAGACATTCCCATTTACAACTTGGCTCTTGGGCCAATTGAATTTTTAAGCACTTTTCAAGGCAGCTCCTTCGAGCACCTTACAATAAACAACAATGAAATGTAACTAGCCTGTTACAGACGCCAAATAAAGCTGCTTCGGTCGTCTTTTGGAGGTATGCTGTTTCAATAATGCATGCTCCTAAGATATCAGAACTGCACCCAAGCTGCACTCCAGTGCTTAGGACTGGGTTGGCTTTGGTGTGGCTTGACTCTTAGGCCCATGCTCATTTAAACCCATACCTCAAGGACCCCAAGCAGCTTTATTTTGGCGTCTTGTAACAGGCCTATGTCTGTATCACCAAGGCCAGATTCTGACTTTTCCGAAGTGGCCATTGGTTTTGAAATTTTGGGTGATGTCTCTGCCCGTTGGTTCCGGTCTGGTGCCAACTAGAGCAGATTGCAGGTTCCTCTGAACTCAGAATCAACGCAAATGAAAAACATGGCTTTCAGCTTGCTGGACACCATGCCTAGTGAAACAGCTGCTTATTTAAGAAACAAACTCCAGCGGTTCCTTCTTAACGGGGCTTTAATTGTCTTTGTTGCTATTACACTGAGCTATAGCCTATAACTGTACAACATGTCTCCTCTTTCCAGGTCCTCTCCATAATCCACTAGAACAGTTCTTTTTCTCATAAGTACACACATTCCCACGCCTGTGATCACTTTAGTCCACTCCTTCTCACAACCGTCCATTGCACATGGAACCAATCACCAGTACAGACAGAAAAACATATCTTTTCACATTTTGTCTTGTTTGCGTTGCCTTGAACATCCTTCGCTGAAACCATTTTAAACTTCGCACTCATTGTCACATCTGAACTTTCACCCAAATATACATAACCATGGTACACTAGCTTTACCTGGGCCAAATTTTGCCACTCTGCGTTGCTGCTGAAACTTATGCCTAGATCAGGGCTGATCCAAGTATTCCCAAACTGCAAACCTTAGCTTTTCAGGGGGTTTAAACCCAGCTAATGTAGGCTGAATCCCTATTCCCAGTTTTATTTCAACTGACAGTACATCTCTGCCTTGTCTGGATTAGTTCAATTTTGTTGCCTCATCCATCCTTACAGCTGCCAGGTATCAGTTAGCACATAGTTTCTTGGCATTTAGGTGGCAAGGAATAATAGACCTGAGTTTGATCTGCACACTGACGGTTTGTTTTACAATATTACTTGGAAAAGTCACATATTATTTATTTACTTTAAAACAAGTAATATGGACCCAATTTAAATGGCCTTTCGCTTTGCCCCATCATGTCTAGGGGTTGCCAGGTCATACGTCCTACCAGCTCACACTAGCACATGACGGGGGTGTCAAAATTTCGGTTTGCCCTTGTCACACGGGTGCTGCCATTTTGCCATGACATGCTAGCTGTCCGCCTGTCCCTTGCGCTGGCGACCTCACGCGTGCTACCATTTGTTGCACTCGGTGATGCACGCGACCCAAAAACTCCTTTTGCAGTTCTTTTTTGCCCTGAACCTTTCCATTTGCAGCTTGAGTTCTTCCCCACCGGCAATAGATGCGGCGGCTACGCCTTTTTCGGTCTGTATCCCCCCTGGATATATTACTTATCTTGCCCCAAACTGTTATAAGTACTCTATTACTATATCACATTTATTAAATATTCCTTCTACATTAAAACTACAGATTGTCATTGCAGCAGTATTGCCTTGTCCTTGTTGCAGCCACGCAACAGTTGCTAAATCCCTTCTTCACACAACCATTAAAAGTGTGATGCTCTCTCAAGCTTTTAATTAGACATACTCATTTTCTCAGGAAAACTCCCCATTACCTGCGGTCATCACTGCAAAACAGGCTTTTAAACATTCCACAAATGGTGTGTGAGTTCGTTTTGTGATTATTTTGGTAGAGTGGGCGTGGCAACCATTTTTAATCGAATCTTGCCCATATTACATAAGGGCCATCATAATCTCTCTTCCGAAACTTACTATTACATTATGCCCCTTATACAAAAATGGCTGCTGCTTGCCTTCACTTCTCCCAACATCGGCCATAAAATAAAATAAAATAACCACTGCACATAATCACAATCAGTGAATGTGAACTTGCGAGAATGAGGCCGACTTCTAATAGTAACAAGAACTCAGGGGGAAAGAATTTTTTATCAAAAAAGGATATATTTATATTACTTTGGAGCAAAAAGTCATTATTACTAACATGTACTATTATAACAGCACTGTGTACTGATGCCACCTGACCTTCAAATTCTGAAAGTCTTTCCCCGCCAGTTTTTGTACACACTCCCCTCTCCATTCCTGTGTGGGTCATCCACCAAAAGTTTCTCTTTCCCATAACAATCTGAACTTGTCTGATGGAGCTAGATTAATTTGTATCATTCAGGAACTCCTGGAGTTCAGAAGCCACCACATGTTCTAGTATTTGCTCAAAAACCTGGAGGTTGGAGACTGCCTTTCTGTAGTTATTCCTATTATAGGATTCCCGGGAAGGTTTTGGTTTCCAAAGATGTCTTATGACCGCCTCCTTCAGTGTGTTCAACACCCTGCTTTAACCAGTAAGGCTTCCTTCCCTTATCCACTCCACCAGTCCTTCTCTGACCTGTTTAATTAACCAAGAAGATCAAGCGTGTGGCTCTCACCTCTCCAAGGATTTTGTCCCTGCCCTCAGGCTGCAGGAGGATTGACAACGTATCTATCTTGATCACCTTCACCCTGTACAGAAGGCAGGTCGAGAGCAGGATGGTGAACCTTTTTTCGACGAGGGGACCAATTTGCCCACACACTGGGGCACCCCCAAACCCGCTTATTCATGACAAGTGCCACATACCTCTGGCTTTCAGGTATTAATTGGTGAATGCAATGGATGCATGCCCACAGAGAGGGCTCTGCGTGCCCTCTTGGACGTGTGCCATAGATTTTTCACTCACTGATTCTAGAACATGCATCATGGGGCCAATAACGCTGGGACATGCCTGTGGTGTCCTGGCAAATGTGAAGTCCTAAACCCACTCACAGGTTAACCCACACTGACAGATGATGGATAGGACACCTGGTCAGGGGGATATTAGTCCAATAGATCATTGGAACTCCAAGTCACCTCCCGCTGTTGCACTATCTCATCCAGTCTCATTCAACCAGCTTTTCATAGAGCACACATTGATAATCACATTGATTACTTTTAACTCAGAACATAAGTTCCTTTTCTCATTGCGAGAGATCAAAGCACAACTAGGTGCTTATTACTCTGCTTAATTTACCAAAGCAAAGGTATTACAACTGTTTACTTAATCAGCCAAGGCAGTGCCAGGCACTGGTTTTCCGTGTCGGAACTTTGGTTTCATGGAGAAGAAGAAGCACAAGCAATTACATACAAATGAATGTCAAGAAGACAACAGGGAGGAGGGCTGGGGAGGAGGCAAAGGAAAGGGACAGGATTTATTGAGGAAGATCCCCAAGGAAGTAATCGTAATTATGAGTATTTGGTATGGAAAGGAAAACAAGAAGACAGATTCATTTGCAGGGAAAAAAATAAACCTGAATTGACAGGTTGACGAAGAGTCTCTTCCTATGGGCCCGCTTCTAGCTTTAATGATTCAATGCCATTTCCCCCTTCATATTCCAGAAATTACAGAAAGGTTAAACATGTCACTCTGAGGTTAGAAAATTTATAAATCGCTTCTTTCCAGGTAATGAAAGCCAAGTGAGTTCATCCAATCTCCTCTTCTTCTAAATTAGTGCTGTTAGAGTTGGGGTGGATTTGTTTGGGTGGTTTTTTGGTGGTGAGTGGGTGCTTTTTTTAAAAGGCATGTGCTCATAAAATAATAATTCTTTAAAATGGATGTTGCATTTGGATTGGATTTGTAACTCATATGCCCATAGGTTAAATCTGGGTGTGTCTTTTTTAAAGCCTGTGATACCTTGTGAAGCCACCCCCCAATCTATATCAATCTACTCATGTCTATTCCATTACTCTTTTCTTTGACTGATCACAAATGTTTCCCAGTGAGAGAGATGATTGACAGTTGGAAAAAGCATTCCACTTAGAGCAATGCTTCTGGTGCACGTTGGTACCATGCCCACGTCTCCATTGACATGCAATGCAAGTGCGTTAAGACTAGTCTGCTTACCTCAGTGGTGAAGCCGCACTTTGCCTCGAGTCAGCCCTAGTATCCTGCCTTTAGAGGTGCGCTAGGTGGGCCAAAGTCAAGTCGTCTATGGTCACGGCCGTTTCTTGGTGTTGATTCTTCCTTACTGGTTTTCTCCTTCCTCTCTGTGACCCCCTAGTTGTTTGCTGCCTGCTTGTGGTCCCCCTGTAGACCGTACATTGTCCGTCTGTGTTCCCCCCCCCCCCCAACTCCCGGGGATCACGTTGTTGTTTCCCATTCTAATCCTTGATATAAGAAAATGTGGCATTTGTGTGGCATAATCAATGTCTCTACTGAGACACTTTGCTTCCTGCTGTTGGCCTTGTCGGTGTTATTTGTGGAGGTTCATTACCACACATTTGGTTATTACTTTGTTTTTTTATTTTATTATTTATCAACGTCTTTCAAGTTAAACATCAACAATGTTTTATTCATTCTTAGTATAACATTAACAAAAACAACAATATTCATATGCTTTGTTTTTTATTAAAACTTTGAGATGTTTAGAATAATATGCTGTCCATTAATTATTTTAAAACCCACTGTCCAGTGACTATATAGTTCTAGACATGTGCTATCAAAATACACTTTTGAGGGAGCCAATAAAAATATCCATCCAACATATAAATTCTGTAAGTATTGCCATCTTCGTTCAAAACTAATGACATAACTACACAACCAATGCAATAAATCAAATTCTGCCCCTCCTAGCATTAACAGCAATGATTAATTCCTCAGTTTTTTGTGGGTTTTTTCCGGCTATGTGGCCATTTCTAGAAGAATTTCTTCCTGATGTTTGCCAGCATCTGTGGCTGGCATCTTCAGAGAATGCTTTGCCTGGAAAAATTGTGTGTATATTCCTGTGTGAGCCTGGAATGCAGGAGTGATTTGCCATGGTATTGTTTTGTGTGATGGCTGGCCTCAGGCTGGGAGGCTATGCAAAGGATTAGTGTCGCAATTGTTGATCATTATGCTGGAAAAGTTCCCCTGTACTTCGATTATGGTTCCCTTTGCATTTGCTGAGTCCTCATTTTGCTATTCTTCAGGACTGGTAGCCACAAATTTTGTTCACTTTTCAAGCAAGCATTCTCTGAAGTGCCCGCCACCAGATGCTGGTGAAAC
>NC_056523.1:41139299-41143583 GCF_019175285.1 Sceloporus undulatus | reverse complement strand
TCAGGAAGAAACTGTTCTAGAACATGGCCACATAGCCCGAAAAACCCACAAAAAACTATGAATGCCAGCCATGAAAGCCTTCGATTTCACAATTAATTCCTCAGTTGCTAATTATCAATGGTAAGGTAATAATTTCTAAATCTAATAATTCAACCTTATTATGATGTCAGGGCACTGCTATGGAAAGATTCTTGCCTTCTTTATCATGTCTTGAAGGTGAAGCATCAATAGAAATGCCTCTAATGGAAAAGAGTAAGTTTTGGACAGGCTCTTACATGGAGAACCACTTTTTCAACTATCCTGGCCTCAAACCATTTCATCTTTTTAGATAAGGACCAGCACCTTGACTTAGTGTTGAAAACTAAGCCACCATAGTTGAATTAAAAACAGGACTGTTTGACTATAAACTCCACACCCGCCAATGACCTGAATGTCACATTTTACATCTTTCAAGACTAGTACCATTCATAGTGCATCCCTGTAATCTAAATGAGATGTTATTACCATGTATACAAATCTATAAATCAGAAAATGTATGCCCATAAATTGACTCCAAGATGCTGGATTGGCTTATATATGGGTCAATATGGTAATACTGCTCGGAAATGTCCTAAAAGAAGTGCTGCTAGATTCCACACTCTCCCTGCTTGTGCAGTAAGCCCTGAAACAGCTGCCAAGGGTGTGTGTGTGTATGTGTGTGTTTGGTGATCAGGATTTCTTTAACAGTAAAAAACAAAAACAAAGTGGCACCGAACACCCCAATCCTGCCTGCACATTGAGCTCTGAAAGTGCTGCTGAGACAGGGAGGGGAAAGAGGTGATCAGGGTTTCTTTAACCATCAAAAAAGTGCAGCTGGATGTCCCATCCCCATTGTCCACATTCATTCTATCATGACAAGTCAGTACTTTCAGAACTTCCTCAGTGAAAGAAAGAAAGCCAGAGGTATCATCAGAACTGTAATAAGACATTACCTCAAAACTCTGAATAGCCTCCCATGGGAGCTTCTTGAAGATGTTCAGAAGCAAACAGGACAAAAATAGGGCAGTGCCACAGGGTCTGAGCTGTTATTCTTCAGAATAATTGGGAGTTTTCCACATTTTTGGAGCACTCAATAAAATAGGTCTGGAAGCTAAATGATGCTCCTAGTCTGTGCACCAATCTCTATACCAGCCAAATTTTCCAGATAGAAGGATATTTATTTCTTTATTCCTGCCTTTCTCCTAACACAGGGTTCAAATGCCAATTTGTAATTATTTATTTAATTTATATCCAGCCTTTTTCTCAGCATGGGACTCAAGGTGGCTTACATCATAGATTAAAACAAAGTACAGCTAAAACCTTAATAATGCAAACATTAAAACTCTAGTAAAAAAGCAGTCCTATTTATTAAAAAACCTAATTTAAAACACATTTAAAATGTAAACGTACAGCACATTACATTAAAAAACACTCCTGCCACAATCAGTAACCACCAAAGATCTACCTAACTAAAAAGGTTTTGCCTGCTGGTGGAAGAAAAGCATAAGGAAGGCCAGCCTAGCCTACTACAGAAATGGATTCTAAGACAGTCTCCTGTGTCCTCACCAAATCTGCCTATGATCTTGGTCTATATCTAGGAAAGTTTATGTCCACAAAATGAACCTTAACCTATATTGTAAAAAAAACCCAATATCATCAGTTTCAGCAATAATCAGCCTCATTCAAGAAAATGTTTTCCAAGTTGACCATCATCCAGGCCTGAGCAAAGATCCTCTAGCCACAATCATTAATTACATCAGCATCCAGAAGGAAGTCTGAATTCAAAACAAATCCCAAATTACTAACTTGATCTTTCAAAATAAGATCTCACCAATTCTCTTCTCTATCATCGTGCATGGTCAGTCCTTCCACCAAAAGCACCTGTTTCTTAACTAGATTAAGTTACTATCTGTTCACTCTTATTCTTCCCACTATTTTGATGTAGTGCATGTACAGTATCTCATTTCCCTGCAGTAACGTATTCTGCATCTGTTGCAATATTATGAAAGGATTCTTCACATGAATTGTTTTCCTGGTACAACCAGGGAACATTCATTCCTGGCAAATGGGGCAGAAAGAACTAGTTGTCCCTCTTGCCACAGAATCCCATATCATCAAAAAGGAGAGCCCTCCCTCCTTGCCAACTGTCATCTTCTGGCCTGGAGAGAGGAAAGGACATGCCTAATGCCATTGGGTCCAGCCTCCAGTCCTTGGCCCAGGCCCCAGAGGGAGAGAAGAACTGCTGGACCTGATCCCTTTTCCCAACACAATTCCCTTCTCCTTTTGTGTTGTGCCTTTTTAGATTGTAAGCCTGTGGGCAGGGAACTGTCTAATTAAAATAATAATTGTAAGCCGCTCTGAGAGCCTTTAGGGCTGATGGGTGGGGTATAAATACCATAAAAAATAAAATGTTATCACTTGGAAATCCATAGTACAAAAGGACTCTAGAAAAGTTTATGTGAAAGATGTGTTGCATATAACAAGATTATCCACTGCTCAACCCGCATCCCTCTTACACAAATAATGCATGTATTATGGGAAAAGAAGGAGTAAGGCTGCAAAGAATATTCAAAATATGCATGTACAGAAATATTGACTTCTGTGCAGAAAATGCTGAGAATGTTTATTTTTTCTACACACAAAAAACCATGTGGAATTTGCAAACTATGAATATGAAAATTGCAAACTATGAATAGGGTTCAAAAATGGTGCCGTTTTTAACACTAATCACAGTGTGAAACTTATTCTGTGCAAAATTCACATTTTTATGTATGGACACAAACTGTGCAGTTTTTGAAGACTTTTCTACAGCAGGAGAAAAACTGCTGAAATTACTTGTTGCGTTCTTCAACTATGGAATTATTAAAGAATTAAATCCTGTAGAAGAAAATTGTATTTAGTATTATCACTTCCCTGATACCACTTCACATTCAAGGCCTTGTTTGTGGCATGCTAATAAAATATGAGGTTATCAATCAACAGTTAATGTCTGAGCTCTCTGTACTATAGGAATGGGAAGCATGAGGACCTGTCAGAATCCTTTACATTAACTATACTGGTTAGGCATGATGTTAGCTATAGTCCAGCAGCCTCCTTTTCCCAGTCCCAGCTGATTACTTAAAGTTCAAAGATTCTACTGAGTCAAATGAATGAAATTGATTACAGGTTCATGCAGATACCTCCTCCTCCTTCCTTCTCTTCCTCCTTTATAGGAATTGGAACTATTTCTCTCAATTTTAAATGCAAATATTTTGTCTCTTTCTGTGACATCATTAGCAACAAAAACAAAACAAAAATATCAGCAACAAGGGTTCAAAGCCCCAGTTTAAAGATTTTACCAAATGTTTACAGCCTTTGGGTGACTCAGCTTACTTTTTTGTTGCAGTAGCATAAAAGGCAACCATGAAATGCAAAAGCTATTAATATTTCAAAGTGTCTTTGTGACATAATATATCATGAAAGTGAGCCTTGTGTGTTTTCTGATGTTACCACGGGTATTTATAGCCATGTTCACACTTGAGTATTTCATCACATAAAGTACATTGATCTAAATATAAATAAAAATGATAAAAAGCCATAAAAATGCAAACCAATGGAACAGTCTTCCAAGTATCTTAAGTTTTTATTGCAGCCTCTGCCCCCCTCCTTTCTTTCTTTCTTTCTTTTTTTGCTCATTACATGTTTTCCTTTTGCTTGTAATTTATAAATCTCTTCTTTTCTTTTTCTATGTTTCATAATCTTGATTGGTAATGAGCTACTCAAATGGAATGAAGTTTTTATTTGTTCTGAAATGCAACTGGTTTGAGGAAACCTCTGTATGCAGTGTTCTATGTCCTATTCTCTCTTCACATCTCATGTATTATTTCCTGCCTGAGGGAATGGATTAGAGTTAGATTATCTTTAAGGCATCTTCAGCTCTACTATCCCTTTTTTTCCTCCCTCTCGGAAACTTTACGGGAGCTTCTACAACAGCATCAAAGCTTCTAGGATCTCTTACTTTACTGCCAGATCTTGTCTTTAAATAGGCTTACCATTTAAAAAAAAAGATTTATGTCATATGTGTGTGTGGAAGTCCATCTTTTGGAGATTGTATCTGACAGAATAGACTGTAGCCTATCAAATCTCATAGTACAATAAATTTGTCAGTCTTTCAAATGACAGATATTTTCTTCTGGAAAATTCTGAATCATGTATGTCACATTTTCCCCTCACTCTGTGGATCAGAACCAGCCTAACTGTAAGGAAGAATGAAATGATCATCCCATG
>NC_056523.1:41099897-41139199 GCF_019175285.1 Sceloporus undulatus | reverse complement strand
TGAAATCCCCTGCAACAATAAGATTAGCTGTTGGAGCCTCAAACATCAAATCTTTAACAAAAGAATTAAGCTTGTTCCATATACTTTCTATGTTAGCACGGCCTTGAAGTGGGGGAATATAGATATTAATCAAATATAATAAGTTGTTTTTAAACTTCAAAAGAACAGCTAGAGCATACTGCTCCAGTACAGAAACCTTAGTTTATTTGAACCTTAAGTACCAAAGATATCAGCACCCCTAAACCACCACATAATCTCCCACTACCTTTGCCAGGAATAGCATTTAAACCCATGAATTTATAATCCTTTATAGACTGAGGTTAGTTTGAGGGCCCTCCTTTGTGTCCCACAGGTAGGGATAATACATTATACAGGGACGTGGGACAGGGCCTCCTCTGATGTGGCACCTAGTTGTAGCATATCCTGTCTTGATTCTCCCTTTGGCATCAAAGCTTGTATTATTTTGGCACCAGGACAAAACATGGTTTTTTATTAACACTTTCAGACCTAATTGATTTTATCTGGTTGGCACTATTTTATTTTTTTAATCTGAGAAATGACTTAATATATTTGTATAATAATATTAATAATAATGTTTTAAACTGGTTTTATTGTAAGCCATCCTGTGATTTTCAGAAACAGGGTGGAATGAATGAATGAATAATACTATTCTATACTATACTAAATGCAGATGGTGCCGCAAAGATTTATGTGATGCTGTTGCATTATTATAAGGAAAAGGGAAGGGAAATAGTGTGGCAATCCCTTATCCCCAACTCCAGCTATGGAATGGGTCCAATGTAGCAAATCAGACTGCTAAGATATAATGTCCATGTATGAACACACTGGCTTTTAGAAGACAGGATTGTGGTAGCTATATTGAACCACCTGGAGCTTCAACCTCCCTTGCTGCTGAATTTGCTATACCATCAAATTATTCACTTTTTAAAAATAAGCTGAACAGGGCACACAGGGAAAAATACTTTATTTCTAAGAATAAATATGCTCCCAGAAGTTTCCAAGGAGTGTGTTTCCCCTCAAAAACAAGGCATGTGGTCCCAAAGTGTCTTTGCTCCAGCAACAACAAACATTGTCATTTTAAAACTATGTTTTGAAGATGGGTCAAATGCCCCAGGGCCTTTCAAGAGTATGATTTTTTTCTTTAAAAAGAACCCTGTCATGTACAGGAATACTTCAGTTAGAAATCCAGGCTTTCAATAGTAAAAATAAAATGCTTTATTCACAATCTATAGATGTTCACCAGAGACATGTGTTGTCAGAACTGAGAGCCCACTGTTATTACAGTATACTTAAAGTACAACAGAATTCAATTTTTGAGTGAGCTCATAAACCCCCAAAACACCTATTTCCTCCTTTACCCCTTTCACCTCAGATCATCCGTTCTCCTCGGTCTGAACTTGAATCTCCAGGCACAGTCTATCCTCTTTTATTTCAATCTGCTTGTTAGACACCAATGGGATGTGAGCAACAACCTCAACTAATTAACTTAGAACTGCATGTCCCTTTATCCAGATCAATACCACATAACATGTTATAAGCAAGCAAAAAAAAAAAAGGGACACAAACTTAACTTTTTTCATTATAGCAGCCAAGCTGACAGATTTATCTCTAGCACATTGTTGGCTGGAATTAGGCATATTTCTGAAGCTGCAAAGCTACTAATAGTAATCATTGCTCTTCCCTCATGTATACACAATAATGGGTTCCAAGTCCAGAAGTTGGGCTGCATCTACAAAAATCAGTATTTCATTTCATTGTGTGCTGGCTAAACCATACACGGGAAGGAACAACGGCACCTCCTGGCATTTGAAACAGACAGGGACGTCATATCATTTCCCTTTGTTAGGCAAATGTGATGCCAATGATTAGTGGATTATCTGATGGCAGCCTTTCATCCTTCACAATTTATCTACTGAAATCAGCATTTTACAGCCTATTGACTAGTGAGGTTATTGAACTGCTCTGTGATTGTGCTAGCCAGCTACATACAAGCATGTAGGAAAGAACTTGCATTCCAAGAGTGATTGACTTCTTTCTTTATTGACAAAAATGAGCTGACACAGACTAGCCTTTGGAGTGGGTAAGTGTCATTGTTTTGTATGCCAACATTTTATCTACTACTGAAAGTACTAGAAGAAGAGAAACTCAGAAGGAAAGGAAAGAAGAGTTTGTATGATTTTAGTTGTGGTTTTTTTTTAAAAAAAAATCACCTCATTAAAGCTAAACTGTGTATCATAGCTTACAGATATGAGAGAATTATCAGTTTTAATATGTTTTTCTTGAAAAGATGGCATAAAATTTGCATGCCATCTCATGCCCTTGATTTCTACTGCCTTGTTTTAGGTAGATGAATTAAGGAAAAGAACTTTAAATTGATTGGTCTAAATAAATGCCAGTATTTTAGTGCCAGTTAGTAGCCTAATGCCAGTATCTTAGTGTCAGTTAGTGCCACCATCTTGTTTTTGACTTAAGGAGGGAGAGAAAGGCCAGCTTTCAGCCATATGGTAACTTTAAAGTATTAACCAGTACAACTCTAACTTGAAAGTCCTCCCTACAATATCCTTCAATATTCTCCTTCCATCCTCCACTTTGCAATAGATAATGATCTGTCAGGACAGAGACTTTTGTCCACTCTTAGCAATAACCAGCCATTTTATGAAGCAAAACAGAGTTCTAGCCTGGAGAACTAGGAGAGAAGGTACAAAGTAAATAAGAAACAAATAGTTGAGGAATATTAGGGTAGTCACCAGCACTATTTCAGTGGATTGCTGAAGTCTGTGGGTGAAAAAATGACATAATTTTGTTTTATATGCTTCAATCTTTGTGCAGCTGGTGGGAGGCAAAAATGAGGGGAAAATTTGCTAAATCTTGAGATCTGGATATGTGTCAGTTATACCTGTCTTTTTTCCCCCAGTACCAAAAGAAGTATATAAGGATTTCATAAAAATAGCTGAAGGTCAAGAGAGGTGTGAGGGAATAACAGGAAGGACCAGCCCAGGTTTGATGGGCGGGGTGTGTGTGGCCTTGATACATAGGAACACCTTGTCCCTCACCAGGAACCACATCCGACAGACGTCCTATATTGAGTGTATTTACCTGACCCTAAAGGCGAGGGACAATCTAGGGATTCTGTTGGTGTATCGGCCACCCCGTGCGCTAATGGATTCCCTTAACGAGCTGACACAGCTGGTCGCTGAGCTGATGCTGGAGACGCCCAGGCTACTTGTCCTGGGGGAGTTCAATATCCCCCTCACGGCCAGCTATGTTCCACCCGGTGCGGCTCGGGAATTCATGGATACCATGGCAGCCATGGGCCTGTCCCAGCTGATTTTGGGTCCTACGCATTTTGCGGGTAATACTCTTGATTTGGTCTTCTGTTCGGATACGGAAAATCCGTGGGCGGAAATAACTATTTCTCCCCTGTCATGGACGGATCATTTCCTGGTGGAGGCAAAAATCAAGGTCTCTACCCAGATCCCCCCCGGGGGTGGTGGACCTGTTAGGATGGTCCACCCTCGAAGGCTGATGGAACCCAAAAGGTTCCAGGAAGCTTTGGAGGGGTACATGGTTGGAAGTGACGGCGACTCTGTTGATGCCCTGACTGGTATCTGGAATACCGGTCTCTCTAGGGCTATACAAAGTATCGCTCCCAAGCGTCCTCTCAGGCCCGCCTCCAAGCGTAAGCCCTGGTATACGGAAGATCTCCGGGCAAGGAAGCGGGAACTGCGACGGCTAGAGTGTCGTTGGTGGAAACACCTTCACTTAGATGACAAGGCTCTCCTAGACCAACTGTTAGAGGACTATGGAGAGGCGATACGAGCAGCTAAGAACTCGTTCTATGGTGCTCGTGTCGCGTCCGCGGAGTCGCGTCCAGCAGAGTTGTTCAGGGTGGTCAGGGAGCTGACTCAGCTCCCTCCCGCCCTGAACCAGATCCTTGAACCTTCTAAGGCCTGCTGTGACCAATTTAATAACTTCTTCGCGGATAAAACCTCTCGGATAAGCGAAGGTCTTAACGCCGACATTCAAGCAGAACCTAGTGAAGAGGCGTCCAGAGCCTCCGTAGACCTCATTAAACTGGATCGGTTTGAGTTAGTAAGTACCAATGATGTGGACAAGATCCTCGGAAGTGTTCGGAAGACGACCTGCTCTCTTGATCCCTGCCCCTCATGGCTAGTGGCCCAGGGGGGACCGGCAGTAACTTTATTGTTACGCCGGATCATTAATACATCCTTGAGGGAAGGGCAATTTCCATCTGATGTAAAATTGGCCATTGTAAAACTATTAAAAAAGCCCTCCCTCGACCCCCTGGTACATAATAATTATCGGCCAGTCTCGCTGCTGCCATTTTTGGGGAAGGTGATCGAGAGGGCGGTTGCAATCCAGCTTCAGGCGGTCTTGGATGAAACAGATTATCTGGACCCATTTCAAACTGGTTTCCGGGCGGGTTACGGGGTTGAGATGGCCATGGTCGCCTTGGTCGATTATCTCCGTCTGGGCATCGACAGGGGAAGCGTGTCCCTGTTGGTGCTCTTGGACATCTCAGCGGCTTTCGATACCATAGACCATGGTATCCTTCTGGAGCGCCTGGTAGAGGTGGGAATCGGGGGCACTGCGCTCCAGTGGTTCCGGTCCTACCTCTCTGGGAGGTCCCAGATGGTGCAGCTGGGAGACGTGTGCTCCCATGAGAGGGCCCTTAAAACTGGGGTCCCTCAAGGAGCCATTCTGTCTCCCATGCTATTTAACATTTACATGAAACCGCTGGGAGAGATCATCCGGAGACATGAGGCGCGGGGTTATCAGTACGCTGATGACACCCAAATAATTTTCTCTATGTCTCCGACTGATGCAGTGACTGAGAATGGCGTCTCTCCTCTCGTGGCGTGCCTGGAGTCAGTAATGGGCTGGATGAGGGAAAACCGACTCAAGCTGAATCCAGAGAAAACGGAGGTACTTGTGATAGGTTCCCCTGGTCCAGGAATGGCGGTAGTTCCACCTGTCCTGAACGGGGTCACGCTCCCTGTGAAGGACTCTGTGCGCAGTCTGGGGGTGCTTCTTGACTCGTCACTTCAACTGACTGCTCAGGTGAATGCGACGGTCAAGAGCACCTGTTATCAGCTTCGGCTTATTCGCCAGCTGCGCCCATACCTGGCCCAGAGGGACCTTGAAACTGTTGTACATGCTCTGGTAACCTCGAGATTGGATTTCTGCAATGCACTCTACATGGGGCAACCCTTATACCAAACCCGGAAGCTACAAATGGTGCAGAATATGGCAGCCAGGCTGGTCACTGGTATCTCCAGGGCCAGCCATATAACACCGGTGTTGAAAGATCTTCATTGGCTGCCTATTCGCTTCCGGGCCCAATATAAGATGTTGGTAATTACCTATAAAGCCCTAAATGGCTTGGGCCCAGGATACCTGAAGGACCGCCTCTCCCCGTATATTCCGCCCCGCACCCTCAGAACATCTGGGCAGCAATTACTGAAGGTGCCTGGGGCCAGGCTCACCTTCACCACGAGGAGGACATTCTCCATCGCCGCCCCGGCCCTTTGGAATACGCTGCCCACTGAGCTCCGCTCGGCTACCTCCCTGGCCCAATTCAAAAAGGATCTAAAGACCTTTTTATTCCAGCAAGCATTCCCCGTTTAAATTCCTATGGGCCTCCCTCCTCTCCTGTGGCAAAGAGGATGGGCTAATGGGGCTTTTAGTCTGTTTAATTTTTTGTATAATGTGTATGTGATTTTGATTTTATTGTCGTGTATTGTATTGTTTCTATCTATTGCTGTAAGCCACCCTGATCTTGGGAAGGAGCGGGATACAAATAAAAAGTTTATTTATTATTTATTTATTTAGGTGCTGTTCTATGGTGAACAAGAAGATCCTTTCCAGCGAAGTGTATGTCTTAATGAATGCTATTTTCATATACACTAGTAGAGTCAGATACCACCAAAAAGGAGGGAGAAGGGGTGATTTGAGACTGAAGAATAAAAAAGTACTTTGTATTTGGAGCTGGAAGAGTTTAAGGTAACCTAAGACAGTAGAATTATAAGGTTACAGGGCCAGAAGGAATTTAAAGGTCATCTGGTCATATATGTCTGTCCCGCTCGTGCAAGAATCTCCATGCATTACAACAAGTTCACTGCTCAGGTACCCTTGTTTCAAATAGTTCATATAGTGTCTTGTATCAAGATCAGAACTTAACCTTTTCAGGGATAAATATTCAGTTCAGCTCATCCTGTAGGACTTGAACTGAGCAGGGATCTCTATAAAATTTAATTTTCAGTAGAACTTTTGTAACTGTGAGAACCAAAGTGAAACAAGGAGACATCATTTAGTCAGAACTCAGAACTAACTACTTTCAGATAACTACTTCACTATATTTAGTTCTTTTTTCAAGAATAAATTATTGTGATTTAATCAGAGATAATTTTGCTCCTTTTCTGTATATCTCCAACTTTGGGTTGCTTTTCAAGTACAGTGGTACCCCGGGATACGAATGCGCCGCCTTACGAAATTTCCGGGTTACGAAAAAAATCCATTTAAAAAAACTGTTCCAGGTTACGAAGGTTATTTCGGGTTACGAAAATTTTTTTGGTGCTTTTCGGCGCTATTTCGCACGAAATCGCGGCTTTTCCCCATTAGCGCCTATGGATTTTTCGCCTTACGAAGATTTTCGGGTTACGAAAGCGGCGGCGGAACGAATTAATTTCGTAACCCGGGGTACCCCTGTATAAGGGTATGGCTTCAATAAATGGTGGAAGAAGAATATTATCTGGAGAGTCATAAATACAAAGGAAGACAATGTATTGCAAAATTTAGGGCTTTCAAGAAAAATGTAGGACATTACCAAGTAAAAACTATAAACATTAATATTAATCCATTTAATATAGAAGGCCCTTAAAGCAGGCTCAACACTGGCTTGGGGCAAGATGTTTAGAAATCAATTACACACCAGCCAGCTTCTGGGTAACTTGGGGGCGTGGCGTTCAGATACCACTTGCCCCAGAGCCAGCAAAAAGCCAGTTCTAGAGGTGAAGGGATGGCTTTTTCCACCCCAACCAGAAGTGGACTTTTCCCAATCCTACTTGGGGCAGACACTGGCTGGATTGGGACTGTAGCTTGGGGTTGTCATGGCCCCAATCTGGCTCTCTCAGGGGCGGCATCACGCCACCCCTTCGAGCTGTCTGTTTTCCCTCATAGTTTATTTGCAGTTATATTACATACATTGTATTTTATTATGTAAACTATATTTTTTCTCATGAAATTATCTTTGTTAAACTACCCTTGCTGGCTTGCAATATACTTACAGAACTCTGAGAAATATAAAGGCTTAAAATTATACTTTATTAGAGACATACTCTTGATTGAATCTATATTTAAATTATTACTTTTAATTTCTAGTTTTCCCATTTGTTCTCTTAGACCTCCTGCTTCTTCCTCAACCCAAATTACACACTTCACCCCCTACATTTCCCCTTGATGCTTCTGATCTTGCCTCAACAACCCAGATCCTCCTTTCTTTTCCACACCTCCATCAAAATATATACATACACCTAAACAAAACCATCACATGTTCAGTTTCAGTCTTTTCACCCCTTCCCCTCTTCCTATATACTGAGATTCTGCCCTCAAGGTAGTGTCTCCACAGCCTACAACCTTGCTGACTTTTCCTTTTTCCTTTGCTTCTCTGATGTAAACAGTTTTTCTGCAGTCATTAAGGCATATTGTTGTAGGCTAAACAGTTTGGTCATGTTTATTGCTTCACAAAAACCAACAAGACATTTGCGACAGCAGCAGCAGTTATAAATCTGTTGAGCTATCTCTTGCTTGCTTGCTGAGCCACCGAATGACACAAGGGCAGGTTTTATAGCTAAAAAAGAGGACATTTTGGAATTCCTTCTGGACCCATAGAAAAAAGTTTGGATTGTAGGGAAAAGAAGAACCTCCGGTCCCCCTGGTCATGTGGTTCAAGTGCTATGCCTCTTGCTCTGTTGTGGGTATTGAGGTAACAATGAAAGGGTCAGAAGGAGAGTATTTGTACTATTGCAGGCCAGCTTGTGGCTTTCTAGTTTTAAGTGCTAAGTAGTAACTACTAACATTAAGAAATAGGGGAGTGAATTGTTACTTTTAACTAGAATATATGCCCCACTTTGACCTGATCAAAAAGCCGCAGCCTCCTTATCTTCTCACTGTACCATCCAGGCCTTTTCCCTTTTCAACTGTTCAATAGCCTGCTATGAATAATTTGCTTGCTGTGAAGAGTTTTAGTCTAGTGTTTGATCTGTATCATTTTAAAATATGTTGTTAGTAGCCTTAAAAGTGGGGAAAAAGTGGGATATAAATAATAATAATATACTAAGTTTATTTGTATTTTCCCACCTCTCCCAATGGATCGAGGTGGGATTACAACCAAAAATCTCATACAGTGGCAATCATGTCTAAAATACATATCATAAAAACATCAAAGAGTATAAAAATTTCAATAATCGCAGGGCAGCGGACAGTTATACTGTTGCGAACGGAAGTGGGGGTTTCCTAAAGTTCTTTATAGAAGGGCAGGTGGGTATGCCCACCAGAAGAGATCCATCTTTAGTGCCTTCTTAAAGGCATCTAGGGTCTTGATAAGATGGATCTCCTCTGGCAGATTGTTAGTCTGACCCTTGGGTAGTCTAATAGATTATTCCCTGTTGTCCTGAGGGTGCAGGGCGAAATGTGTAGGGAGAGGCGTTACCTCAAGTAACTTGGGCCCAAGCCAAGTAGGGCTTTAAAAGTAACAACCAACACTTTGTATTGTGCATGGAAGCTAATTGGCAGCCAGTGTAAGGATTTTAAGACAGGTGTTATATGGTCTGACCTGGAAGTTCCAGTGATCAATCTGGCTGCTGCATTTTGAATTAATTGAAGCTTCCGAACCTGGTACAAAGGTAGCCCCATGTAGAGCGCATTGCAGAAATCTAAACGAGAAAATCATCTGGAAGAAAAGTGGGAAATAAATGAAAATCATATTCATCATCATCATCATGCATCATCATCATCATGCATCATCATCTTTTTCCTTCCTACTCATATGTCCTGTGTTGCAACCTCTTTTGTTTCCCTCATCACACTGCTGCTCCTCTCCTCATCCACTTCTTTCTCTCTCCCAAATCTTTCTTTCCACTCCAGTGTGTGATCAGCCTTGCCATCTAACTCCCCTCCCCACCTTTTCCAGACTCTGGGAATTTCCCTCTCAGTTTCTCTCAGAGTTGCCATAGTTTAGTGTTTCTCCCTTCAAGACAGCCAGTTGTATACAAAATATGTGAATTATTGGCTCAATATACAAATTAAGAGTCTGACCATGAAGAGGCGGATGAGGCCACACGAGCTCACACATACACATGTATGCCAGTCCTTTCAAACTGCATTAAAAAGGATGGGCATACTTTGGAACCTGGGCGCATATCACTGCTGGTTCCCTCTTAGGCTGTTTTCATGGGGCTGGCTATCTGATCTCCCCAAAATCTACGCAACAGCTTGCAAAGAGTTTTGTGGTTGAAATGCATTTTCATTAAGCCAAAGTTTAATTTTAGGGAGTTAAAAAATTGCAGGGATATCTTTGGAGGATCAGTCATGATACCAAAGGCTGCTGTAGACATCCCAAAAGACTGCATAAAGATTGTGAACCATAAATTCCCACCCCTCCTTTTAAAAAGGTTTGATTTCTTAGCTTATTTGCACATCATGCAGGATTGCACAGCCTACACCCAAGATGTTTTGTGCTCTTCTGTGGCCTCTTTACTAGCCTTTTACCAACATTTAGCTTTTATTATGACAGGCACCTATGCATTTAACAGCAGCTGGAAATGCAGATATCCAGGAAGCATAGCCTTTGCAGAAATAGAGTCCATAACAGTTGAGACCCTGCATCTGTTATCTGAAACTATCCAAGAGTACATACCCACATGCCATCTCCAAAATGGGATGAATTGACCTGATTCAGAGTTACTGTGAGGCAGAAGTGCATTTACCTATTCAGACCCTTCAAAGAAGAACCAACCATAAATATAAGAAGAAGAAAGAATCTGCCCTTTAATCCACCTAGGATAGTATTGTCTATTCTGATCTGCAGCTATTCTCGATGGTCTTTCATGAGCCAGTTATTTTAGAGACAGTGAAGTAGTAGGAGACTGAAAGTTTTATAACTATTCTGCCAATGATCTATGCTTCTTTCCATGACAATTTTATAGTCATGCCATCCAAATTGAATTGTAATGTGGAGGGGGGGGGGCAGGAAGTGCTTATCAAATCATTACGTATTTAAGGGGCAGGATATATTCCAGTTTAGCTCGGTGTGGAGGAGAGTTAGTAAGTAAAAGTATTTATTTTGGAAGCAGAGTATACAGATGTGCATAGTCAATTGTTCATTATCTCTCCCTCCCTGAGGAGTAAAATCAAAGAAATGGAGTTGAATTATTAGACAGTGCATAGCATCAGACATTTGTATCTAAGAACCAGCATAATAATTTATCTCTGGCATGATATTCATAGGTGTGGACTCCCAATCATTTCCAAGAATGATCTTTCCTCCCTTCTCTTTCCACACCCCCAGGACCTAGAAGATTTCTTCTATAAATATAACAGTGACTTTCTGAATCACTCTAAAGATATATATATATATGAGAATGACAATGTTCCCTACACTTTAGTAACTGTTTGGAAAACATTTTAATAAAATTTCTAAGAGAAGCTATGAGATTAAATCATGGTCTATTGCTTACTATTATGCCAGCCAAAGATTTTGACTTTTTGGTTTTATTTTAAATTAAAAACATTAACCATGATTTGGTCACTCTGTGGCAGTTTATTCCTTTAAACTGAATAAAAATGCCAGCATTTATTGATTCACAAGGCTTCTGAACTATGCTGGTACATAGCCTGGCATTTAATAACATTAAGTATCCCAAACCAATTCTTGCTGTCGGTCTTAAATCAAATCTCCAACATGGTGTCTAATGTTTAATAAGGCTTCCTTTATTATTCATGGAGGCAAGATGCTGCTTTCAGCAAAACTGAAAGGGATTTTGCTGCTGTCATCTCATAGCGTGGTATTTGTTCTGTTTGTGATTGAAACCTTATGAAATAACACTTTTCATGCACAAAAGTCTTTAGATGATTGTGGTGTTTGTTATTGTTGCTATCCACCCTAGAGTTGATCTCGGTCCATGGCAACCCAGTAGATGAGACATCTCCAAGACTCGCTATGCTCCACTGCTATGGTCAGGCCCTGAAAATTCATACTCATGACCTCTGTAACAGAGTCCATCCATCTAATATGTGGCCTTCCTCTCTTTCTGCGTCCCTCCACCTTTCCTAGCATTATTTTCCCCCCAGTGAGTCATGTCTCCTCATGATGTGCCCCAAGTATGACAGCCTCAGTCTTATCATATTGGCCTCCAGAGACATTTCTGGTTTGATCTGCTCTGGGCCCCATTTGTTTGACTTCTTGGCTATCCATGGTAACCTCAGCACTCTTCTCCAGCACCACATCTGGTCTATTGTGCTTAATAGTTCAAATCTGTTCCTCGTTGACAATAAATTCTGTAGAAATATTGTTTAGATCAGATTTTGGTATGATGTCTGGTTTTGTTCTTTTCTTAAGTTTTACTCTTATTATTGAAATAAGTAATTCGTGGTCTGTGCCACCAAAATGGTGCTTCTTCATCTTTTGCTTCCAGTTATATAACCTAGTTGGTTTTTGCGTTGTCTGTCTGGTGATGTCCATGTGTATAGTCTTTGCTTTGGCTGTATGAAAATAGTGTTTGCAATGAATAGATTGTTGCCTTCACAGAAATCTATCAGACACTTATCTGCTTCATTTCTTTTGCCTAATCCGAACCTGTCTACTATTTTTTATTCTTCTTTGCTTCTAACTTTGGTGTTCCAGTCACCTATGATTACCTTAACACTCTGTGTTGGTGTGTTGTCAATTTCTTCTTTAACTCTTTCATAAAATCTCACTATTTCTTCCTCTTTTGCATCTATGGTTGGAGCATATATTTGAATTATGGTAGTACAGTGCACCCTTACTTTTTGTGGGGGATCTGTTCCGGATTCCCCCACATAAAGCAAATACCACCTATGCTCGAGCTCCATTTAAATTAATGGGGCTTGTGTATGCGGCGGCGCAGCGGCACAGCATCAGATGCATGCCATGGGCACATGCCCGATTCGTCCCTATGGGACGCATTGCCCCCTTCTCCCCGTGCAGCTTTTAGCGTATGCTGAAAGCCATGTAAAGCACACCTGCGTATGATGTAGGTGCACTGTATTAATAGGTTTTCCATGGAACCTTATTGATATGTTTCGGTCTGAATTGGTATTATATCCCTTTACTGCTTTTGGCACATCTCTCCTTAGTATTAATGCCACCTGTTCCTTCATGTATTCTGATTCCTTGAGTAGAACACTATGTAGTTGTCTGCGTCAAAGTCCATTTTAGCTTGCTTACTCCCAGTACTGCTGTGCATTCCATTTCCATTTTTACTATGTCCAGCTTCCCTTGGCTCATGCTTCTCACATTCCATGTTCTTTTTTTATGTGTTGTGCTGCTCAGGATAGATTTTGGATTTTTAAGTGGATCTTCTACTTGCCTAATCATCTTTGGGGTTTTTATGCCTTTGGCTGCTTTAGAAATTGTGATTTCCTCAATTTTTAGTCTCTGTATTTGTTCCTTTTCCTGCCTGTGTCTTACTTAGAATGTCTCATCATAGGTTTTTCCAAGTGAGGGGGTTATGCAAGAAGAGTCACCATTACCTCCCTGTGCACAGTGCTAAACAAGTGTTAGTCATAATGTCACTGTTGTTCTCTTAACATCAGTGCCACCCACCACTAGTGCTGCTGCCCAGTAGCTGTTTGCCTCTCTGTGTAATCCTTCCTCCTTGTTAACTAGTTGTTCTGCTACATCTTTCCTCCCCCCATCTATTACCCTTCCCCTCTCATGTCCTCCCTACTTTAATTCTTTCTCCTGGTCTCTTGTCGAGTTCCTCTGGCCCTCATGGCCTGGATCTGGTGCGTCCTCCCCTCCCTCACCTCATTGTTCCCAGGAGTCCTCCAGGCTTTAGCACAGTCTCTTTGTCCTCTGGGCTTGAGGAGGGGGAAGAGGTGGTCTTAGTCCTCCCTCACTTTGATGTTCCTAGGAGTCCTCCAGGCTCTGGCTCTGGCTCTGCCTCTTTGTCCTCTGGGCTTGGGGGGTATCACCTACCAAAAAACCTATTATACTATTTTTATTGGTAGCAAGTTTCCTCAGAACATGTTTCAGTCCAATTTAAGGAAATGGTAAATAAATTGCCCTCTAGCATTCTTTTATTCTAAGATGGAGAAAACATACTTCGGATCTTGTTAAGCTTCCATCATCCCTGAACATTGGATGATAGGTATTATAGTCCAACAAAATCTAGAGAATGACATCTTTACAAACCCTGTACCAGAACAAAAGAAATAATTAAAGCCTAGAAACAGACTTACCCCAAGTGAAAATGTTTTTGCCCAATACTTTGCTTCCCAAGAGGTTTAAAGAAAGACCCACCCCCCTGGAGAGACATTGGCTTTCATTTCAACTCAGTTTTTTTCAATGGATGGTCTACATGAGTGTTAACTTTTAAAGGCTGGGGCCTGAGCAAAGCTTTTTCTTCAGACATCAATGTCATCTAGGGAAAAAACTGACATATACTTTTCTCACATCAAAGAAAGGAAGGGAAAGTCTATCCAATATTCAGTGTATTTTTGAACTTTTTCAACTGGCCAGCACAACAAAGATGATATTGAAGTAGATTTAATTTGCAAGGTTAGTTTTGCAAGGCAGTTTCATAGCTCCCTCCCCCCAATTTCTCAGCCACATTGCAGTGCTTTATGTATTTTCATAGTTTGCATAGCTTTAATTTAATACCTAATAATGAAAGTGCATGTGTATGAGAGAGGAAGAGAGAGTGGGGAGGGAGAGAGGTCCAAGACTATGGAGCTCAGACAGCTGAAACTTATTAAGGGGACCCTGAGGGTAACTATCTCAGGGTTATCTTGTTTTTCATATGGATTACAGTAATTGATTTTAATGAGTCAACGTGGTTTTGTAGCCTCCAGTACAACACTGAGTGACTGAGAGATACTGAGTCATTGGCTACTGAATAACAGAATTGTGCTTCTCATGAGTAAACATCCTGAAATTATGTGTAAATACTTTCAGCTGATCTTAAATGTGTTACCAGAGGACCATGCTCTTTACACTCCTAGTCCTTCTCACTGCTGGAGCAACACAGGTCATACCTATTCATAAGCCAGCTGCCTGATGCAGCTTGCTACAGTATGTGTGTATGAAAGGAGAATGTGAAGGTTTTAACTCTCTGAAGTGTGAGAGGAAGAGAACCAGGGAGAGAGGGGTGGTGGGAGGGAGAGCAGCAATAATTGGGGGGGGGGGTCCAAATTGCATGCTATTATGGGTTATACTTGAATTCCCTTACCACACAAACAGTTGACTGTTTAGATCAGTAGCTAGTCTAAATCCCCAGGTTTCATTATGCAGTGAAGTGGAAGTATGTCTACACTACACAGTTATATCAGTTTCATACCACGTTGTTATGAATCCATCCTAAAGAATCCTGGGTTTTGCAGTTAGGTGAGGTTTTTAGGGGTGAAGTTCTTAGATGGTGCCATCTGGATTCATTCCAAGAAAAGTAAGACATATTTTGCAGGTGGGCATATTCCCTCCCCAGTACTTCAGGCACCATGTCAGAGCCCTTATGATTAGCCAAAATGTCTGTAGTTCAACCATAGCTACATTGAAGAACACAGTTAAGGACCAGAAGAAGTGATCAAAAGCAAAGAACTGTGCTGGTGACCTACTGGTTGTACAGAAAGGCATGCAGGCAGGCAGAGATCTGCTTTGTTGTCGTGTGCCTTCACGACAGGACAAGGCAATCTAATGTACAAAACTTTGGCTACCATTCCCAGTTTCCAGGTATTACTCATTTCACTGTTTTGAGAGTACCTAAACCCTAGTGGACTCCATCATTACTTTAATCATATGGAAAAGGATGGCTGAGGAGAACTTGGATGTTACTGCATGAATAACTTCTCTGATTTTCCAAGGTCCTTGCTTGTGTGAAGGGCCTAAATATGACTGATGGCTTCTCTCCATACATGCCATCTTGACACATGCCACATGACCATTGTGAGGAAAGCAAGGACAGAGGGAGGAGGAGCTCAGCACATCCCTCAGTCTACATTGAAGGAAGTGAGATGTGTACAGATTGAAAATGACTCGTGTCTCATGTGGTTTGGCTCACAGAATATGGTAGAGGAGAGCAACATATGGGCCACAGACTGCATAACACTTCCATCCTTCTCTGTGGATCCCCCACCCTGTTGAATTTGATGATCTAGTCAAAATTTGGTGGTGTGGTACAAATAACATCACATTTTCACTCTGAAACATGGCGCATGCAGAGAACATTCTTGAAAACTACACTTGGAGAAATCTTCCAGAAATGTGATTCTTCTTTAGAGCAAGGAAGGGCCTTTAAAAAAATAGCATATCATCCTGTGCTCTTGTTTTGAAGAATTATATGTTATTGTTTTTTAAATCTTTCACCAGACTGCTGGATTTCAGAGATGTGGCAGTAAAAACATGGTACAGGTAACAGGAAACTTGTTGGCATGTTACAGAAAAGAATTGGCTTCTGGTCTCACTGGAGTCATCCATTTCTGGAATAATATCTATTCTGTGGGCATATGTGTATATGTATATGTATATAAAATTGTAACTGAATGCAATGTATAAGTTCTGGTTTTGTCTAATATGTCTATTTTTTAAAATGAGTTCAATAAACTTTATACCTGAGCAGGGATTTGAGCCAAAATCAAAACATGTAGTGTACTTTTATGCATGTTTACTTAAGTAAGTACTATTATGCCCAAGGGGGGGGGGGTTGCTCTCTAATAAATATGTTTACACCCTTTATTCTCTGTATCACATTAACTCTTATTTGATTATGAAATGCATTTTAGTATACTGGAGTTTCTCTGGATTGTGTTTATTGCTGTAGCTAAAAATATCTTACATTCATTAGAATCCCACAGGTAAACACAGTGGCTGAAATCAATACAATGCTGGTGGATGAAAAGCATATTAGCATTGGCTCCTGTCCACTTTATCCATTGATAGAGGAGTGGATGATACTAAAGGCGTCTCCCAACTTGAAATCTCCTGGTAGAGAATCCAGAAACAAGGAAAAAAGGAAACAAGTATGGAGCTGATTCCTGGGTGAGACAAAGGAGGTGGTTGCAGCTGCTATTTTGCCAAGCTGGTCTCCCCTGCCCTCTCTCTCTCTCTCTCTCTGTGTGTGTGTTAGGGATGGGAAGCATATCATCTTTATTCATTTCCTGATTGAAAAATAGGTTTTCTGGTATCAAGGAACCCTGTTGGGTTCTTTAAAATAAAGTAAAAAAAAGGAACCCTGTTGGGAAGACTAACAGAACAACAAGAGTTTCTCACAGTATTCTCTCAGTATGCCAATGTCTCCGATTGTTTTGGAGGGTTTTATTCTCTGCAGAGTCACCTGGCTTTTTCAGTGTATGTATGTGGGAGGTACATTTCAGCAAGTTCAAATGTGAAGATAACACTTCTGTGTCTACAAATATTCATTTTCTCCTGCAGTAAGGAGGAAGCTACAGTGCTGGAATATCTTTCTATGCACAAATGAAATAATCAAGTATTTACAACTATAGGCTGCAACCCTGCATTGCTCAGAGTAGTGTAGTAGTTCTGCATGTGGAACAATGCCATGTTAAGCCACTTACCACCCACTTGACCTACCATAGAGTCAATGATCTCCCCACCAGCATCACCAGCCATTATATGCTTAGTTGAAAGCAGGGGTGATTTCAGAGGTGTCTGGCTATGTTCCCAAAGCCAAGTGTGAAGCACTCACATCATCTGCTAGGGTGCTCCAGAGGTTTCAGTGGCTGTAACCATTTTGTGTTTGATTATGGGGAAGTTGCAACATGTTTCTGTGATCCACCTCACTCTGCACAAAATGTCCTTGAGGAGGAGAGGTTCAGTGGCTCTACAGTAGGTCCAATGTTGCATCTGAAGTTGCTGTGGATGGAGGGTGGGGAATACCAACTTCTGCAGTGACAAAAAATAGACATTTTAAACTTATGTCTGCATATACAGAATGTCAATCTTTTTCTTTTTTTGTGATGTGATATCATATGAAGGCACAGATGATATGCTTAATTGGCTTTCCATAGCATAAAACAGTGACTATGATGATAGCTTCCTCTAGGTTCCATGCAACAATCCCCTCCTCCCACTCCAACCATTCTTTCACCCACTGCCAATGACAGGACAAATACCTGTTTCAAGGCTTCCTGGTATGACTGAAGTTGATTCTTTCACATTCCTGTTGAGTCAGCCTTGGGAAATTAGGGGTGCTGGTAAACTAGAGAATGCAGCCTTAGCTTCTTGTGAGTGTGATGATGTTGAAGAGAAGAAGACAGCTCATGGGCTGAGGCTGTGGCATGGCAAGTGGGCCATTGGCACACTTACATTTCTGCAAGGAAGTTTGAAAAGGTATAATTCAGGCATAGGAATCATGTGCCCCTTGAGATGTTGTTACAGTTCAGCTCCCAGCAGCTTTTGCCAGAATAGTCCATAGTCAGGCACAATGGTAGTTGCAATCCAACAACATCTAGGGGACTGCCTGGTTACTGGTCTAAGTGCCTATGTCACTGGGGGTTGCATGAGCCTAATGCTCAATTGAATCCTGGTCCTGAATTCTACTGTTGTAAAGGGTGATCAGGGGCAAAATTTGGGTTGCATTCCATTTTTTCCCTCCTTTACACAGTTGTCAGCTGAGTTACTCATCAGTCAGCCCTCCTTTTTCTATGCTTGGGACACAGCAGAACAAAATAACAAAGCTCATGGATGGCTCCAAAAACACTGCTCTTAACAAAAACAACAATATTATTTTGATTAGAAAGTAAATAGTTTTCAAGGACTAGTATAATCAATGTGAGAAGAGGAATATTTTACTTCGAGTGATGACAATTAATCAAGGCAAATTCCTGATTATAAATTATCATGTTTAAATCAAGAATAAGAGTCTCTCTCACTCACTCACCCACTCTCTCTCTCTCACACACACACACTGAATCACAAATTAAAATATTTAATATAGAAAGAAGCAGGTGAAATTGCTAAATACAGGCATTCATGAAATTCTGGATGGAAATTCAGCACTGTGGGTTATAGCAAAATTTGTGTAACATGATGAAGCAGTGCTGAGGCACTGGATAGGGAAACAGCTTTCAAGCAAAGTTGTCACACTGTTTTTGAAATTTACTGATACCATGCCTGGCCACCTCTGGAGGACTGCTCAGGCACATAGCTGAGTAGATTTGGGTCATAGATGTTGATCATAGGTTGCGAATGTTTCTTTAGATTTTGTAAAATTTTGATAATTTTTACTTACTTGTGTGGTAGCACAGATATAAGTCTCTCACAGTCATATGTTATTCTTGTTAACTGCCTTTGATTTTACTTAGACTCCTCATGAATGAGATATTTCCAGGCCTCTTTGTCCTCAACTGATCTGCTCAGGTCCTGCATGCTTAGGGCTTTGGCCTCTGTGACTGAATCTATCCATCTAATATGCTGTCTTCCTCTCTTGCTACCACCTTCCACCTTTCTCAGTATTTTTTCTTCTCATAATGTGTGCGAAATATGACAGATTCAGCTTAGGCCCTTATCACACGTGAAATAGGAACTCCAATCCAAAGTCATTCCATAGGGAAGGGGAAGCATAGTCAATTTGAATCTAAGGCATTTCACATGACTAATTATCACATGTGAAGAGTGAAATTGTGTCATTCCTGAGGCAAAGTGGAGTGAGTGCAAAATAAATTACCACACCAGACAGATTCAACGATTTGAACTGGCACCCTTTTGCATGTTCAGTGGGGCTGAGAAGAAGCCCGGGGCAAATCCCCTCTGGAGAAACATACCAAGAAAACTCCCATGACAACTTCACCTTAAGGATCGGGGTGGATGATGCGGAGGAGGATGAAGAAGCAGGAATCAGAGGGCCAGGGGGGCAGGATCGGGGTGGAGGAGGAGGATGGAGGAGCAGGACGCAGGGGGCCGGGAGGGCAAGATTCGGGTGGTGGAGGATGAGTATGAAGGAGCAGGATGCAGGGGGCTAGGGGTGAAATCGGGGTGGAAGAGGATGAGGATGAAGGAGCAGGGCGCAGGGGCTGGGAGGGCAAGATTGGGGTGGTGGAGGAGGAAGATGAAGGAGCAGGATGCAGAGGGCTGGGGGGGGAGATCGGGGTGGAGGATGATGATGATGATGATGAAGGAGCAGGATTCAGGGGGCCAGGAGGGTGAGATCAGGGTGATCTTCCACACCAGACCAATTTGGATTAAAGTCAAAGTGAGCTTGGAAACACTTTTTGTGAATTCTCTTGTTACCAAATTCACCTACATCAGGAGTCACTTTGGATTGACTTTGGGTCAGGCTTGGAACGACCCTCCATAGAAAGCAATGACGTGTGATAATCAATTGGCAATCATATTTGAAATCTCCTGGAAAACAGGAGAAATTCCAGCAGACTGGAGGAGGGCAAACGTTGTCCCCATCTTCAAAAAGGGGAAAAAAGGGGGAAAAAGAGGATCCCAACATGATTGTCCAGTTAGTCTGACATCAATACCAGGAAAGATTCGGGAGCAGATCATTAAACAGAGAGTCTGTGAACATCTAGAAGGCAATTCCATAATCACAAAAAGTCAACACGGGTTTCAGAGAAACAAGTCATGCCAGACAAATCTGATCTCTTTCTTTGATAAAATTACCAGCTTGGTAGATGAAGGGAATGCTGTGGATATAGTATATCTTGATTTCAGAAAGGCCTTTGACAAGGTTTCCCATGATATTCTTGCAAACAAGCTTGTAAAATGTGGGCTTGACAAAGTAACTGTTAAATGGATCTGTAATTGGTTGACTGGCCGAACCCAAAGGGTGCTCAACAATGGCTCTTTTTCAGCCTGGAGAGAAGTGACCAGTGGGGTCCCACCGGGCTCTGTCCTGGGCTCAGTGCTATTCAACATCTTTATCAATGACCTGGATGACAGAATTGGCTGTTCGACAGTGGAACATATTCCCTCGGAGTGTAGTGGAGTCTCCTTCCTTGGACGTCTTCAAGCAGAGGCTGGATGGCTATCTGTCGGGGATGCTTTGATTTGGATTTCCTGCATGGCAGGGGGTTGGACTGGATGGCCCGTGCGGTCTCTTCCATCTCTATGATTCTATGATTCTATGATCACGATATAATATGAATTCGCATGGTTAAAAACGGAGTGGCTTCGGATTGGAGTTGCAAAAACCGCTGTGTGATAAGGTCCTTAGTCATGTTGACTTCCAAGGAGGATTCAGACACTTACTCATTATAAGAAATGATTAATAGTTATCAATTTTTGGATTTGTATTTTTGCATTAAAAGCCTGATGATGATGATGATGATGATGATGATGATGATGATGATGATGATGATGATGATGATGATGTCACAAGGACTAGAATCCTGGTGTGTGTGTGTGTGTGTGTATTTCCCTTACATGTGTGTATGTCCTTTTGGGGCATTATGCGGATTGGTGTTCCCTTCCACTTTATTCAACAGCCTCTGGAGCCACCAGTGTGGCTGTTCCTTACTTTATAGGGAGCAGACAGGACTGACAAAATGTGGGATACCAAATGATGATGACAGTGCTGAGATCTGCCAGGAACCTCTGCGGATCTCAGAGTTCCTGTAATTGTTTTGCATTCTACCTGCTCCCCAATTAAGCAAGCAATGATTTGGGGGGAGGGGGGGAGAATTCCAGAGGCTATTCACTTAGTCAGGGGTGGTATACGTATGTCTCAGCCAAGCATAGGTTCACATGCAGACCTACTACATTATATTGAGCCATATAGTATTGCAAGCAAAGTAGCATGACTATTCTAGCATGACTGTTACACTATGGAGACTAGTCTAAAATTTAGATAAACAGCATTTTGGATAATAAAACTGTTCCTGTTTGATGGTACGGGCAGAGAGAATTGCAGACTAAATTGCTTACAAGATGAAAATTTCTACAGATTGAAAACTAGGAGTCGGTGAGAAAGGTTCAAACTTGGGCCTGAATCCTATTGCCAGTATAAACTCTCTCAGTCAATGAAAACCTACTAAGTCAACACTCAAGAATCAAGTTGTATGAACTGAAAAGGTCTACTCTGGTTTGTTCTAATATTAGGCTATTGTCTTTACTGCTGCCATGCTTTTTTTTTTCTTTTTTAAAGCATTTGTATGGAAGTTAGGCCCCAAAGCCACAGAGAGGCATATCAAATTGCACCTCCCTGCTTTTGAAGAGCTAGCATCTATGAAATCATTTAGCACACGTCCTGTTATTTTTATAATCTAGGCTTTCCTTCTGCACCCTGATCCCATATCACATCCACTTTTACTCTGCAGTGGGAAAAGAAAGACAAACAATAACTTTTCAGATGAAAAATTTTATAAATTGAAAGCTAATAATATTGCACTTAGAGAACAGTATTTTTGATTTAATGCCTAAATTGACTTCAAAATGTTACAAAAATGTTTGATTGATTTTTTTTAAAGAAATTAACAACTGGGTGTACAGATTTTCACCTTAACACCATATATGTTTGTCTATGACACATTCTAATTAGAGAAATGTGAAATTGCTATTAGCATGGGAAACTGTACTGTGAATTGTAACTTGCCTGCTGTGTGTACAAATTGCCATGCATAGTGCTGGCTCCAGCTATTCAAGTTTGATAGAATTCATTTAGCATATCTCTATTTTTCAAATGTCAGCCGCTATAAAATATTAACTAATGATGAACACCATTCATGAGGCTTTCAGAGAAATATGTGCATTCAGATGCACTAATTTCATTGTATCGAATTTGCGTTGTATAGAAGTGCTTTTATTAAAGCATATTGATTCATATAGATTTGTGCTCCTGTCAACATCAAAATATTCATATGTTTAGAAAGAAGCCATTAATGCTTGATTTTCTTGTTCATTTCTTAAGAGTCGTCAGCAGAGAGGTCTTAGAAGTGTAATCCCCTCTTGTAGACATTTCATCTAGCTATTCCCCAACAATGTGAATTTTTCTAAAAAATGTACCACATCACTTTAAGTCATTCAGTTGTCAGCTACATCTGATACTTCTCCACCATGCTCCAAAAAGGCCACCATTGGGAAAACTGAATATCTTTTTTATAGGTGTCTTGTCAAGGGACCTACAGTTCTTATGGAAAGGACATGTTTAACAGGTCTGTTCAATTTCTGCTTCTGAAGTACTAGAAATTCAGAAATAAACATGGTGCTATGATGAAAAGAGAAATTGTTTTCTTTCCCCTTTGGCCTATTCTAACTTATGGCCACATCCTTTCATTTCTTTCTGAGCCTGGATTGTCATTATTCTTGATATTCTTTTTTGTAAAAAGTGCTGCTTTGCAGTGTTTGAAAACACTTGACTCCCCCCCCCCCCCCAGCAACCAACAAGAGCACATAAAAAGAGTCAGGCAGTGAAATCTGACCCCTTCTTCTGCTGCTATTTACTCCCCCCCCCAACACCCTCTCTTTGATGTGTAAGAGTTACTTGTGGTAGTGTTCAGTAGATTCAGAAGGAGCTTTGCAGGTCCTATTCCTACCTGGAAGTGATGCCTCTGGACATAGGGTTGTTACTTACCAAAGGAACATAAAACCATAATATTTTCAGCTTTTCTTCAATTCAGTGATGGCCACAAGAACTCCCCCCCCCCCCCATCAGAACACCATCTGAGCTTAAAACATTGTTAGCAATACTATACATTAGCCAGGGATAGCATTCTCAGAATCTGTTTGGGGACTTTATGCAATCATTTCCAGTGCCTAAATGAATAGCAAAAGGGGAAGTTTATAGCAAACAGCTTAACCTACCTAAACTTTCCTTGCCTAGTAATGCCTGTTTTAGAAGATTATAGCCCTAGTGGCCAGAAATGTACTGATAGCTGTGACTAGCATGTATGCCTTAGCTAGTCTGGTGTTTAAAGAAGGATAGACTAAGACAAAATGCAAAAAGACAGGACTCTAAAGTCTTGTTCAGGTATTTGCCTAAACATGTGTAAGGCTAAAACTGAGGACAGGGGAATGGGTAGCACCTAAATGTCCCCAATGCACTCCTGACTTAAACTATAAGTTATACTGTCTGGTATTGATTATAATATGAGAATGCATTTGTCTGAATACAATTACAAAGCTCATGTAGGAAAGGATCCAACCTAATCAGGGTTCTCCTTCATGGATGTTTTTGAACTATTTTTATCCAAACATAGTTACAGAGATCCCTTAAGGCTACCATGATCAATGTATTAAGATCTAACTTGCATTTGGATGGTCAGGGATATTGGGAAATGTGCTTACAAGCTTAGGGCTTCATCCCCACTTTTAAACCTACACACGTTCAGAACAAACAGGTTGTTTTACCTGAAACATTGCCCCAACTACCAAAAAACCTATGGTGGTATTAAATTGCTGCCAAAACAATTCTTAGGGACATCTCTCATATAAATAGGGTTTAATGCAATTATCACAGTAAGTGGTAAAGTAGATACTGAAGTCTGAATAAATTTAAATTCTATCAATCTTTTTAAAAAATGTTTTTAAAGATATATTTCAATTGAAATGCCAAATTTAAATAAAGCTGAGAAGATATTTTTCTTCCGATTCTAGTCATAGGTGAAATCATTACTATTATATTTCTCATCTCCAAAACGCAAGACTTAATTTGTCTCATTCTTGCTTAAAGCCAAGACTTAATTTGTCTCATTCTTGCTTAAGCCAATGGCTCATTCTCTGCTGTATAAGATCCTGGCTAACAAGTGAGCTGTGATGCAGTGGTCCAGCACTTTGTGCTTCCTCCCAGCTTTGAGTTCTCCTGGGATTGCATTTAATCATGCCCTTTACTATTTGCACATTCTGCTAATTCATTTGACAGCTTATAGTCTATGCTTGAGGTGGTGTGCTTGAGATGATATATTCCAGTGAGTGACAGAAAAATGAGCCTTTTGTAAATCTAGACTTATTTCTAAGGAATTTTATATATCCACTTATTCAAGGTCTGAATTACTAACTCAATAGGTCAAGAGGTTTAATCAGATGCCTATATGCCAAAATGAAGATGGAAATGAATAGTTCATTCCTTTTCATTCCTCGGAAAGGGAAAAAAGTGGTATCTGGTGGAGACTGAGGTTTAGAACAGAGTTGAGCTCCCTACATTAATGCAGTACTGAAGGCCTATAGTGTTGAGTAAAAGAGCAGATTTGTTTTCTATAACAGCTTCCCAATGCACTAACATGAAACAGTGCCTGGGAAGAAGCAGTGTACCACAATGACATATATCCAGAATATCCAGAAAATCTGAAAACTCCCACCTTTTGTGAAACAATTTCTTCACCATGAAACGAGGAGGAGGGGTACATTTCCAACAATTTAAATAATTTCCATTTATTCTGGGCTTTCAATTTTGTTACCATAAAAGATGGGGACATTTTCACCTATATATACTGATATACTGACTACAGAGAGCTCCAACTTCAGTAAATAAAATATTTTATTTGAAAATGTGCAAGAGTGCACACAAACATACAAAAACCAAGATGACCATAAGTATCACACAAAGCTACTGTACCAGAAAGAAAGATGCGGGAGGCTAGAGAGAGAGAGAGAGGAGAGAGAGAAGTCAGTGATTAAAGAGGGTATGGTAACCATATATATATATATATATATATATATATATATATAATATATAGAAGAATTTGCAGGTCCACTCCCACCCCACCTAAAATTTACCTGGAAATGGCACTACATCATGCCATGGCTACATTTTCAATGTGACACTTACAGGATTGAAAAGCTTTGACAGGCTTCTCATTGAATTTCTGCAATTACTCAAAGTTCTGGAAAATCTTTGTAAAAGAGGGATAGTTGACAGAGATAGTACCTCTTTGCAACTATGTCTTACTGATAATATTCCATCATCATTGAAAAACACTGGCCTTTACCTTCACTCCCTCCCACCAGACAAAAATGCAGTGAAAGCATCTAAAGAAACAATTCATCCTTTTTTGTGTGTGGATTTTTTGGACCGGTTTGCCCACCACAGAAGGTGGGGAAAAGGCAGGAATAAAATTCTCTTGAAAAAGGGCCGCATGCCTCCCCCCCCCCCCAAAAAAAAAAACCAACCCTATGGATTCTGGCCATGAAAGCCTTCAACTTCAAATTCAGTGTTGCTCTACCCAGTATCTCAAGATAGGTTTGGGAAGGATCCACTTGAAACATAGTAGAGCAGGGGTGGCTATCACACAGCTTTCCGAACAATGGTAGACTGCAACTCCCAGCATCCACCATTATTAGCTTGGCTAGCTAGAGCAGGCAGGGCCTGCACTATTGCTGTAGACCAATCGCTAATCAATGTAGACAACACTGAATAACCCAAGTTGCATTATACTCTCCGATTCACATAATGCAGTGTCCTATGTGTCTAGCACTGAATATGGTCTAGTGGGAGAGGGGTGGACTAACTCCCGCATCATTAAATACCAAATGGAAGGTATCTGATTACTAGTTGTTCTCCAGAGAAACATGGGAAATTCAGCCAAAATCCTGCACTACATAGGACATGTAGCTATGCATCCTAGAGTACTTCCTGAAACTTACCTTTTCAGCACTGCAATCTCACCCACACATCAATTTTTCATGAAAATGTGTGTGTGTATGTGTGTGTGTGGGGGGGGGGGTTGGTTGTTGCATGTGCAACAACTGTAAGTGTGAACTGTAATGTCAAAGGGAGACTTACAGTATCTTAATTACGAACAGCGTGTCAATCTTCTTTTCCCTCACAGAAACCTTGGTATGTTTTTAATACTTTCTAACAGAAGCCCATTCTAATATTCCCTTAATCAACCAAGTTGAATATATGTCCACTTTATAAATAAATGAGTGTGCTTCCTTGAGAATCATGTCAATGCAGCAGAGTAAAATATTTATCATTGTCACAGCATAGTTAATCAAGTGAACTCTGTACAGTGTTTGGATAGTAAGAAGATTTTTTTTTTACCAACTGTTGTCTTCCTACTTATTTCAAGGAATTTGTCTGCCCTGTAGAAAAAGAGAAGTTCAACCAACATAAAACAAATTGTTCTAATAAATTTAACTGAGGAAGCATTGTTTGGGATTTTTGTCAGCATGTTGCACATGTGCCTTAATTATTTGGCATTTATTCCCAGCATTGGAACTCAGAAGGATTCTCTGGACTGATATGTTGAATTGCTGACTATCTCATTGAATAACGAGACCAGACACAGAGAACTGGGTTATAAAAATGGGCAACTTTATTAAACTCAACCTATTTAAGTTTAATTTCTTTGAGAACTGCAAAATGAGGGGGAGAGAACCTTGTGTAGGAACAGCTGGCGGATGGTCTGCTCCAAGACCAATTCCCCAGCTTCCAAAGGGCGAAAACACCTGAGCCCCAAGGGCAATCCAGAAGTGGGTTGCTCCCCAGCTGGCCCGCATCTGGAAGGCCAACCCAAGACTCCCCCACTTAACTCACCAGACTTAAGTGAGGGTTTAAACCTCAGGCCAGTCCCAAGGCAAGTCTCTTTTCCTCCATGTTTAGTCACCATATATAAACCTCAGTTCCAGAGACCCACATTCTCCCTTTAGGAGGGTGCTGAGGTGTTCACCAAAACCTCTATCTCCCCCCGCCTATGCCATGAAACCTATTTATGACCACACCCAAAGTCAATCAGCGCACACCACTTTTATTTACATTTCTGGTCTCTCCAATGAGAGGCCAGCAAAGCCTTCTCCCAATACCAATGGGTTGGGAGAAGTATTATGTCAGATTATTATCTCTTAATTATTCAGTTTGCCCAAATCCAAATTCAAAATAATAAAGATTGTATACAGTGATAGGTTAGGTACCCTGAAGGTACCAGATCCTGTCTGATCTTGGAATCTAAATAGGGTCAGGCCTGGTTAGCACGTGGATGGGGACTACCAAGAAATACCAGGTGACATAACTGAACCCTTAAAATACCTCAACAGCTGTCACAGAGAGGAGGGGGAATGCCTGTTCTCTCCTGCCCAAAGGGTAGGACCATGTCTAATGGTATGAATTCAGACAAACATCTTGACAGTAAGCACAGTTCAGCAATGGAAATAATTGTCTAGGGAGGTGGTAGGGTCTCCTTCTCTGGTCATATTCAAAAAGAGGCTGCACAGCTACTTGTTGGGGATCCTGCATTGAGCAGGAAGTTGTATTCAATGAATCATGAGGCTCCATCCAATTCTATGATTCTATCACCCTATGACAATTAATCCACTTTCAATTTGCTATTTGCTGGTTTTTCAACAACAGAAAATCCAGCAGAACTAGCTATTTGCTGGTTTTTCAGCTACAAATTAATATATATATATATTAGAAAATGTATTTGCAAAGCCATGGGCCTATTCTAGAGAAAGAAGACAATTCTTATGTGAGGCTGTTGACAATATCATTTGATATGCATAGTTTTCTGATTGCAATATGTATCATTAAAAATTATACTGGAGGAAGAATCATCTTGAATTGCAACACTGGCTTAATGTAGAGACTGTAGTTATTATAGAGTCTTCTCAGCTAATACAATATACTAATACAAATAGGAAAAATTGTAAGAAATATTTTTATTAAATTTTAAAATGCAATAAATAATGTTTCATTACAGGTCAAAGTGAGAAACATGAATCCGATAATGTTATACATCACATACAGCTGCAAGCCTTTTTTGTATTGGTCAAAGTTTGTTGTTGTTATTAAAATATTGGATGTTTTTAATGCATACAGAAAAATTGGGTTTTCACAATAGATCACTGAAATGAGAACTAGTTTCCTTATTTTATAATCACTTTTGCTCAGATCTCTTTAACCTGGATTGACCATATACCCACATATATTTCTGCCATTTTATCCTGTTTCAGTGCATTCCTAAACACATCTTCTCAAAACAAATTCCAATTAAATTCCACAGCACTTACTCTGAGGAAACTGGGTATAGGATTGTAGCCTGAATCATATTTACATTTTAAAAGACGGCTCATATTTCCCAATAAGTACCAATTTCAAGTATGACAGATGCAACGGGCTTATCAAAGAGGGATGGATTAACCTCTGCTTTGCCTTCAGAATGATGGCATGTTGGATTCATTCAACAAAAATACTGAGGAATCAACAATATAAACCAGACTTACAATCTTAGTTATCATTATGTAAACTACAGAGCAGCAGATCTGTGTTCCTCTGGAGCTTAAACCTGTAAAAACAAGAAGACTACTTAAATTCACATGCTAAAAGCATTAATGATAAAAGCTGGTTTTAATTTGATTATTATACATTGTGTTTTAAACTGTGCAGATTGAACCTCATTCCGGTTGTTATTCTTCAGGAGACTGGAGAATCTATTCCTAGCAAATAGCTTCACACTATCAGTTCACTATGACGGTATTTTAAGGAGCTTAGCACTTTAAGGCTGTTCTCTGCCACTGCACTGTTTTATTTATTACACAATTTGTGGAGACATATTGCTGTACAGTTATATTTCTGTAGAAGCTCAATACATGCTAACCTGTAAAAATATTGCACTTGAATTCCAGTTTTTGGAAGAACACCAGCTTACTACAATCATTATGATCATCCATTGAGATCTTTGGAAGAGGTTCTACCTGTGTCCCACTACAGTCTGAGACCCTTTCACTCTGCACATTTATGATTACACTTTAAATGCCATGGTTCTGTCCTATAGAATTGTGGGATTTGCAGTTTAGGAAGGTAGATTTCCAATTTTCAGCCAGAAAGCTCCTGTAGTTCCTCAGCAAACTACAAAACCTTGGATTCCATAGGATGCAGACATGGCAGTTGAAGTAGCATCATAGTGCTATAATGGAATAGTGTTTTTACCATGATGGTGCCTGAGCCTTGGCACTCTCAGACGGTGGGGATGAAAAGAAGATTTACTTTTATTTGCTTTCCAGCTGAAAAAAAGGGGAGGTGGTTTTGACACTTGGGAAACCTAGTTGGTAAGGAGAGCATAGAGGAGAGAATTTTGCATAGGTTTTGCCTAGTTTTTGAACATCCCAAAATGTTTTGAGAAATTACCATGTGCAGAAATACACAAGATTTTTGTTATAGAAAAATTGTGGCTGGCATCTTATTCAGTAGTCAGGGCATCACACACTGGACTGAATGACCTTGTAACTTTTGAGATTCCTCTTTATTTTTGAGATTAATGACTGAACATGTCCCCCAAACCTTTCAGCCAGGCAGTGACCCAACAGAAGTTTTTTCAATGTGCTGGGAAATGACTGCTGCAACACTCTCCCAGTTGCAGGACACATCTTTGATGTATGATTTCTACCACTGTTTCCAAAAATAGATATGAGTCCCTGGAGAAGGAAAAAGGTGGGGTACAAAAATAACAATAACACAACTAGAGTCACTTTTTGCAAGAAAAATATGTTTGCTTGGAAGCAATGGTCAAAATTGAATTACTAGCCCTGTCTAGAATAAACTTATGGAAACAATTGGATGGTGATTTGGTTCACCTTTCAACAGTTGATTCAATGAGACTACCTGAGACTAACCAATGGGATGCCAGCCATTTTGGTGCAAATATTGTGATTTTTGTACAAAAAAGTGGGGTTCTTTTTTTGTCCCAAACCTACAATTTTTAGACCCACACCCACAAACACACACAACTCATGTATTTCTGCTCAAAACAATTTCCTGTTCAGATACCGGGGGGGGGGGGACTGTACAGAAAATGTCAACTTTCTCTCACTGTGGAAAATCTATCAAAATGTGCATGCCTATGAGGAGTGATCTTTTAATTTTCTTCCACCAACTGCCTTTCTAGCCCGATGTTTGTTTTTCCTTATACCTTTTTTTAAAAAAAATTGCTTTTCTTTATATACCACATCTCTAAACTGCTGGTTTGTGATCTGAATACTTTTATTTTGTTGACTGTTATATGGGTATCATAACTTCAGTGAACCTCTTTGGGTTTTTGTTTAAATCTTGCACAGCAATAGGCAAGCTGTTAATTCTCCCTTCTGTGTCTCTTTCCTTTTTAGCATGCATTTTCAGCTTGATTTAGAGCCTATGTGCAGGGGGTGTTATCTGTTTTAACCCCTGCATAGCATTCAGTATATTTTAAGCATTTTTAAAATGGTAAATAATGAGGATTATTATGTCGAGGACTTTGATTTCAGTGCAACCCAGTAACTAATTTCCACACAGCTGGTACAGCTGCAGATTTCACTTACATCAGCAAGTTGCAGATCCTCTCAGCTCCCTAAAAATCTGCTGCATGGTTTTCATGTTAATTGCCTTTTTTCTCATCTAGACACAGAAGAGACTGCACCTAGGTTCACCTGGTACTATAATATCAAGTTAGTGTCAAAAATCTTTCTAGCTCTGGTTCTTTTCAGTAGTCAAAGGAGCACAGCAACAGTGCTGTGGGCAAGAGGGGACTCACTTGACATGGTTGGAATCCTAATTTCGTCACTGCTGCTACCTTCCCCTCCATCACTCATGGTTCTTATTTCAATAAGGTAATCTTCTTCAAAAGGTACCAACAATTCAGCAGATGTATTGTTTGTCTCCAGTATATGGGTGGTGCTTTGTCGATTTTGCCTATACAAAATCTAAATATAGAAAGAGAGGAGGAAAGCATGTTATAGTATTGTTGTTTGCTTGTTTTTGTAAGTATTCTCCCCATGGTGGGTTGTGTTCTCAGGTCTCATGAAGCAATTCTGCAGCATATTTCCAAGCATCCTGTGGATCCATTCAAGAAAAAAACATGGTGTGCTCCTGCTGCTTACAAGCCTTCTCTATGGAGATTCACCCTGGGAAGTCTAAGGGGTCTAGGGATGCATTCACAATGCCTGACTATCATTCCTGCAGTGGCATACACATTTGAATTACTTCTATCATTAATCCATCTACAATATAATGTAGCAATATTCTGTATTTAGTTTTTAGAGCATCATCTTTCATGTACATAGTTAATTGAATGCTGGTTTTTGAGTGTCTACAATAAAGCAGGAGAACATGGCCAGTTTCATATCCAGTTAGCTTTGAATGCTGCAATATAATAGAATTGAGTTGAAATACAGGAATCGGCTTTTACGGGTTTCTGTGCTATAGATAGAATATCATGTGAAACATGTCCCATGGAATTCAAAATTCAGTCCTGTAGTCAAGTGGACTGTTGGGGAAAGCAAGCAGTTTTATTCCCCCCCCCCCACCTTTGAATTTTACCCTTGTTGGTAAATTCTTAGCACAGACTTAAAATACATTCTTCATACATCCTAAGTCTTAAGGTAATTTTTATGCCATTCAATGTGTCTCTTTTAAAAGCACAAAAAGTCATGGGAACTGGTAAAAAAAATGAAAGAGAAAGGGATGAGTACAAGATGTTGAAATCTGATTTAGTTGGTCAGTGGGGGAACTTATGGAAATGAAGTAAGAACTTCACATTAAGATGAAATTTTAGAAATTATGGGTTTTGTATGCTCGCAAATGAACTTATATGTGAAGGAAATAGAATTGTGAAGAAGTGCTATGTCTGTAATTGGTAGAGGGCTGCTGCTTTGTAGCTATGTAGAAGAGCTGGCAAAGGGACTGATGTGAAATGAAACATGGGCAAGGGGGATCTGGTGTGCATCAGATGCTCTCAATGTGGATAAATTATGTATCTTCACAGTTCAATAAATGGCTTTCTTAATGCCTTTGGTCTTTAGTTAAAGAAGGTTTACCACACTAGCGAGATCCCGCAGGCAAACGGGATTTAAACATGATTTAAAGCAAAGAAAACCCGGAAATAATGGAGGTGGGATATTTTACAGCAAATTTTGGTGTATAGGCTCACCAGAAGAGATCCGTCTTGAGTGCCTTCTTGAAGGCATCTAAAGTGGTAATAAGGCAGATCTCTTCCAGCAAGTTATTCCATAAATTGGGGCTATGGCAGAAAATGCTCTGTGGGAAGTTGTTGTTAACCTACTTTTTACACTCTCTAATAATTTCTTTCCAGATGTCCTGTGAGTGCGGGGTGGATTGTGTAGGGAGAGGCATTCCCTCAAGTAACTCAAGCCCAAGCCATATAGGTAATAACCAACACATTGTATTGGACTCGGAAGCTGATCAGCAGCCAGTGAAGAGATTTTAATTTTGGTGTTATGTGGTCCTTCGTCCTTTAGGGGAAGTGTGCCTGGGCCTAGGGATCCTTAGAAGCAATTCAGTGTGATAAAGTTCCCAAATTTGCAAGTTTTGTTTGAATTTGAATGTACTTTAAATCATGATTAAATCTCGTTTGCCCGCGAGATCTCGCTAGTGTAACAAACTCATAAGTTGTGTGACAGTACATATAGGTTTCTGGCCGTTATGTTTAAATATGAGTATATCAAGGTACAGTATATACATGGCAGGGGCTGCTATCACACTGCAGAATTAATGCAGTTTAACACACTGCTTTAACTGCCATGGCTTGATGCTATGGAATCTTGGGATTTGTAGTGTGTTGTGGCACAGAGATCTCTGTCAGAGAAGGTTAAATATCTCAAAACTACAAATCCCAAAATTCCATAGCATTGAGCCATGACAATTAAAGCAGTGTCAAACTGCATTCATACTTCAATGTAGATTCAGCCTTAGTATGTCAAGTGCAAAATAGAAATAGAAGCTATAATTTTAAGGATGGGTAGTGTAAATAGGCACCTGGCACTATTCCCCTAACGTGGTGGAGCTATCCATTCACAGTTATCTACTGGACTGGTATTATATAACAAATTAACCTACTCAACCAACTGCTGTCACTCTAGGTGTAGTAGTCATTCACGGGTCTAAGAATTTAAAAAATCCTGTATGGATGGGGACACACATTGTTTTGTCACTGTTAGACGATCAGTGGTTTGAAGGTAGCTTACTGTTTGGGCCTGGTGTTAATTGGTTTGGTTTGTGGGCAGAAATTATGTCTTGAAGTAAAGATTAACAAGCATTTTGAGATACCTTACTGGAGAAAAGAGGCTTGCCCAGAACAGTCTCTCAGAGTTGATAGGTTTGAGAAAAAATTAGGGCCGAAGCAGACCGGCAGTTTGGAATAGCCTCTGGCCTGTGATTGGCCCAGGACCACGGTGACTGGATGACCCACTCTGAAATCAGGCTGCAACTGTGGTCTCAAACAGGCTGCTGGCAAGGAGCAGATTTTTCACAGCCCTTTTCCTGGCAGCCTTGGGCTGCCTTAGGCAGCCTCAGAGCAGCTTCCAGAGTTGTTGGAGGCAAGTGTCATCTGCATGGCATGCCCCCAAAGCAGATGGAAGATGCACCTTTTGGCCCTCTGTTTTGGGCCTTAGTCACTCTAGGATGTTGGTAACTTTTGTGAATCCAGTAGTTCCAAGGGTTCATAATTGGTGACACTAGGGCTTGTCAGAATGCCCTGAAGGGTCAGCCTGCAGCTGCCCTGTTTAGCACCTAATCAGGGCCTTGGCACCTACAAGCTGCGGCCTTGATGTGGCCTTTCTGCAGCACAAAAAGAATCTGCAAAAAGCAGCTCCTTTTTGCGCCACAGAAAGGGTGCTGTAGCCACCAGCACTGTGGCTTTTCAGCACTCCTTTGGTGCTGCGTCATCTAGATGCAATGCCAAAGGAGCAAGGTGACACCACCTGTTGTGTGGTGTGGTACAAGGCATCACACTGGCATGGGGGTGGAGTCAGGGTGTGCATTATGCAGATGACACCCCCCCACTCCTCCCCCATGCTGGCCTTTATCACCTGTCTGTACACCCTGACTGTTAGCAGAAGCTTTCATATATTCTTAAGGGAAAAGAGCAATGAAGACAATGAACTGTCCAACTGAAGAATGGAGGCCATGTTATTGAATCCATTCCTTCACTCCCTCTAAACCTCTCAGTTTTGCTTTTCTTGCATTTCTTTTCTATAATTCACTGCCATTCCCATTTGGCCCTAGTTCCACAGTGGAAGTTTCTTCACAGAAAATTATGCACATTTTTGTGTGCATTTTCCAAAATGTATGTAATTTTGTACACGTTTACTTGTTTGTATATTTTGTTACAATTTTCATGGTCTAGGGAAACATAATTTAATATTTTCATAGGAAAACCTGAATGTAATTAATATTGTTTTCATCTGTAATCTTTAGTTACGCACATGCACATGCCTACAGTAATCAAATATGTAATTGGAAGGAATCTACCTTTATTCTTCACAGGTTAGTATCTTTTGTGAACCATTGTGAGTTTTCTTGTGTTTGTCTTTACATTATATGGAGGAAGAGTCACTCATGTAAGACTCCCTCTTCTGTGTGGGGGAAGTGAAACAGACAAGTCACAGATTTACTCTAGTGAGAACTGGTTCTCTATTCAGACATTAAGAATAAGATTAACCTGAAGGATAAGATTAACCTGAGGTAAGGGGATATGCTAGCCCTGCCTCTTCCACTGGCAATCTCTTGGAGTAGGAGAATTTCTGTTATTAATGGAGGCGCTCCACATGATACAAAACCAAAAATGTTGGATTATGTGATCACTTAGACAGGCTGCACATGTACTGTATGTATTTTAGCAATGTATGTATTTTAACGGACCGTAATCCCTCCTCGATACATAAACTATTATTACTATTATTACTGGAGGTCTCCTCTTCATTGTACTGATGAGGCTAGCCTGCTTCCATGTTTATTTTAATCTGCCTTGGAATGCTTGGACTTCCCACCCTTGGGAACACCCCCCTTGGATGCCTAACTGATGTGTAATGAAGCGTAAAGTATGGTGACCATCTTACTTACTTTGTAGCCTAGGACCTCAGATTCATTTTCCATTGTTTTCACATGCTCCCAGTTTAAACATATCTTTGAATTTATCAATTTCCAGGCAATGTTTGCTGGGCGTTGGCTTGGTGCTTTAAAGGAAATAAACTTAATATTAATCATAGAATTAAATTTCAGATTGTAATTGCCTAAATAGTGGTCATGGTAATAAAACATATAAGACACAACAAAGTCACTGTTTAAAGGCTATTTTTACAATTGCCTTTCCTGTGAATTTTATTCAACCACTGCAGGGAAAATCACTAACCTGTCATTTGTATGAGGGAACATAAAGAAATGTCATTGTTAAGCATTTTATATACATAGGAAAGACAATTTGGGCAGCTACAAGCTTTATTATCCAGATACTATGGATGTAGTTCATTAAAGATATTGTATTCATTCTTACATCCTATGGCATTTTATAGCTAGCAAGCTAGGGGTCACTGCTTGTTTTGACCAGCTTCAGTGGAGGAATAAGCATTTACTTTTTCTCTTATGCTCATGGCTTCCTCTGTCGTCTGTGAACTTGGTGACCTTTACACGTCCAGCCTCATGATGCCTGCAGATTACATTACCACTGTACTGATTTGCAAAACACTCTCCATGAGATAGAAGAGCTCAGACCCACAAGTACTGGCCTAGGTCATGAGGGCAACCCAAAAACTTTCCAATTGTCTGGATGATTTGCACTGAACATTCATTTGGCTCTATTCATCTCTTTAGAAAATAATGAATAAATGTGTCAAGGTTGCACACAATTGTAGCAGAGCTAAGGAGACCTCCTTCATCAGTCATTGGGCTTTCCATCCCATATCAACTCACAGCTGGTCATTAGGTTGTAGAAGGAAGAGTGGGAGAGTCCTTTTTAAAGCTTCTTAGGGGCTGGGCAGGCTGGCTATTATGGCCGGCCTGGCGGCGGAGTTGGGATATGGCATCCATACAATGCATACTCCAACTCCACCCCCATGGCGGCATGATGCCATGCGCTGCTTTACATGACACACTGCATTTACATGACACAGTGCCAAGGGTGAGCCTTAAAGCTGTGGTGCTGCAGCTATCATGCCCTTTCCAGGCTGCAAAAAGGAGCCACTTTTTACTGCTTTTTGCACCCTGGAAAAGCCAAATCAGGGCCATGCCATGCAGTTGCCACAGTCCCAATCTGGCACAGGTGGAGGTCACTGTAGGCCACCCGTTAGGGGCAGTCTGCACAGCCTCTAATACTATCTGGCTTTTGGTTCTAATGGCACCACTTGAAAGGGATTATATTTTGTGTTGCTATGGGTTTGTGAGTATTGTAATGTTGTGGGTTCTGGGAACAGGTGAACAGAAATCAAGAAACTTCCTTCAGATTGGATTTTATATGAAGTGGAGGAGAGTTTCTGGACTTCTTTTTAATGAAATTCCTGCAGTACTTGTGAAAGTTTGAGACTGACCAAATATACAGTATCTCTACTGTAATCTGTCTTTCACATACCTTCAATCTCTGATTGAATTGATTTAGAGCCTTATGGCATGAAAAAAGAAAGGTGAATGGAGCCAGAGAATAGTTTTCTCCATACTTCTCAGCATGCTGTTGTAGCATTTCCATTCTCTTCCAGAGGGAGGTGATAATACAAGTGTGCTTTTTGCTATGCAGAAAAAATCTGTTTGAACAAAAGTATGCTTTTATGACCTCCTTTGGGGAGAGAATGGAAACCCTATGATGTCATGTGGAGAGGCACAGAGAAAGCTTTTGACTTTCTTTTCTCATGTGATAAGTCCCCTAGTTCCTTGCCCTGCATGAATACTCCTTTTTTTCTGTGATTCTGGTCCAAGGGAGATTACTCCTAGACTCTCACTTGTCATAGCAGCCTATTAAAATCTGTCATTTAGGACCCAGACCTACATCAGAGAAAATACATATTCTCTTTTTTAATTGTAAAAATGTTTGTTTTAGTAAGTTACTTGGAAAATTCTACACATATTAAGCTTGTTTTTATGCAAAGGGCATACAAAAGAATTTCAAAACGACCACAGTTACATATTAAATGCCATTTTTTTTAAAAAAAAATCCTTTTTGTCCATATAAAGAATGACCACAAGTTCACAGCTGGAACCAACAAGGGGGGAAAAGAGTATAATCAGGTTTCTTTTTATTCTTTCCATCATTACATGGCATATAATTCTACAGAGAAAAGGACAGAACTAACAGGATGCCCATTTCATTATTCTAAAATATGTTCTGGTTCAGAAAAAAAGAAAGAATTAAAGGAAATCCATCATTGGAAAAGAGGACAAAAGGAGAAACAGACTTGTATAAAATCTGCATATGCTAAATTGCATATATAGATGAAAATGTAAAAATACATTTCAAACACATCTCACCATAGTGGGAAAGCTGTACCTTTGTGAGCTGAGTGCCCTCTCATTCTGCTGTTCAGGTGATAACTGTTGATAACCAAATTCAACACTTGACCCCTACTGGCTCTCTCTAGCATAAATTTATACTTTGAAGTCACCAGAGCCTGTGTAATCTGAGAAGGTAAACTGGGTCAGGTCTGGTTAGTACTTGGAAAAGAGACCATCAGAGAATATTCAGGGTAAGTTAATGACAAACCCACTCAGAGCATGCTTTGGATAAGTAAATCTTATAAATTCATGGGGTTTACAGTTGCTTTGAAGGCATACACATGTACTACTGCTACTACTACAGGCTCTCTCTTATTTTTTGAAGCTTAAACCAGATTTGGGCCTCATCCAGGTTGGTGATTTGTGTTGTATGATTGTGCATCATTTCATGCTGCTTCTTATCATTTGCAAAGATATTACTATATTTTAAAGCAAACAAAAAAACCCTAAATTAACCTGTGTAGAAGCAATGGTTTATTTGTGAGTGCCTTGCTTGTGACATAGGCTGTGATGCTAGATCTGACTGCATTTGTCCCTCCTTGCACTCCTCCTGTTTTCTTTCTGGATATTTTGCCTTTTTAATGGTCTCTTTTCTTTATGATGTTTAAATTATTATTTTTGTTTTATATTATTTTTCATTATTTTAAATTTTCCTAGAAGATTTAGTGCTGTTTTAAAACTGCTCTAGAATTTCAGCACTCAATAACTGCTTTAATAATAATAATAAATAAAAGCTTCATTTCTAGCCCTCCTTTCCAGAGATCAAGGAGGGTTACAATGGTGGATTTTGCAATAGTATTGCATGCAGGGAAAATTGCTGCATTCAGCTAGAGTAAAAAAAAAGTTGTCATGGGATGTATCCACACTAGTGATCCACAAACTGTAGTCCTCCAGATGTTTTGGACTTCAGCTTCCTGAACATTCCTGACTGTTGTGTGGGGCTTCAGGGACTTTAAGTTCATATGAATAAGTTTGGGTATCACTAATCTACACTGTAGGAATAATGCAATTTAACACCACAGTAAGTGATGTAGCTCCATTTTATGGAATCCTGTGATTTGTAGTTTTACAAAGTCTTTAGCCTTTTCTGCCAAAGAGTACTGGTGCCTCACAAAACTTCAAACCCCAGGATTCTGGACGATGGACCCATGGCAATTAAAGGGATGTCAAATGACACTGGAGCTTATCGTGTTTGCTTGTAAAACCGGCTTACCTCTAGCTGGCTTAAATCTTAAACTGGGCAGTATCTTGATGTTATCAGTTGGATTTGGCTGCCTAATCTGTTGCCTGTGTGCATCTTGAGCCCATCCCTGCTTCCAGGAGGGCTCTGGCAGCCATTGTCTTAAATCAGAAAACTCCCGGATCCAAAAAGAGCCAGGAGGAGCTCTCCTGGAAGTGGGGATGGACTTGGGATGCAAGTGGGTGACAGATTAGGCAGCCAAATCCATCTGATAGCATCAGGATGCTGTCCAATTTAAGATTTAAGATTGCTAGAGGTAAGCTGGTTTTACAAGCGATATGATAAATTCCACTCGCTGCTCCTCACGCCTGGAACCTTCTTCCCCCGCAAGCAAGAGCCATCACTTCTTTTACCAGCTTCAAAACGGAGTTGAAGACCATTCTGTTCAGAGAAGCGTTCCCAGGCATTGCATAACTGTCACTTGCTATTTGATGTTCTTTTGTTGCCTGTTTTATTGAATCATTTCCTGTATTGCCATGTACTTTATATGTATTATGCTACTAGAGAGGTCCCTTCCCCACCACCACTCCCTTCTCCTTTTGTGTCGTGCCTTGTTAGATTGTAAGCCTGAGGGCAGGGAACCGTCCAATTAAAAAGATTGTATGTACAGCGCTGCGTAAATTTACAGTGCTTTATAAATA
>NC_056523.1:41086522-41099887 GCF_019175285.1 Sceloporus undulatus | reverse complement strand
AAGGTTAATAATAATAATAATAATAATAATAATAATAATAATAATAATAATAATAATAATAATAATAATAATAAATTGTTTCTACCATGTAGATGCAGTGACTTACTGGAAAATATGCTGGGGTAGAGGAAACATCAAATAAAAACAGTAACCATAACAATGAAAAATTCTACATCCTGCCAAGCTTAGGCCATCTTGGCCCAGGTGACCAAAGATCCTCCTTTTACTGGACATGTCCTACATGTCAACATTCTGTTTGGAGGTCTGAGAGGAATTCCAAAATGTCTTCTCTTCTGAGCCATAAAGCTTTTCCTCGTGTCTACCAATGTCTCATCAATCAAGCAAGAGGAAATGCAACAGATGTATTACTGCCACTGACTACTGCTGCAAAGGGGTTTTTTGTCAAGCAGTAAACATGATCAAAATGTTTAGTCTGCAACAATAGATATTAATGACTACAGAAAAACTGTTGTCTGCATCAGAAAGGCAAAGGAAAGGGGGAATAGTCAACAACGCTACAGGCTGCAGAGATACTGACTTAAGAGGAACAATCCCAGAGTATGGGGATGTGGAAGGGGTGAGAGGAATGTCACTGACCATATGGTGGTTTTGTTTTTGTGTGTTTGTGTGTGCGCATGTGTGTATGTGTTTCTGATGGTGGTGTGGAAAGGAAAGGAGGATCTGGATTGCTGAAGCAGATCAGCAGCACCAAGGGGAAGGGGGAGTGTGCGATTTCAGTTGAGGAAGAAGCAGGAAGGATGAGGGAGCAAACTGGAAAACAACAAATGAAAGTAATAATTTAAATGTAGATTCCATCAAGAGTATGTTTCTTTCAAAGTACAATTTTAAGTAATTGTTTTTCTCAGAGTTCTTATAAGTATGTTGCGAGCCAACAAGGCATTTTAATGAAAATAAGTTCATCAGAAAAACATGATTGATTGCATAATAAAATACATTATACGTAAAATAGCTATAAATAAGCCATATGAAATACATTTATATTCATATGATTGTTTTTGTTTTGTTTTGTTTTTATTTGGTAATGCCTTACTCAAGAAAAATGTATCTTAAATTTTGTGGTGCCTTGGCCTCCTTTGCAGTTATGACATCTGGTCACCCTGCCTTGGACTGGATTGAGGACTAGAGCATACTGTGTGAAATAGTCAATGACACCTCCCCATCCCCCCCACAAAATTCATAGTCAAATGCCTCATTTAGTTTAGTGAAGTTTTGTTCAAAAATTTCCTTCAGAAGAGGATCTCAGTGACAGTGACAGCCACTTTCATCATCACCAGTTTGACTATCCCTACAAGCTCACGTATTCAGCAGAAGTGCTGAATGGAGAATCTTGTACAGTCATCTGATTATGCACAAGTACCTCCATGCATTTTGGGATCTAGTTCTAAGGATGGAAAGAATATTTTGTTTGTTTGTTGTGTATCATTAGAAATAATGTGTTTCTATACAAGGTGGGAAATCTCATTAGGAAGACTAATAGAGGAACAGTTTTCTCTCTGTATGTGAATAGCCCAGAGAGGGGAGAAAAATACATGCAAGGTTAAAATAGTTGGAAATTTGCATCTCTATCCTGATGACATGGGAATCTGACTTGATTGCAGAAAGGAATCCATGTATATTTGGCTGAACAAAACTCGGAAGACAGAGTTTGTCATGTCTGAGATTGTGACATTTGTTCCAATGCTGTAATGATGTATTAAAGGGGATTTCTAGATAGGGTCTATCTTACTTTACAATATTTTTGTATGCCATGTGCACCTTATATTTCAATATGTACTACAGTGAGTCACACTGTTCCTTGAGATGTGTTCCTTGAGTTGTAAGTAAATTTAACAATTCTGTTACTATTTTGTAAGTAAAAACTGCAAGTTTAGCTTGCTTACATAGTGAGCAGTCACCTGTGAAATACTAATAGAATAATTATGTGTGCCCCTTCCCCCCCTTTTGTTCTTTTTTGTAAACATAAGTCCCAGTGTATCTTCTCAGAATAAAGCATACTGAGGTTGGAGTCTAAAAATATAAACTCTGAAATGGTGCAATCTGTGAGATTCAAAGTTCATTTTAGTATTCTGTCCACAAGTGACTTACAAACAAAGAAAAGTCACAAATACTTTGAACGTTATTTTTTTCCTCTCATGGATTCAGACTCATGCCATACCATACCGTATTATATTAACGATTCTCCTCTTTCAGTTATAATAAATTGATTTATGTTGTGTGTATATCCTGATTTTTAAAATAATATTCCCCCTTTGGTCTATATCTATATCTATCTATGTCTATAGCTATAGATCTATATCTATGGAAACAATTAACAAACAGGATTGAAAAACATAACAAGCAAAATAATAATAATAATAAAAATTTTATTTATACCCCGCCCTTCCAGGGATCAGGGCGGCTTACATAACAGTTAAAAACAGACACAATCCATAATAATACAAAAAATTAAAACATACAAATACATCAATACAACGAAAAATAACAGAAAAAAGCCCCATAGCCCAACCTCTTGGCCACGGAAAGAGGAGGGAGGCCCACAGGATATTTAATCGGGGACATTTTAGTTTCCACCTTTTTTAGTTGCTAAAGATGCTCTAGACCACAGCAGTCAGTGGTCAGACAATGCAAGTGATTTACAAAGAATATCACAAGTACCATCTCCTTCAGACATTTTGGACAATGTAGAATTTTTTGGATCAACAAACTTAAGACTCTATTACCACATGGCCTCCACGAAGAGGATAGTATCATCATCCACTAAAGAATGCTAGAAACAGCATTTTAAATTTCCATTTTGTGGAAGTTTTTAATCTTTAGCTATTGAAGAAGGTGGAAGCCCAAATGTTTTGCTTATGTTATATTTTTCAATCCTGTTTGATAATCACTTCAATATATATGTTGTTGGTTTGCTTTTTAATCTCTCTCTCTCTCACTCACTCACTCACTCACTTCTTTTCCTAGGACAGATATTTTCTTCTTTTCCCTGGGAATAATTTAATCTTCAGTGCAGCAGTCTGCTTACACTGCTATGATGGCTGAGCAACGAATTGCAGACACCACCCTGGATGAGGACATAAAGCCAAAGGAGCAGCTGACAACAGGATCAGTTTTCATGCTCCTTGCCTTACATGTCCCCTGCCATGAGAAAGGATGAATACATAATAAGCTCTTCCTATTAACTGTTTGACTAATGCTGTTATCCACCCTGAACCAGGAATAAAGGAAAGTATTTTGACTATTGGTTTGTACAAACTAAAACAGACCCACTGAATAATGGTTGAGCGCTGAATCAATACATATATATATATATATATATATATATATATCAATTGAGTCAAAGCCTTCACCCTAGTGGGGAATAATAATTACTTTCCCAAAAAACTGGTCTTCCTCAAGTGTCAATTTCCGATATGTGATGACTCCTCCATGGTGCTCCCATAACTGAAAACATGCTTAATGTACTGGATATATACATGATGAAATTCTCTAATAAGGTTACAGTCCACCCTTGCCTTACACGGAGGATCCATTCTGGACATTCCCCGTAAGGCAAAAAGCGTGTATGCTCGAGCCCCATTAGATATAATGGGGCTCACACACGCTGTGCAACTGCCATTCTCCTGATCCCCTGGCAGCTTCCACATAAACTGAAAGCCACCTATAATGAGCCCGCATATGACGTGGGCTCATTGTATTTCCAGAATGTTATGATGTCAGAAGGGAATCTTTAGATCTCAAAGTGTCTATGGAGTTTATCACACGAGGGAAAATTAAAAGTTTAAAATAGTAAGAACCCATTATTAACTCACAATTGTGCAAATGGTTTTCACATGTAAAGTGCTGTTATCCAGTGCAGAATCTGAGATCAATCTTCACTTGCATGCAAATGTGCAAATGTTTTTCACATGAAGGGACCAAATGTATCTCCATCCCCATAATGATAAAAGCACATGTATCCTGAAAAAGTTATCAAATGCACAAATTATTTTCACACGTAGACCACGACAAATCTCGGTGTATGTGTCCCTGCCTTCCCTCAGTGGCTGTTTCTTTAGAGCTCTGGCTTGGAGGGAAGGCTGAAGTGATCCCCAAACTGTCCCCTTTAAGGGAATGAGGACTTCAGCTCCCAGACATCTCAGCCATGTTGGCCAATAGCCTTGGATTCTGGGAGCTGAAATCCAAAATCTCTTAAAGGGGACAGTTTGGGGATTGCTGTGGCTGAAGCAGGAAGCACATACACAGAGAAACAGAGGAGCATTCCGGAACTCAGACAAGCATTCTGAGTTAAGCATTCATTCACTCTTCTCTCTCTCTTTCTCTCTCTGCCCTTTTGCACCAGCTGTTTGTTTTAAAACCTCTGGCTACAAAGAAGGGTGGGTACTTATTTTACTTATTCCATGGCACTAAAAGTAAACTTGCCACAAAGAACCATGGGAAATCTGGCAACAAACACAAAAACAGGGAGAATCCCATGAATAAACCACAAATAGCTTTCACAGTACAGCAATTGTGCAAAAAAGTGAATTAGTGAATGAAATAGAAATGAATTTCCAATATTTTCCCGAAAATGCTTATTTCCTGGTTCATGTCACTTTCTTGTTGGATTCTAAGCATTTTGTATGCAGTGTTGTGTGGAAACCATTCATGCAATTGTGCGTAATACACTGGGTACTTGTGGGTTCTGACCCTTTTAAACTTCCAATTTCCCCCATGTGATAAACTCATATGTTTATCAGAATTTGTTCACCACGTTTGTTTGTTTTTTATGTGGGGGGGGGGGTAGAAAGAAGTCACACCTACAAGTAAAGAAATAGAATGGCCCTCACAAAGGAAATGTGTTGGGAAAATTTCAATAATCGTAAGCATTCTGGTATCAAAGATTCCCTCATGGTGTTTCGTTTTGTTTCCTTTCCTTTCCTTCTATACTTATAGACACAGAAAGGATTTATGGATAAAAATCTTTGACATAAATTTGTAGTAGGATAATTGTGTATGGGAAGGGCCTGCTGCACAATCTATAGTCCTTATTCATAGACATAGCATTTTAGTCTGGAACATCAGGATGCAAAGGGATCTTGTAGAACCTGTGAAACATAATGAGAAAAAAAGTTGCAGCATTACCTTTCGTATCCTTAGACTGCTTTCTCAGATGCATAATGTCCATTCCATGCATCTGAGGATGTAAATCAAGTCTGTGAAAGTTAACACTAAAACTTTGTTCACTTGGTTAATCTCAAGGGTGCTACAGGATCTCTTTGCATACTACAGTCCTTATGTCATCTATGATGTGCATTATGTAGAAGAGTGTTTATAAGGACTCTGCATGCATTAAAAATAAATAACCACAAAATACCCTTTACCTGTGCATTAGTGGCCACCTCTCCATACGTAACCTAAAAAGGAGAAAGAGTTAAACGAAAAAGGGCAAGGCGATGTTCCAATTAGTTAAAAATATATTTCTTGGGAAACACTATTTTCATAATCCCAAAGGATTTTGAATGGACAATCTGAATAATAGGACTCTTAGATCCTTGGAAAATAGGCGATAAACATCAAGATTTTCATGGACGACTGTAAACACAATCCTAGCTTTTATGAAAATTCCAAATCTTTGTAATCAAAGAGAGAAAATGAGGTTGGGGATGTTTATTTCATGATATCTTCCAAACTGAAATTCTTAGTTATTTTACTGAAGTTTTTAGTTATTTCAGTTTAGATTCCTTATTATAAATATATATGATCCTTCTTGAATATATTCTGCCTCTAGGCTATTCTGAAGCTACAAATTTTACTATATCTTTGCCTGGTGCTTCAGTAGGAAACAACTGAAAAGAGATATATCCTCATTAAAACCCATAATAAAAGCCCACAGTACAGGTGTACAAAAACCTATTGAAATGAATGAGTATAAGCACAACTAGCTTTTTGATGGATTGTAGATTTCCTATGGTAGTGCTATAATGAAGCAGCAACCTTCAGTTGAAAAGAAAAATGTGTCCAAAGAGGCTGAAGCAAACAAAGGTAAGACTATAAGTCCCCTTTCCTTTTTTTTTTAGCTGAAATTTCTAACATTGCAAACAACTTGTTTAAGGATTAATAGAAATTCCAGCTGTAAATGTGATCAAGCTTCAAAATGGCAAAAGGAGCAAAAGTGTTAGATACATTCAGTAGCTACCTCCATCCCCAGATTACTTTCAGATCCATTCCACAATATGCATGCCAGTTTCTGGGGGGCGGGGGAACTACAGTTCTTTTCTTCTGGGTGCTGGTTTTTCTCTGTCCTTATAAAGCATAGGGTACACCTTGCACAATATTACTACTCATTATCCAACATTCTGAAATGAATTCATGCTATGTGAACATGTTTTCTGGATGGGAATTTAGTAGTGTGATATAGCCTTCAATCCATGCTGTCATGAGGTGTGATGTAAACATTTTGTGCCTCATGTATTCCAGGATTACTGGTTAGGACAATGATTATTATTACAAGGAACACAAGAAGTGGCAATGATCCAGAATTTCACATGCAAATCTGACCTGGGCCTACCTGAAAATGCCAAGGAATGAAACTGGTCTTTTACATACAAAATCTATGTTCATACACAGAGATGCTGTCCTTTTTGGCTTCATCTGCACTGCAGAAATAATCTAGTTTGACACCACTTTAACTGCCATGGCTCAATGCTATGGAATTCTGGAAATTGTGGTTTTGTGAGACATTTAGCCTTCTCTGTCAGAGAGGTCTGGTACTGCAACAAACTACATTTCCCAGAATTTCACAATATTGAGCCATGACAGTTGAAGTGTCAAACTGGATTATTTTTGCAGTGCATATGCAGCCTAGGAGTCTCCCCAAAATCTAGGCCCTTATTTTGTAGTTCTTTTCACCTAAAACCAGTTCTTATAATATAACTTCTCTCATCCAGTTCTACCTTAGTCATTTAAAGATTTGATCCTGCCAGGCTCTCTCCTGTTGTACTACAGAAAACTGTCACTTTTCACTTGGCAAATCCAAATATTTCTGGATCATGACCACTCCATGAGGGTGTTGTTGCAATTACAGTAACCCTTTGCAACTGTTAAGAATCTTCAGTCCTTTAGCACCTTCTTCCATGGCCAAGAGAGACTCCAGATAGTGGCAGTACTCATCCTCAGCCTATTCATTCTCAGAGTCCTCAACCAGGTTGGATATAACGCCCTATGAAATCAATCATAGATTGATCAAATGCTAGATTGAGAGAATTTTCTTTGATTGATTTCATAGGATGTTGGAGGTTCGTTAAGGACTCTGAGGATGGGTAGGCTGAGGGACCTGAGGCTGAAGCTGAAGTTGAGCCTGAGCCAGTCCCTAGTTCTTCTCTGCCAGATCCAGCAGAGCCTGTGGCCTCCCAGGAAGGTCAGCAGCCAAGCCTCCTGGCAGCAGATCCTTCAGGCATGGATGATGGACAAGGGACAGTACCTACCTTCAGCCAGCAATGAGCAGAAAGGGAGGGCCTCTGGCATTCAAGGCGGCTTTATGAAAAACACCAAGGTAATCAACACCAGCTAGACTCTTATGGCTAGGGAATTTAAACAGGTGCAGGACTCCAGCCTCTGTGTCAGGAATTATCTGAGCTTTCTTGCTAAAGCACTCTTGATCCTGACCTCCCTTGTTTCCTGGCTGGAAACCCTGCTCTTCAGATTTCTGGTCACCTTCTGTCCCTGACTTCTTGACCTTGGATTTGTCTATATGTCTCGTCACTCTCTGGAACCTTGGGCTTCGGATCTCTGACAACTCTCTTGGTTTGTACTCTTGGACTCTCTTGCTTGCTTTGTTAGACTGCATTAAATTTTGGATATTGTGCTGTGTGTTGCTATTAGCCTTCTTGACTGCTTTCCCAGGACATAGGGCAACATTGTGACAACACATAAATGCTGTCGGTTGTGTCCTTAACAGTCTCAGAAAAGCACACTAATCTCCTACAATTTTTATTACTGATTTATTCCTACAAAATAGATCACTACTATGAACTTGTTGGTGAAGCATGGTGCTCCAGTCGATTCTGTTGGCAGTGGAAAGCTTTTGTCTAATGATATTGACCAAAGGACAGATCTATTATTGCCCATGCAACGTATAAACATCATATACAAATGTGATGCTAGGCAGGTGTTCTTATGTTTTATAGGCATGGGTTATTCTATATACTCACGTGATTTTTTGGTAGTAACATTAACTGGAACACTGGATGGTCCACTCCCAGCTGTGTTGAAAGCCCTCACTGAGGCGAAATACATTGTATTGGCTTTGAGATTGGTAATGTTTTTTGCTGTGATGTTACCCGTGACTCTGACTTTGCTGGTTGTAGAGTCTCTTGAATCATCTGTCCAGTATAAAACCTAACATTTAAGAACAAAGACAATGCATTGCTTTTCTCCAGATACAACCTTGGTAAGAAAGCAGACAAGTTGACAAATAAGTGTTTTAAGAAGGACAGCTGATTTTATAATTGAAGTCATCAGGATCTAAAAGCAGACTTGAATATTTATAGCTTTTACTGCATCCTGAATACAAATAGGGGGAACCATACCTACAAACCTGGAATGCTTTGCTTTATAGCTATCCACAGGAGACATGCTGATAAAGTAATGCTTAAAAGAGAGCTAGCATGGTGTAGTGCTTTGAGTATTGGATTAGGACACCGAGAGATCAGCATTTGAATCCCTGCTCAATAATGGAAGCCCATTGGGCAAGTCACACTCTCTCAGCCTCAGAGGAAGGCAATGGCAAATCCAAATCTGAACAAATTTGCCAAGAAAAACCCATGATACCATGATAGGTTTGCCTTAGGGTCATGTTAAGTCAAAAATGGGTCAAAGGCACACAACAACAACAACAACTTAAAAAGTGTCTATGAATAATTTAAGCATGAAAGAAAAAAACTTCAAAAGGAATGAGGAAGAGTTCTTGAGGAAATTTAATTATTAAATTTCCTGTCCATTTAGTTACAGTTTAACAACTATAAATTCAGACCTTCCTTTAAGCTCTAGCAAAATTTGATTGAGGAGAACATGAACTCATTCTCCAAATGTAGATTCTTACCTAACTATGCACAAGAGTTACCAGAAAGTTTGGATAAATACAAAAAATCTTAGGGGAGATAACCCTAACAAGAAATAGCACTACAAGAGGTGTATGGGGAACAAAACAACCACCACCACAACAATTCTATTGACAGTTGAAAATAGTAGGTAGAAATATAATACTGACTGACGAGGTTCTCAAAGAAAGAATCTTGATAAATTGAACAGTATATTTGAAGGAAAAGAAAATCTAATTGGCAAATGGAAAATAGCATGCAAAGCCTTGTGCCTGTGAAGAGAAAACCCATCCAGAATAGTGAAGTTAAAAAGGAAATGTATTTGTGGAATAGTCACACTGCATGAATGTGCAACATGAACTGTTGGCACAAAAGGAGAAAACCTACTTAAAACAAAAAAGGAAATTCTAGAGAATGTAGATTATGAAGGATGGAGAGGAGACTGGTAGAGGTGCGGACGTATGCTATATATATATTGGATGAACCAGACAAATTTGTTTGAAAATAGCATAGAATATGAAGTGTATCACCTCATAGCCAAGAACTCGTCCTGTGTGTCTGTTCCATGCAACTGGATTCCAAGAAACTTCCATTTCAGATGCAGAGATACTTTGTACAGAAGTTCCAGTTGGTGCTATCTGTGGCTCTAGTAGGAGGAGAAAAGGACTGAAGATCTTGTAAAGACATATTTCAGTAGACCAAATCTGAATTTAGCATTAATATCAAGCAAATAGAAGATACAGGCATATACAGTGTGCCCTTTTTTTACACGGGGGATCCGTTCTGGACACCCCCCCGCATAAAAAAGCATATGCTTGAACCCATTGAAAATAATGGGGCTTGTTCATGGCGCGGTGGCGTGGTGGTGCATGTGCACCATAGGCATGCACCCCATTATTCTTAATGGGATGTGCTGCCCCTTGTGCCCCATGTGCTCCCACGGACTCCCTAGCAGATTTCAGCGTATACTGAAAACCACATATGGTGCGTCTGCGTATGACATGGGCACACTGTAAATCATAACAATTTATATCCATATCCAAAAAGTTCCTGCAGCATCAACAAAATGCTGATGATATGGCATATTACCCACTGAACCACTACAGTATCATGTTGTCATTGTGGACAAATATATCAGTGTGAGAATTTTGGATGAGGCACAAATCCTACATTCTACTGCAATTGCCAACATAAGATGACACAACAGTGTCATAAATGTTAATCAATGGATAGCTTTGCTTACCATCTTCTCCAGAGTAGACAATATATATTGGGCTCAGAGTGCCTACTCCTTCGTGATTGAAGACTCCCACTTTTACTTCAAAAGGGAATAATGGTGTGATGCTTTCATTCCTGTAGATATATTTGGATGCTTCTACTGAGGAAGCAACAGCTTTTGTCCAGCTTGCTGAGCCAAGGGGCCGGAACATAATGATGTATCCAAAACCTTCCCCATTTTGTAGTTCCTCAGGAATTGACTGCAAGAAGCACAGTAATCGATCAATAACCACTTGCAAGCACAGTATACACTTTTTAAATTGAATCTTCACTCTATCTGTATATTTTAGTTGCATTGATTTGGTTGACTGTGCTTCCGAGGAGATAATAATGTTTGCTCCATCAATCAATTTAATATTGAAAATAAAAAATAAAAATAAATCTATTAAAACCAAAAGACCTTATCAGCAGCATTAAAAGAAGGCACAACATTTTCAAAATTAAAAGCTTTTCATTATCAGCTCAGTCTGAAGTTGATTTTCCCTCCCCGTAACATCACAGGCACAGCACAAAACACAAGCTTTAATATGTTGAGCTGCTAAACTGTGAGGAATTACAACAGGAGGGAACCAGTTGTTGCTGTCTAACGTTTTTGCTTAATCTTCAGGCCAGACTATATGAGACACACAAGATCCATGAATGGATTGCCTGACATTTCTGATTTATTTAATACTCACATAGGATGTGGTGTATGCAAATTTAATTGGAATAATGAAAATTAATTCCTCTCTCTTTGCTATTTCCATTCCATGTGAGAACTGGAAGGTACCTTGCAGGTCATTTAATTCAATGCAGTATCTGCAATACAGAAAGGATCTATGCCATCCCTGACACTAACTGTCCAGCCTCCACTTGAACATTCCCAGTGAAGAAAAATCCACCACTTGCAAAAGCAGTCTTCCCCACTGTTGAACTCCTCTTACTATAAGGATGTTTCTCCTAGTGCATAGTGGAAAACTGCTTTCCTGCCATTGCCCTCCATTGGTTCTAATCCTGCCTTTTAGATCAACAGGCAAGGCCCAGACCAGGTTGGGATCAGTGCAGGGGGTATCTCACTCCCCAAATATGGGCCCCATATTGGGAGAGAAGTGACATATAAATCAAATTTTCTGTCTTTCCTCCTGCCTCTTTGGATGAACTCTCTACATTTCTGAACTCTTCCAAACATGCAACCTGTCCTCTTGATCCAATTCCTACTCGTCTTCTAATCTCTATAGCTCCCTCCTTTCTGCCCTCACTTCTCCATATCTTCAATCTCTCTCTCTCTCTACAGGCTCCTTCCCGTCGGACTTCAAACATGCTCTCATTTCCCCAATTCTGAAAAAAACATCTCTTGACCCCTCCTCTTTGTCTAGCTATCGTCCAATTTCTCTTCTCCCCTTTCTTTCTAAGGTTCTGGAACGGGCTGTATATTCACACTGTCTTAAGTTTCTTGAAACCAACTCCATCCTCGATCCCTTTCAGTCTGGTTTCCGCTCAAGGCATTCCACAGAGACAGCTCTCACTAAGATCTCGAATAACCTTTTACAGGCCAAGGCTAATGGCCTTTACTCTGTTCTCATCCTTCTCGATTTGTCTGCAGCCTTCGACACCGTTGATCACTGTCTCCTAATTGACATACTCTCTGACTTTGGGTTCTCAGACTCTGTTCTCGACTGGTTTAGATCTTACTTGTCTGGCAGATCTTTTGCAGTAGTTGCAGGGGGTCAGACCTCGGCTCTGTTCTGGGTCCCCTTCTGTTTTCTCTCTACACACTGTCCTTAGGAAAACTCATTAGCTCTTTTGGTTTTTCCTACCATCTGTATGCTGATGACACCCAGCTGTATCTTTCTGCCCCTGACCTTTCTCCAAGGCTTGAACAGCAAGTCTTGTTTTGCCTTACAGCTGTCTCGCAGTGGATGCGCCATCGGCGTTTGAAGCTCAACATGTCCAAGATGGAGCTTCTTGTCTTTCCTTCTAAGCCCACCCTTCAACACTCCTTTTCTGTCTCTGTGGACAACATTTCTATTCAACCAGTCCAGCAAGCCCGCAGTCTTGGTTTTATCTTTGATTCCTCTCTGTCGTGTATCCCTCAGATCCAGACCACAGCCAAGGCTTGTAGATTATTTTTGTACAATATTGCCAAAATCCGATCATATCTCTCCGCCTCTACTGCCAAGATCCTGGTCCATGCCCTAGTGATCTCACGACTGGATTACTGTAATGTCCTCCTGGCTGGGCTTCCTCTTTCTCACCTCCGTCCTTTAATCTCTGTCCAGCATTCAGCTGCACGCTTTATCACTTTCACCCACCGCTCTGACCACATCTCTCCTGTGTTGGCATCCCTTCACTGGCTCCCTCTCCCTTTCTGCATTCAGTATAAGCTCCTGCTGTCGACATTCAAAGCCCTCCATGAACTGGCCCCTTCTTACTTATCAGACCTTCTTTCTCCTCACCTTCCCACTCGGGCCCTCCGTTCTGGTAGTCAAGGGTTCCTATCTCAGCCCAGGATTTCCTCTGCCCCATCCCGGATTCGCCCCTTTTCACTTGCTGCCCCTCACTCCTGGAACCTTCTTCCCCCACAAGCAAGAGCCATCACTTCTTTAACTAGCTTCAAAACAGAGTTGAAAACCATCCTGTTCAGAGAAGCCTTCCCAGGCATTACATAATTGTTGCTTACTATCTGATGTTCTTTTGTTGCCTGTTTATCGAACCATTTCCTGTATTGCTATGTATTGTATATGTATTATCCTACTTGAGAGTATGTATTTTCCCTGGATGAAGATTAACCTTCCATTTTGAAGCCACTCCCTCCCTCCAGTCCATCTGCCTTGGTCCAGGCCTCGGAAGTAGAGAGGAACTGCTGGACCTCTTACCCTTTCACACCACCACTCCCTTCTCCTTCTGTGTCATGTCTTTTTAGATTGTAAGCCCGAGGGCAGGGAACCGTCTAACTAAAAGATTGCATGTACAGTGCTGTGTAAATTTACAGCGCTTCATAAATAAAGGT
>NC_056523.1:41076948-41086512 GCF_019175285.1 Sceloporus undulatus | reverse complement strand
TAATAATAATAATAATAATAATAATAATAATAATAATAATAATAATAATAATATAATGAAATATAATATAATATAAATAAATAAATATGTTGGGGTGAAGTGCTTTTTCCCATCCAGACCATGGCCACACAAACACACCAGCCTTTTAGATCTATGGATATAGTGATCTCATCTCTTTCTTTTTGTCATGTTCCCTCCAAGCTAATCATTCCACATGACTATTCCAAAATTAAGCAAAACTATAGTCCTGTTCAGACTAACCATTTCAACAGGGTAGGCTAAATGGATGAGTAGGATGCAAGCCCAACTGGGCCAAGCTGAGCATGTATGGGAGGGTGCGGCCACTTGAACCTGAAGAGAACTAGACTGTTATCACTTAAATCCCAGGTGCTCAGTGAAATCTGGTTTTAGTAGAATTATCTGTAGAGTGGTGAAGATGAAAATGTGTCCAGTTGCCTATGTGAAAGTAGGCCCTGAGCATAAAATAAAACAACATAGGCACCATACAGACAGGCCAAAATAAAGCTGCTTCGGGCCACTTTGGAGGTATGCTATTTAAATGATGCATGGATCCTAAGAGTACAGAAGCCACGCCAAAGCCACGATCCAGTCCTAAGGACTGGAGTGCAGCTTTGATGCAGCTTCTGAACTCTTAGGACACATGCATCATTGAAACAGCATACCTCCAAAGTGGCCCGAAGCAGCTTTATTTTGGCCTGTCTGTATGTAGCCATAGCTAGTCAAAGAGCCTGAAGGGCAACTGTCAAAACTGTACATACACAGAGGCATTTGGTGAAGGATGTCATAAATACGTGGCAGTTCTCACACTCTCCATTCTCATAGTGAAGGGATATAAACAGTGGGATCCCCAAAGGATCTATATTTGAGTAGATGTTATTAAATTTATTCATAAATTATTTCATACTCTCCAACAATTCATGGATGAAAACCAGGTCATGTGTGACCAAGTCCTAATGTAGTCAAGATGGCAAAAGGTATTAGTGAGGAAAAGCATATAAACTAGGAGATGCTTGCAGCAGTTTGCTTTTCCTGAGGCTATTGGGGCAGCGCGGAGACGTCACACATGTGCCACTTGGCGGTGCATGCATGATGTCATCGTCCCATGTCCCATGTGGATGGCGCCATGCAACAATGGCACAGTTCACAATGCTAGGGTTAGGGAGCATGTGGCTGGTGCATGCTCCCTAACCCTAGTATCGGTGTGAGTACACTGCTTTATGGTGGTCTGTACCGCACCATAGTGATGGGAGCCAACTTGGATAGCTTTAGCAGGGAATTGGACTGGAGTATAAGAATTTTAATAACTATTTGTAATTATGGATATGTGTTGCTAATCATATCAGAGGCAGTATGCCTCTATACAGCAGTTATTGAGGAGTAGGCAGAGGAGGGTGTAGTTTTACACCTTCTTGTGGGCTTCTCATAGGCCTGAGGTTGCCCACTGCATGAAGCAGACACAGGAGTAGGTAGATCATTATTCTTATCCTGCACAGCACTTTTTACATTTTCATGTCAACTCAAAACTACTTACAGCTATGTCATGTTGAACAGGAAAAAGATGAATATGACTAAAGGTGGGGAGGATTGAAGGTTTGCTTTTATCTTCTGTTTACACTTCTGGAAGATGGATGACAGGAAAAAAGGTAAACAGTTGCAACATTTGTGAAGTCAAAGACTTTCACACCCAGCATCCATAGTTTTTTGTGGGTTTTTCAGGCTATGTGGCTGTGTTCATTTAACTTATGTTACTTTGGGAAATATAGGAAATCTGTTCTTGTATACATGCAGGCTTCTAGTGTTCATTGAGACAGATACTAGAAAAACAGAAGGTAAGTGGTATGCTTGTGTGTGTTACAGTATGCACTACTTGCTGTACCATTTAATTTGTTTGCAATGTTCCTATAATCTCAGATTTAATCTGGATGGCTAGTCTATTTATTACACTGAATCAGAATCATTGTGTTCTGTTTTTGTTTGCTGATCCTGTAAAGTAAAAGCTTCATGTCAATCAAAGTAATTTGCAACATACTGGGGGCTTGGATAGACTCATGAACATTTATGTCTATTAGTAGAAAGCAAACGGAGGGGAATGAGAGGATAAGAACGAAGTAAATGGTGTACTGTAGGAAATACATTTTTAAACCTCTATTTAAAACGTAAAAGTTTAAACGTGTTTAGAGAGTAAAGAGGTTTTTTTTTAAACTATTATTATATCTTTGCAATGCCCCAACAGTCCTTCCTCTTGCCTGAAATGTTATCCATTTTCTAGCTAATGATTGAAAATATCCCCTTTGTTCCTGGTTTCTCTTTCAGTAGGCCGATGCACAGACAACTGTCACCTGTCAAGTCCATGGGAATAAAGGACTCTCAGTTTTTATATGTTCCTTGTCACATGCTGTCAGAAGAACATTTTCTCTCAGAAACTTGGGTGCAATGCTGCTGCGTGTTAAAGGAACACAGCTAAAATGATGTATTGGACTTATGCCATAGCTATATTTGTATTGCATCTGTATAAAAATGTGTATTGTATAAAAATAAACAATGAGAGAGAGGGCAGCTTAAGTCAACCCTAGGAAAAGAAAAGAAAAAGCATTTATCATTACATTTGTGATGATTCACACATTTTTGCAGGAAGAAAAAGTACTTCAGGAGAGGGTTAAAAGATCTCTCATCATGTACAGTACCACTTACTTAACACAATCAGTTTATTTACTTAAAGAAAAACACCCTCTACTTGTGTGTATGCAATTCAGTGTGTATGACTACTCATCCCATACAACTGCCCCCCCCGCCCTTTCTTCACACTATCTTTTTCCCACCAGCATCTTCAAGCAAGGCTGCATCCAGACTGAAGAAATACCAGTAGTCCAGTTTGAGACCACTTTAACTGCCATGGCTCAGTACTATGGAATTCTGGGGATTTTAGTTTGTTGCTGCACCAGAGCAGAGCCACAACAAGCTACAATGCAGTGCAAATGCAGCCTAAGTGTCCTATTCAAATTATTTTGGTGAATCTATGAGAAAGGGACACATTGTTTAATGCAGAGCCCAATTTGCATAGGAAAGGTCGCAGGCTCATGCCACGCATCTCCAGTTAGCCAGTTAAGGGTTGGAAGACAACCTATTTTGAAACCCTGGAGGGATACTGGAGGTCTGCATAGACAACACTGAATGTGATTAATCAAATGGCCTAACTTAGAATAAGGCAGACTCCTATGTCATTACATTTCTCCAAAGCACATTAAAAAATTTCATAATTACCACAATGCTTTGAGGTTTGAGTGGCCAAGACATCTGAGATGTATGAAAACACATCTGCATGTGGGCAGATGAATTCAGAGTGGAAAAACAGAAAGAAGAGCATGAAAAAACCCCACAATTATTTTGATGCAACATATATTCCATTTCAGATAGGTGGTCTCTTTCTCAGTATCATGGGCCAAATCCGGAGGTTGGCAGCTTTCTGCCCACCAGATTTTGTTGTTCTGCAACTCCCCAACACCACATGAGGAATGACAGGAGTTGCAGTTTCAACAACAGCTAGACCACAAGTTTCCTATGTCTGACTTAATTCAATTCACTTTCTCCTCTCTAGTGCTTTCAAAAGACCCTGAAAAATGTGGGAAATTAAATCCCTTCAGTTTTGGCAAAAGAGAGATTCAGCTCATAAACCCATACAAAGCCATTCAGTGTGCTGAGTTGGAATGTTGAGCTAGAAATAACTCTTCTAGCTGCTGCATATCACCACATGACACTATAACTTTCTTAGTATGCTAATACTTATGTATTTCTGTTGCACATTGTTCACTCCATTTTTTTCAGCTGGAATTTCAAGGCTAGGACATCAAGGGGAGTGTGACAAAAATTCAGCTTCTTTTTAAAAGGCTTTTTGAAAAGATCCCATGCTATTCCTCTTTTAGGGTTTATTCTTATAAATGCTTTTGTTAACATTTAGCCTTGATCATTCTTCTTCCAACAAACACTTTTATCTTTCAATCATCTGAAATGGAATATGTGTTCCATCAAAATAATTGTGTGTGTGTGTGTGTTTTAAAAAAAGTATGAAAATAGTTTAAATATTTGAGAGCTACAAAGAAAATTCCAGGAGCTTCTGGAATTGTTTGTTTTGTTTTGTTTCATTTTGATTTGTTTTGCTAAGGAAAACATCTCTGCTTTGTATGGACTTTTGACATCTTTCTTTAGATTTCAAAACTTTCTCCTCTTTGTCTGTACTTTCAACAAAATCCTTTTTTTTTCCTATCTCTTATTTCTGAGGGGGATATAATCCTTCTGGAAACTAGGTGCACTCAGGCTGACTCTGAAGCCTTTAAGCCTTAAAGTTTAAGGACAAATCCAAATCCAAATGTCAGGTTGAGATCTGAATTACACTGGCTATCATTTATTCTAAAGAGCCAATGTGGCATAGTACTTTGAGTGCTGGACTAGGACTGTGGGAAACCAGAGTCTTGAATCCCCATTTGGACACAGAAAGCCATTGGGTGGCTTTGTAAAAGTCAAACTCTCTCTCAGCCTCAGAGGAAGGCAATGGCAAACACCCTCAGAACAAATCTTGCTAAGAGAATTCCAGGATAGTTTCATCTTAGGGTCATAATAAGTTGGAAATTACTTGAAAGAACTCAGCAACAATAATTCATGTTGCTGATAATTGTCTACATCCAGCAAGCATGTCAATGAAGAACTTCTCTATAGAGTGAGGCCCTGAGCAAAGGGCTTCCTCTGGGACTGAGGCAGGCCAGATTTTGCAGGTCTATTTCTTTCTATTATTTTCTTCTCCAGTTTGCTCTGTTCCACTTCCCTTCCTTTCTTGTGTTCCCTCTGTCATATTGCAGTGTGCAAGCACCTCAGGGCCTGGATTTTTCTACTTGTAGTCTTAGAACAGCATGGACACTGATGGTGTGTACATATTGAATTATATATTTGAATATGAAATGAACTGCATTTCTTACCTTTCATATTACCTCCCAACCTTCATCCATTATTTCTGCACTTGGACTGATGCACTGGCTCACACCAGTTTATGCTATCTGTAAGGGCCCAACTTCCTTTTTATGTGGTTAGATATATTTCCTCAGTCATTTCCTATTTGGACTAGGGATTTTCTTTCCATGCATAAGTTTTAAAATGTCAAGTACATCTCCAAGAACTACTAAATTTAAAAATAATAAATATTTGCATGGGACATTTTGCAATGTGGTGCTATAAGGGACAATCTCATTCCATATCATATAGAATGTATGATACCGTACTTTACAAATAGTCATGTTTCTTAATCTAGTGGATGTGAGTGAATGACCAGCTGTTTCCCAAAGTGCCAAGGACTGGAACCATATTTGTGCCATTGGCTACACCTGTTTCTTTCTTGGAAACGCACAGACAACTGGCAGCCAAATAGCTCATGGACTGGCACAGGACCATGGATCACCAGTCTGAGTAGCAATGTTTTACATCATGGATGGACAATATATAGCACTGCTGATGATGTAGGATCACATTGCCCACTACTCATCTCCACTGATTATGTTGGCTAGGGATGATGGGAGTTGCAGTACAATTAAATCTGGAGAGCCACATAATACCCATCCCTCTTTTCAGTTAGTTTAACTTTGTGTTTTCAGTGAAATTTGAAGAGGTGAAATGAACATACTTAAATACAGCCTATGAAAACTGCCACTCAAATGCTAAAGAAGATTGCAAAAGTGATTGTGAATTAGGGTGGGGAGCATCTTCATTTACCTTCTAAGCCACTGTTGCTTGGAAATAAATGTGATTTCAGTGGAATTTACCCACAAGTAAGTGTGCTTAGGGGTTGAAGCTTTAGGCATGAATTATCCTTTGGGTATATTACTAGTCTTCTAAATATACACTGAGTGGTATTTCATTCTGAAAGGCCATGTCTTCTTTCATGCATGACAAGATATGCCTTGGCAGCATAATATTCAAAACGGAGGATGGGGAGACATAGACAAGCAAACAAAACTGTGTAGAATATTTAATGCGGAAAATACCTAAACAGATTAGAGTGTTAAGCTGCCTTCTGCATAATGATGATAAGAGGGCTACAGATGACTTCTAAACATCTTTATAACATGCCTCTCACAATTTACTTCTCTAAATTGCTAACAATGGCATAGGAAACTTGCTTTTGCTACACCTGTCATGTAATTTCCTTCATTACGTTGAAGAGCTGAGATTGATTTACAAATTACCTCCCATGTGATGATGAGTTCAGACCGACTTCCACCACCTCCACTCACATTTGCTGGCGCCACTGTGGGAACTGGAAAGGGGGGAAAAATCCACAGATAATTCTGTGTAATTAACAAAACATTTATTATTCTCTAAATCCCTTGTATAGTTGCATGACAATATGAAGGGAGGACACAGCACATGTGATTCAAAGTCTACAGTGGGGTTTATAGCATCACAGCTGGCAATGGAGAAGCATTCATTCAATTAACAGAAAACTTCATGGTTTAATTTGTTGTGGTAAAAAGGGGTTGTCCATGTTAGCTCAACCTCCAAAATGCCAGGAAATTACAACTGCTAAGGGTCACATGCTCAAAAACACCCCAGCAGAGAGACAGAGGACCACAATAACTATCTGGGGCCAGAGGACAGAAGTGGTTGCTGGTTCTACTGCTGCTTTGGACTTCTGTCTCCTTAGTGGGACACCTCTCTTCACAGGTCTGGGGCCCTGACTTAGCAGACTTGTGCTGGGTGCAGAGGGTGAGGGCCTGGCTTTTTTCTTGCAGAGAAAAAGTTTATTACATGTTCTGACCATCTCTCTTTTTATCATCTGCCTGTCTATTTAGTGTACTGTTTTTAATAGTTACTGGCTTGTCAGCCTAATATAGGAAGGATGTGCTTTGCAGAGGAGGGAAGGGAGACACAGTTTGAGCAGCCATTGGAGTCATATAGGTCAAGGGGGGATACAGAGGGAAGAGACAATTAAAATATCAAGGAAGAGGAGAATACAAGAGGGTGTTTGTAGTCCCCAAACTGTCTCCCAACCCAAATAGTATGGTAACTTTGGCGATACTCCCCCAAGTTGAAAATGCTGCTGCTGAATGCCAGGTCAGTTAATGGAAAAGCAGCAAGCAGCTGCCATTCAAGACCCCTTCTGGATGAACAAGCTGACCTTGCCTGTATTACAGAGATCTGGTTGGATGAGGCTGGAGGGGGTGGTACATTTCTTTCAGGTTTGTCCATCAGGCTTCCCTATGCAGCAGCAGGCAAGACCTGGGGGGGGGGGGGGGCAGGTGGAATTGCAATGGTCTATCATGATCTGGCTCCCTGACCAGATGCCCCATCACACAGTCTACAGGTTTTTAATGTGTATACCTAAAGATGGGTAGCCGGAACAGAATAAAGATTCTGTAGGTGTACCTCCCTCCCAGCTGCTCCACAGTCTCCCTTCCTGAGTTAGCTGGGCTGGTCTTAGGATTGGTGCTGAAGTCTCCTCATCTAGTAGTGCTGGGGAACTTCAACATCCATGCTGAGACTGCCCTTTCAGAAGTAGTTCAGGACTTCATGGCCTCTATGACAACCACGGGTCTGACCCAACTGGTATCTGGCCCAACTCAGGCTGCTTGGCACACTCTGGACCTTGTTTTCTGTGCTGAGTTGTGTGATGATCCTGGTGTGGAGGAACTTGCCACAGTTCCATTGTCAGGGACAGATCATTATCTGGTCAGGTTTAGACTAATTGGGTGTGAAATGGATTAAGATGGTCTGCCCCAGGAGGTTGATAGGTCCAGATGGATTCCTGAAGGATACTGGGAAGTCATCTCAGCAGACAAATCTGTTGAAGCTCTGGTTAACCTTTGGAATGGAGAAATGGCCAGGGCAGTGGACAGAATCACTCTTGACCATCCCCACTTATGGAGTGGAGCTAAACCAGCCACTGGTTTTCCAGGGAGTTGATGATGATGAACCGAGTGAGATGGAGACTAGAACAACATTGGTGGAAGACTCAAAGTGAACCTGAGCAAACACAGGCTAGAACCTATCTGAAAGCCTACTTCATGGCTGTGAGGCAAAGAAATTCTTTTTTGCTGCCAGCATTGCATTAGCAAGGAGCCATCCAGAAAATCTGTTCCAAGTGTCAGGGGTTTCTTACATACTCACCCTCAAGTAGAAAATGCAGACCACTCAACAACAACAGGGCAATTTGTGCATAAAATCACTCAGATCTGCTCCAACTTGGATGGTGTAGTTGATACAGTGCCAGTGGATGTAACCTTGACACCTGTCTGTCCAGTGTTGATGGATACTTTTCAATTTGTGCAGTCTGAGGAGGTGGTCAGGATTCTTGGAGAGGTGAAAGCCACCACTTGTGTGCTGGACCCTTGTCCATCTTGGCTTAAACAGGCCAGAAGGGGGCTGGCTGAGTGGGTGAAGGAGGTAGTCAATGACTCCCTACAACCAGGCAGAGTTCCCTCTTCTAAAGGAGGCAGTTGGTGAAAAAGCCATCCCTGAATCCCAATATAATGAATAATTATTGGCCAGTGCCCAACCTATTTTTGCTATTTAACATATACATGAAACCACTGGGAGAGATCATCCATAGTTTTGGGGTGTGATACCACCAATATGCAGATGACATGCAACTCCACTACTTCTTTCCACCTCAATTCAAGGAGGTTGTGCTGGTTATGAGTTACAAAGCCCTCTATGGCTCAGGACCAGGCTTCCTGAATGTATCTTCCTGAATGAACTGCCCTGGGCTCTGAGATCCTCTGGAAAGGCCATTCTCTCTGTCCCACCACCATCAGAAGCACAGTTGGTGGGGACATGAGAGAGGTCCCTTTCCATGGCTGCCCCAAAACTTTGGAACTACCTTTCCAGGGAAACCAGAATAACCTTCTCTTTGTTGGCCTTCTGCTGGCAGACTAACACCCCGGCTTGTGGTGTTATATTGTTTTACTGTGTTTTAAGCATTTTTAATTTTTTGAAATGGTATTTGATATTCTAACATGCAATTTGTTTTAATAATGTAGTAATTTAATTCTGTTTTAATGTACTATTTTGTATGTTTTAATTGTATTTTTAAAATATTTTAAGTCACTCTAAGTCCCAGGTTTGGGAGAAAGATGGGATATAAATAGATGATGATGATGATGATGATGATGATGATAGTAATAATAAATATGATATGGCAGTGGAGCAATGAGAACTTGGAAAATTCACTACATTAATTCCTTAAATCATTTCTTTGTAATGCACTACCACACTGTGTTGAACAGTATTGTCTTATTCTTATTTTTATTCTTATTCTAGTTTATTTCTAAAGCACTGTAAATGTACATTAGGAAATGTCTTCCTGATTAATAAGGGTTTCATGTACACTACACAGTTCTAGCACTTCGATACCACTTTAAATGCTTTGGCTTCAGATGACAGAATCCAAAGACTTTCAGATTTGTGAGATACTAGGGCATGTATACATGACAAAATCAATTGGTTTCCCCCCGCCCTTACTACAACCTGTTTTCCTGATGCATGGCCAAAACCCTGATTTCA
>NC_056523.1:40939487-41076938 GCF_019175285.1 Sceloporus undulatus | reverse complement strand
CTGGACTTCCTTCACGATGTGCGGCCAGATCCACATTGAATCTGGGCCATTCATGCCCTAAACTGCATTAAAAAGTTTAATGCAGTTTTGCCTCAGATTTTCCAAGAAAATTTGGAGGGCTCTGGAGTGATGCTAGGCAGCTGTCTAGACATGCATTCCACTGTATCACTCAGCACCACTGCCACAAGTGCCTTGTTTTCAACCTCAAAGGGAGCAAACCATACCATGGGCAGTATGTTGGGCAGTACTGTGGAATGTATGTGTAGACAACTGCCGAGCATCACTCCGAAGACCTCCAAATTTATATGGCAATGTCAAACGTCCTCTGAACAAACCCTGCCAAGAAAACCACATGATAGGATCGCTATAAGTCAGAAATGACTTGAAGGCACACAATAACAGTATCAAAAGAGTTCAGAGCTGTGTACAGTAAAGTCAATACTAACAGGTTAAAATGACGTAAACAAAAGAAATAAATGGGTTTACGTAGCCAAGCTAGGATTCAAGGCCTGGTCTCTAGAGTCATAGTCCAAAATTCAAACTATTACACCATGCTGACTCTCAACTTTTAATTATCGCTGTACAATATTGCTAGACATGTTGTTTCAATTTTTGTTTTTTTAGACATTTTATATTTATGAGAAGGAATTAGTTTACTCTTCAGAATTTTTTTTGTACTACCATTCACTTTGAATGGCACATCTTAGATTTGGAAAAATTAAGGAAAGGGGAAAAGTATAGTTAACTAAATGAGGAAAGAAAAAGAGACTTCTAAGCCAAGCTCAACTAGCATTCCACTGTTCCTTGAACCAGTTAATACTCAATTAGTGCTTGTGTTTAAAAGAGTTCAGTATTTATTCTATTTGCATGGGAAAGAAATTTATACTACTGTTCAACAAAGCCTCAATTGGGTCATAGTTGAGAAACAGATGAAAATTTACGGTTAACTGCATCAGCAGAGGCTCAATTAATTCTCAGCTCCATTATAATGAAATGAACAGTGGCTCATTTGCCTGCAGGAATGTATGAACATTCAGCTGGGTTTTAGCTGGCAATGTAGGCAATAGAAGATAGACTTTCTTAGTCACTCTTTCTTTGCTATTTATTTGTCACACCTGTTGCTCAGAGGTGGGTTTTTAATTAGCAATCCAGATTCTTAGCAGTTGGCTGCACAGCAGATTTGTTTCCCTATTATCTGCAGAACATTTAAACAGTCAAGTAAGTAAAGTTTAGCCAGATCTCCAAGACCTCCAGGATCAATATTTTAACCTGAACATGCATGAGTGCTTTTCTGATGTTTCTATATCTTTTATATCCCAGATTTCAATTATCTTAATGAGGGGATATCTAATCAATGCATAGTTCTCCACAAAAGGTCAAAGTTTAATGAAACATTTGTTTTAAAAAGAGGTATACAGTATTGTTTCTTGCTGGCTATCTGGTATTGTGCAGTGTGTAAAATCAGCATAATAAGCAAATACTTGAGAATACAAATTATGTTAATTGAATGGGTTTTTAAATAATGAGGGAAAGTTAACATTTTACTTACTTTACAGTGCCATACTCCTTAATATTTGGCACCAGAAACAGTCATTATTTCATTTCCCATATCCCTTATCAGAGATAAGGATTATTTAAAAAAAAGCTATGGAAGATTTTGTGTTAAATGAGCTCATTTGAAGTCATGGAAGATTTTACATGAATTAGGATTTTTGGTGTCCAGAATGCTTTTTTTTTTTAAAAGGTAACCATTTATGCATTTTTAAATAAGATACCAATTAATGTTAAAATAAATTATTTTTACTTCACTTATACATAACCTTTATAAAACACTAATATTCCTAGTGTTTTATTAGATAATATTACAATAAAAGCACACTTTTCTATGCCTGGGTGTGAAATACGTTTATAGCAAATAGTCAAAGGGAGGGGATATACTTGTCAGACACCATTCCATTGTGGATAAACACTTTTTCAGCCCTAGAATTCCTTCCTACAAGTAAGATTTTGTATTTCATTTTTGTTGTCATGTATATAAGATTAGCATGTAAACTACCTGTGTGGCCAATTTTTAATGAGAAACAGGATGAAAATATAACTGAAGAACAATAGTATATAAACAATAATTTGAAAATCACTGTTTTCCATCATAAGCATCTCTGAATGGGAGTGTATGTGTGTGTGTGCACTGTTATTATTGAGCTTTCCATTGAAAAAAATGCATTTTAAAATGCCATCAGCATAATTTTAGGTAACTTACTAGATGCTTTAGTTCTTAGTAGCTCAGATGGTGTACTTGGCTCCCCAATTCCAACACCATTGCCAGCCACAACTCGGAATTCGTATTCAACCCAAGGATTTAGATCAACCACTGTTGCTGTGTGAGTCCTTCCATTAATAACTTCGGGAACTAGATATAAAACAAAAAAGTTTAGGGGCAGAATATTTAAAAAATATATAGCATACAATGTAAGTCAGAAATGTGTACCTGTAGAAACTGCCTGCCATCCAACTGAAAAAGGAGTCCTTGTCTGAATTGTGTAGATCTGAATAGGACTGTTGTTATCTGTTCCAGGTCTCCAGTTTAGCACTGCAGTTGTACTTGAGACATGTTCAATGCTAACATCTTTGGGTGGGCCTGGAGTGCCTTATTAAAAAGAAAGGGACCATATTACTTTAGCAAATGAGTTTCTACTTGTGTTGTTCTTTAGTTGTGTCTAGTTGTGTTTAGTTAGTCTAGTTGTGAACCAGATATGTAGTGCATTACTAGAAATATGCAAAAGGATCTTGTAGCACATTGAGACTAACTGTATGAAAGATGTAGCATACATTTTTGTAGATTTGGTCTACTTTGAGACTATGTGAAAGAAGTTGTAGCATATGCTTTTGTAGACTTGTGGGTGAAGCAGACAGTGCAAAAGATCTGCGCTGGGACCACGCCACTGCTGTTGGCCCTAGGACAGCAGCAGCCACACACACCCAGCATCAATCCAGGCCACCACCGCAGTCCTGAAGCAGGCACCAAAAAGGAGAAGTGGGAAGAGCCATGCCCGGGGTGCCTTCCAGACATGTTCAGAGTGTGCATCATCTGAATGCCATACTCCCAATGTGGCCCAAAATGAGCCCTTTTAAGCAATCTGTTTAAGGTCTTGGTCTACTTCTTCAGATACAAGTCATAGATCAAGTCTATGAAAGCTTAGGCTGCAATTTATTTTGCAGTTAGTCACAAAGGTGTTACAAGATCCCTTTGGATACTGATATTCCAGACTAACACAGCTATGACTTTGATTACTAGAAGTAATTAGGAATGTTGTTTTTTTTAAGCAGAAGTGAATTACCCTTCTGGATTGCCTAATTTAGTGGCTTCTCAAAGACATGGTACATTATATATAAAGCAGCTCATGTCTTTTGAGTCATTCTTCAAACTATTAAATATAAATTGACAAACGACTTCCCTTTCTGCTTTCTGGGCACTCACCCAAGATACTATTTTCAGTCTCTAGCCACAATTCTGAAAGCCAAACTTCCTTTCCAGTGTCACAATGGTCTCTCAAAACTGAACTGAATTTGTCTTGTCCATATGTCTTCTGGAACACATGAAAGCCCTATGATAGCCTGTGTCAAGTTCCAGGCATTCCTAGCCAGTGTAAAGGATGGGTGAATCTACTGTCAAGTGAATTATGTCCATTTCTGCCTGATGATACATTGGGAACAAAATCCTGCACACAACTACTAGCAAGTCAGTTCACATCTACCCCTATTCCTTGATTGTCAGCCATGCTAGTTGCTATTCTAGCCCAATGGTAGATATATGTTTCTTCACTAACAAACCCATCCCTACTGGTTGATATTCTTACTAAGCACATGAAATCACATCTCTAAGATCATTGATGTTTTTCAAACATTCACATGGAAGAAAAAAGCAAGACACAGATGAGAAATGAGCTAGTGTCTCAATTTTATTGAACTATTTATTATATGCAGTGCATCAACACCAGATAGCTTTCCATGTAGCCATGGAGGCAGGGATCACTTTTTCCCATTATTATGCCATAGGCAAACTAATCCTTGACCCTGGCTCAAGCTAGTTGACTCTGGCTTACAGATTCCCAAATAACAGGATACTGTGTTATCTGGAAGTCCTTAAGGGGGTCTTTTTTCTGCCTTCAGGTCCCATAACCCAAAGAACAAGACTACAGAGGATGCTCTGGAATATTCACCATGGCTGGTAACCTACTGTCTGCCCTGTCATCCTGTAGTTATTGTTTGCCTTTAAGTTGCTTCTGATTTATGGTGACCCTAAGGTGACCCTATCATGGGGGTTCCTTGGCAATATTTTTTCAAAGGGAGGTTGCCTTTGCAATCCCAACTTGCCAGGATTCAAATCCCTACTCAGACCCACTGGGTGACCTTGTGGAAGTTACACTCAGTCAAAGAAGAAGGCAATGGCAAACCTCTTCTGAACAAATCTTGCAAAGAAATCTTGTAATATATTTCCCCTTACAGTCACCATAAGTTGGAAATGACTTTTAGGCACACAATAACAACAACTACATTATTAACTGGTTCCAAAATGTGGGTTTTTTTTCTTTAAAATTTGATTTATTACAAGATTTAGATGTTGCCTTTCAGAGCAAAACCCTCTAAAGGCAGATATATGCATATCCTTACATTTCTCCAAACATATATCCTAGAAATGTGAGTGTGAAAACAATGTAAGGGAAGAAATAATACCTGCTGGCACTTCCATCTGATTTGGTTAGTTTCCTGTCAGGCAAATGTAAGTCCAGAAAGGATATATAACAGCAGGACATTTATCTTACCTGAAGATCATATTTTTAAACAAACAAACAAACATTCAACCAGTTTCTTTGATGCTGAATGCTATTCGTCTCAGTGCTATAGTTAGTTGGCATTTTACAGTTAATAGACTTACCCCTTACAATTATTTCTGCTGTTTCAGAGAGGATGTCCATAGCTGTTTGCACTGTGCATGTGTATTTGCCAGAATGGTTTAGCTGAATGTTTCTTATCATAAGGTCCCCTATGGATTCCTAGAGATGAAGAAGAAAGAAAAGATAGCACTGTAATATATTTTCCATAAAGGATATTTTTGTCAGTTGTTAAATATCAATAAAACTGCCATTTTAAAATTAAATTACTGTCATGACCTTCTTTCAATTTTTATTATAGCATCTCACAAATAAGACAAATACTGGCTATATAATGCAATAAAGTTTCCAACGGGAAATAGGTACATCAGGCATTTTGGCTTTCAGAGTTCAGACACAACCCATATGTGAAATTGATAGGTCCTATAAATTTCAGAGAACCAGTAGAAGTGGTGGGTAGAGTTTTGGTAGAATAAGGCTTCAGTAGTAGACAAACTGAAACTTAATCCAAACAAGACAGAAATGTTCCTGGTCAGATCATAGAATGGGGATACAGGCTTTGCTGAATGGGGTTACACTCCATCTGGAGATGCAGCTTCACAATTTGGAAGTAGTTCTAGATCCAGCCCTGAGCTTTGATTTCCAGAATATATACATTGTCCAGGAATACATTTGAACAATTAAGGATAGTGCACTGGCTGCAGCTTTCCCTAGAGATGTCTAAACTGGGTTACATCCAGTTTGAGTTATTGTAAAATGCTCTAGGGTCTGCTCTACATGGGTCATTGAAGAGGGTTTAGAAAATTCAATTCGTCTGATTCTGCCAAATTGTTGGGTACAATAGTTACTCAGTTACATTGGCAGGGCTTTGATGTGAACAGGATGAAAAGGAAATGTGTAGACTTTCGCTGTGAAAATATCCATTTCATATCTAGGATGCTAAGGCTGGCATCAAGATCAAGTGCATGGTGTGGGTAAAACTATTGGTTTCTGAGGCTTGATCTGTGTTTTTGATGCATAAAACCAGGTGCATATTTGAAAAATGTGCATGGCAAAAATGTGTCTGGGGAGGAAATGCACACAAGTGTGCTTTCACGAATAGGTGAAATACATAAAAACACTAGAAAAAGTGCTACTTGAAAAGGAGAAAAGTCTCATGACTACTGGAAAGAGAATGCCAGTGGGACTCAGGGTGCATCCACACTATAAAAATAATACAGTTTGACACCACTTTAACTGCATTGATCCATCTTACGAATCCTGGGGTTTGTAGTTTTATGAGGCATCAGGACTTTTCGGTAGAGAAGGCTAAAGAACTTGTAAAACTACAAATCCCAGTATTCTGTAGGATGAGCTTAAGTGCTTAAACTGCATTATTTCTACAGTGTAGATACACCCTTAGAAATAGAATGAAAATTAAACTGGCAGATTTTCATGTCTGTCAGTGCGGCCTAGGTAGGTAATAAAACCTGTGCTTTCATAGTGAGAACTTTGGAATCCTCAGGCTGTCGATACTATTGACAGCTACAGTCATTTAGAGGCTGGAGCTCCCTTGAAGTATCATTTGGACACTTCCTTTGGAAAATATAGCAAGTGGGTAGTTACTGTTGTTTAAACACATGCCCTCAGTTGTATACTTGGAAAAATAAAGGTGTACTCTGACACTTTTTTTAAAAAAATGAGATACAAGAGCCCTGGTGGCGCAGTGGTTAAATGCCTGTACTGCAGCCACTCACTCAAAACCATAAGGTTGCGAGTTCAAGACCAGCAAAAGGGCTCAAGCTCGACTCAGGCTTGCATCCTTCCAAGGGTGCTAAAATGAGTACCCAGATTGTTGGGGGCAAATTAGCTTACAGTTGTAAACCGCTTAGACACTGCTTAGGCAGTATATAAATGAAGCTTGCTTGTTTGTTTGTTTGTTAGATCATGTAACTTCTGAATTTTCAATTCTTTCCAACCTGAGTGCAGGCTTGGCCTTGCCACAAAGAAAGATAGTTCTTGCTTAGAGTGCCAGTTTCTTAAAGGAGCCGAATATCAAGGATCCAAAGTCATTATTGGTAAAATTCAGTACATGCAGAAGCTGATATACTTAATTTTTATAATCAGCAATAGATGCAAATGTTAACACACATTTAGAATTAAGATCAGAATTATGTATTTATGCAGAATGCAAAATAAATTGATATAACTATGATTCAGTAGTACATATGAGAGACGGGGATAACTTTTGACAAATATTCATATGATTTTAGATGGTGACTTTCAGCACATACAAAATTGGTTAAGGAATAAAGAAATTGCAAAACTTACTCCTCCAGCTCTTTCAAAATGTGTCATTTTTCTTTTAAAATCTATAACGTCTCCATTGAATGACCATATGAACACAACCTCAATGGATGGATCTTTGGATACCTGACAAGGCAGGACTATGCTTTCTCCCACTGTAACATCCATATTGGAAGGAGGAGTGGTAATGATAGTTCTTTCTATTGGGAAAAAGGTCATTATTATTATTATTATTATTATTATTATTATTATTATTTATAAAGCGCCATAAATCTACATGGCGCTGTACAAAACCAAGTAAAATCAAGAATATAAAAGCCTGCCTATGGCGTTCAATCTAAAAGTTAAAGCAACAAATTAAAAACATCATATGAAACAAGTTAAAACAGCAATATCCACTACTGAGTCAAGCATCTGAACAACCAGGACACAATCACAGACTCCCTGGGAACGCTTCCCTAAACAATATGGTCTTTAACTCAGCTTTGAAGCTGGATAGAGACGTGTTGAGTCGTGCTTGTAAGGGGAGGAGGTCTCAGGAGTGAGGGGCGGCAAGCGAGAAGGGATGAATCTGGGACGGGGCCATGGAAATCCTGGGCTAGGACAGGAGACCTTGGGTACCAGAATGGAGGGAACGCGTGGGGATGTAGGGAGAAAGTAGTTCAGAGAGATAGGGAGGGGCCAGCCCATGCAGGGCTTTAAAGGTGAGCAGGAGAAGCTTGTACCAAATGCGGAAGGGAAAGGGGAGCCAGTGAAGGGATGACAACACAGGAGAGACATGGTCATACCAGCGAGTGAGATAACACAAGCAGCTGAGTGCTGAACAGAAATCAATGGGTGGAGGTGAGAGAGAGGAAGCCGTGCCAAGAGAAGGTTGCAGTAGTCAAGTTGAGAGACCACTAGGGCATGGACCAAAGTCTTTGCAGTAGAAGCAGAGAGATATGGACAGATTTTGGAAATATTATAGAGGAAAAATCTACAGACCTTGGCTGTTGACTGAATCTGAGGGATAAATGACAGAGAGGAGTCAAAAATGAAACCAAGACTGCGGGCTTCCTGAACAGGCTGAATAGAGATGTTGTTGACAGAGATAGAAAAGGAATATTGAAGGGTGGGCTTAGGAGGGAAGATAAGAAGCTCCGTCTTAGACATGGCGATACCCAGTTGTATCTTTCCACCCCTGAACTTTCACCAGGGCTTGAGCAGCATGTTTCATCTTGTCTGACAGCTATTTCTCACTGGATGAGCCATCGGTGTTTGAAGCTCAACATGTCTAAGAAATGTTGTTCCAAAGCATGAGGTCTGGATCTGGAACATCGTAACTCCACCCCCCTGGTTGTTCGATGAACTGAAATACCTGGTCACGCCCAGGCTTCGGGATGGCATAGGGGCTATGAAAATGCCATCTTGCAGACATGCAACCAACCAATCGTATGTTCTCAGTCAAGCCCCTAGTCACTGGGAGGCACTGCCATGAAGTAGCTCCAGCAATGGCCACAATGCATGCCCTCAGTGCACTCGTATGCCAAAGGACTCCTGATCTAGTGCTACGCAGCCCTGGAAACCACACCCAACAGATCCATAACCTATGCTGCTGGCTCAAACATTGTGGCAGGAAAAACCATAAACTCGAGAGAGGAAGGGCGGAAGAGCTGAGCTAAAATGGTGCCTCAGAGGAACGCCACATGGCCTTATAAAGGTTGAAGAGCAAGAGGAGCCTGGAGGGAGCCCTGCCTCTAGGACAGCAGACCAATAGGCTGCCTGGAGGACTGGAGCACCAAAGATAGGGACCTTCAGCCTCCTAGAGAAGCCTGCCAGGAACCGTATGTCCCTCCTCTTCCCCTCTAACTGGCCAATCTTGGGCCCACCCACCGCAGCAAGGCATGCTGGGGTGCAGCCAAGCCCGCCACAGGCAGAGGATGGCGTGGGCCCCCAGCAGCAACCCATCTGGCCCAGGTGAGTTGGGCAGCTGTGTTTACCAAGTTCCCAGAAGTCTTGTTTCCCCTCACCCAAGACTCCAACTTTTTAAAAACTTTCACAATATTTCAGTAATACTTTCAGCCACTTAATGAACAAAATTATGTTTCCTTAAGGACAAGAAATGAGTTACAGTCTTGATGTCCTGGACTACGGCCAACACACACAAACACCACTGATAAGGATGGTAATTAGCAAGGTAAGCAGCTCAAACAATCCACAAACCTTTCAGGGATTGAGAGAAAGAGCAAACCGAAAGCCAAAGCCAAAGTCAGGAGCACAGAGATCACGATAGTCAGTCCAGTCCAGGGTCAGAGCAGCCAGCAGGTAACAAGAGTCCAGTCCAGGGTCAGGGCAGCCAGAAAATAACAAGAGTCCAGTCCATTCCAAAGTCAAGGCAACAAGGAGTCAGGATACACAAAGCCAGTACCGGCAGCAATCACACCAAAGCTCATGCAATAAACTCTGGCACTGAGTTGGTGTCTCTTTGCTTGCTAAATAGGGGACGCCCTCCCCCATACCAGGTTAGGCTGGTTAGCTAATTACCTCACAGCAATTCTCTGGGATCTGCATCTGCCAGCACTTTCAGCCTTGCGCTGCCTGAAGGAGGGAACCTCCAAGCCTGGTTCCTCCCCAGAGTCACCACTAGGCTGCTGTACCACCAGAGGAATCCCACCAGCACTAGGACCTGGCTGAGCCTCCTCCTCTGGGGCTGGGAGGTCATGGCTGGCTTCTGGCAGAGCACGATTAGCACCTGGTGTAGCCTCAATTACCTCTTGCACTGGAGGAACCCCATCCTCCTCGTCATCCTCCGAGACCTGCTCTTGGCTGGCAATGACATTTGATCCCTGCACCTTTTTGCTATTGTAGGTATGTTTGCCAGATAAATTGGACACAATGACTCCACTGTCAATAGCAAATAATGCTTAAGTTGATGAAAGCACTGTGCAGTAATGAAGATCCACATTCTTGAAAATAAACATTAACAACAATTCTAGCAACAGGAATAAATACAACATAAAATATATGGTACTTGGTAGGAGACAAGATGGGAGGAATCAAAAGATGAGGGGAGACTTTTAAAAAATATATTAAAATAATCAACCAAACAGCAAAGCTCTGAAAATTCTGGTTAAGAATATACTAGGGAACAGATTAGAAGGCTTTATATCTTCCTACCCAAATCTATCACTTTTGCAGGCTGGTTGAACAACTTACCATGAAAAATAAATAAATTAGAAATGCAATACCGTGGAAATGTAAGAAGACATTTTGTACCCTAACTGATTTCACAACTAGCATGTGTGAAGTGGATTTCTTCTGATTGCTTCTATATAGTGTGGTGTTTTTTTTTTGTTTGTTTGTTTTGTTTTTTTTAGGGATTACTCTTAATTTATGGTGTTAATTGTTGCAAAGCAAACAACCTGTTCATTTGAAACATAAATAGCTTCTATGTGTAATAGAGAGTAAGGGAGAAGATATGAGACCATGATTCACTAAGAAAGGGTGTGAACTTTACCTGTCAGCTAACAAAATTACTGTCTCATTATCTTTAGAACATATCTGTGAAATACTCAACTAAACTTTAGAGATCTGAACTTTATATATCTTATATATACTTAATAGGTTGTGATTATTTTATTGTCTAATAAGGAAAGGGTTTGTGAACACTTTAAGCATCTTAACATGACCACAATCTAGGTTTGCAGAATGAAAACTGAAGAGAGCTCCTGTATTTAATGGTTGCCCAAAAGAAGGAATTTTAGCAGTTGTTCCTTGTCATAAAACCAGGTAACAAACACCACCTGCTTAATTTTTTTCTTCTTCACAACCACTAAATGGACAAGAGTGCTCTCCTGCTTTTACTCTGACAACTCTACTACAAACTGTAAAAACCCATCAACCATAAATAATGAGATGCAATATTCCATCTATGTCTTTTGTGCATGTTCCTACATACATGTTATTTTCTGGTAGGGTTCTCACATGGTCCCTTTTCTATGAAATGTCCCATATTTGAGAGTTTGAAGTCCACCTTTGGTGCATTACAGACCGCCTAAAATGTGCCGCCGCCGTCATTTGCAGCGCGGAGGAGCCCCAGCATACAAACCGCGCAGCTCTTCCGTGCTGCAAAAAGAAGGCCCAAAATGGTGCTTCTCTTGGCGGTGTGGTTATGATGCCACGGGGCACCAATGGTGCACTTGCAGCATCATTTGTGCCATGCAATGTGTGGACGCAATGCGTCCACTACTTCAAGATGGCAGCCCCCATGTGGATGGGCACCGCCATTTTGTACGGACTTGGTCCGTACTAGGGTTGAGGGGTGTCTGGAAGTGATGCCCCTTCTCAAACCTACTATGCCCCTTCCTAACCCTAATACGTCTCTAACGCACCTTTGTATTAGGTCCATACAATATGTCCCAAAGCTAACATTACAGATTTTGGGAAAGTAGGGATGCACATAATGACATGTAGCAAAATAGCCTTGTGTAGCAAATGTTGGGGATCCCTCTGCAGGAATTGTGGGTGGCATGGCACAAATCTTCCTCTTCTCCAGCCAGTGAAATAGAGCAGCCCCAAGTTGTGCTTCAGATTCTTCACTCTCAGTTGCTTGCAGAGGCAAGAGTAAGTACAGTGGAACCAGATCCACTTGGAATGAAGAGATCTTGGTCTGAAGCCATTTTACTGCGTACCAGAATGGGCTTGTGTGCTTCTGATTTCATAAAAAGCTTTGCTGACAACAGACTGACCCCAGAAATTCAGTATGCAGCAAAATGACCTCAGAAGGGGTATGTGTTGAAAGCATGCCTGCTGCCCATTCATTCTACACTCAGCTTTACAGGTGAGATAAGCATGTTGGGCAGGCTTATACAAGGTGTGCCTCAAAACTCATGAGGAAGACCACTGGCAAGATTTCAGGTTCCTGCAAGATCTCAGATTTCACAGGAGCCTGGAATTCTCAGCAATGGTCCTCCTCTCAAGAGGTTTGACACAGGCCTGCCTCATGTGTACCTAATCTTGTGTTGGATAGTTAACAAGGAGCATTGTCCTGTATTGGGTTCAGAAAAACTTGGAAATCATATTTCTTTGTAATGAGGCCTTGTAACAGTTGCAGTATGACATCTGATTTGATAAGCAGAGCATTATTAAGATTATGATTATGATTATGATTATTAGTGAAAGGGAGGATAATTCAAGTTGAGACTACCACTCTAGTTGCACCCCTGCATGGAGGCATGAATACTGCAATATGCTACAACCTGTTGCTCCATTTGGGTCTATTGTTCTGCTTTGTTAAGCAATTCAGCCATGCATTACATAGAGCCTAACTATGCATTCTTGCAGTCTTAACAAAATAAAAAAGCATGTTTTATAGAAGGCTGATGCTAGGTCTCTCTGGATCTATAAGTCTGTCCAGCTCACATCAACTGCTATGAGTGATGCTGAGATGCTCGCTTCACTTGACACAAGCTGTTGTCCTCATCAGGTTTTGTTTAAGATTTCCATCTCAAATCTTTTTAAATGCCTCCTAAAAGTGCATGCTTTCCCATTATCTATCTGTCTTGCTTACTAACTGCAGGCATGCATTATGAAGCATTCCCAGTTTCCAAAGAGAAAAAGAGACAAGGCACTCAGTGCTCTTGAGGTATAATAAAGACCTCTATCACAAGGAATAAACAACTGAATGAGCAGCAATAAACTTAATTTGCACATTAGATATGCTTTTCGGAATCCTGACATTTCAGTTGAATATAATACTGAAGCAATGAGGCCTATAATTGAACAGCCAAAACTTCTCCAGAGGGGAACCAAAACAAATGTTCCCTGCAAAGGCTGCTATTATCATAGCACATTGTTATTTTGATTTTTAATAAATTTTGCAATTGTCAAATTAAAGCTTTTCTTTACGTGTTAAAAATAAAATTGTCACAGTATTCACAGTTAGGATGTATGCTTGCTGTGTGCAAAATGCAATGCCTAGTGGCCTTGAAACATTGGCTGGGATCCAAAAAGTAACTTTTGGTGCACATGTTCATTGTGCATGCCTAAATAGATAGATAACTACAAAGAGTCTAACATGTAAATCATCATGTTGTTCATTCTCACACACAGGAATGAATAAATTGAACAGTTTCCTCCTCACTGTATGAGAATATGATGGCATCTGCACAATTTTCTACGACTGTTTGCACTTTAGGACTTAAAAACATTGTGGGAAATACACTGTTCCATCTGCAAAAAAATTTCTCTGCAAAAAGTAGTATTTCATCCCCCAAAAGAAACAGTGTGCATTTCCTTTTAAAATGTTGCATCATAAAATTATTTTTCCTGCCCAAAAAAAACAAACACACACACACACAAAAAAAAACCTCATGGGTTATAAGGCAGACAGATCCTGTCTGAAAAAGTCCTGATACAGACAAATTCATAAATAATTATATACACTATAAAACCTTCCATAAGCACAAATGTCGAGAACAAGGAAAAGGACCAGTTTGGGGTGGGTGTGGGGGTTGCATACATCCTGTTTCTCTCTTATGCACTAACTAGTGTATAACATAACTAACCTGCATAACATTTTCAAAGGTTGCAACTAGGTGCAGGACAGAAAAACTGGGGGATTTGTGGGAGAAAAAAAAACATTACTCTCACCTGTGTCAATGGGTCTAGTGACAACCTTCTCCTGATCTCAGCTACAGCACAAATGTAGGCCCGTTACAGACCGCCCAAAAGGGGCGGTCTCGGGCTGCTGCCGGTTGCAGCGCAGAGGAGTCGCAGCAGCCAAACTGCGCAACTCCTCCGCGCTGCAAAGAAGGAGTGTGAAAATCGCGCTCCTTCCAGCAACCTGAAAGAGACACCACAAGTACCAAAGCGTGCACTCGCAGCATCACTTCTGGGTCGCGACGTGCGGATGCAGAGCATCCATTACGTCAAAATGGTGGCGGCCGTGTGGAACGGCCGCCGCCATTTGTTACGGACTCTGTCCGTAACAGGGTAAGGGGCGGCTGGAAGAGATGCCCCTTTTTCAAAATGGGACGTCCTAAGGACGTCCCTTATGGCGGTATGTAACGCGACATAGATTATTTTTACTTATTGCTAGGCAGAGTTTAATACATCTCCAACATGCACTGCATTTTTTTTCCTAATTGCCATTTTCATAATCACCTTTTGAAATTTAATTCCCCTGACTACTGAGGTTAGAGGAACATCACTGGTAGGAAGATAAAATTATTCTGACATTATAAATATAAGATTAATCAGCAGAAGGGAAACACACACACACACACACACACACACACACACACACACACACACTATATTGGGCACTCAGTTTTTCTCAAAAATGCCACCGTTGTTAACATTATCTAGCATCAACCATTATGTATAAGACTGATGATTACTTTTAGAGTAATTTGTCTTTAAAAATCTATCCCTCATCACTTATTGTTGCAATTCAATATCAGAATGCAGAGATTTCCATGTAGAAAACCAATTATTTTAAAATGCCAAACAAGATCAGATTGCTGGAAAGGCAGGAAGGAAAAGAATTGTTTAACTGTTCCCCTACACACATCTGGGGTTGCTGGCACTTGAATAACCTCTTCATAGGTTTATCACTGGGGATTTAACCCAAGCCTTTAAGAACCAAAACACATGCTTCTATCTCTTGAGCTACATGAAAATCTCTATTAACTGGCAGCTATGGAAGATTCCCCCCGCCCTCCCCCCCACCCACTTCAGGCAGACCTGCCATGAAAGGATGACAGGATATATTTAAACCTATCTGCAGCCAGATTTCACACACAGGCCTAGTGCAAAGTTCTTGGATGAGTACACTTTCTGCATGCAGGATAGAAAGTATTGCACAAAACGCTATCCAGGGATGCCACATACTGCACTGTGCTGGCAATGTTCCATCAGACAGTATAGCAATAAGCATGCTTGCTATCTGTAAGGGAAAGCAGCAAGTGGGGAAGGGAACTTAATCTAAATCAGAGGTAGGAATCATACAGCTTTTATATGTGGTTGGACTTCAACTCCCAGCATTTTTCATCATTGATGAGATATCCAGGATGTTGCAGTCCAACCACATTTAGAGGAAAACATGGATTTCCATCCTTGACTGAAAGGGTGTGTTCCAGTGTATGATGGTACCCTTCCATTTTAATGGACTTTGTTTGTTCAATTTAGTGGGGTTGGCAGCTATGAAGATGCACTGAAACAGCATTTCAGAGCTGTTGCCTTTGCAGAAGTGAATGGGAAAGCCACAATAGACAGGGATTCTTTGTGCAAACATGGGGCTCAATACCCTTAGCAGTTGTTTTTAATGTAACTTGTTTTAGAGCAGGTATAATATAGTTGTGAGCAGGCTAAGAAACTGCAGCTAAACTGAATCTCCACACAGCAAGGGAACACACTGAGTGACGTTTGAGCAGTTACTGTCTCTTAGGCTGCATCTACATTGTAGAATTAATGTAGTTTGACAGCACTTTAATTGCTATGGCTCAATGCTATGGAATTCTGGAATTTGTCATTTTGTGAGATACTTAGCCCTGTCTATTAGAGAGCTCTGGTGTCACACCAAATTACAAATCCCAGGATTTGTAGTGAAAAAAATGTTTTGGAATCTTGTGAGAAAGGAGAAAATATTTTATTAGTGGCATTCTGTAACTTTGTAGTTTAGTCCCACAAAATATTAGTGGTTGCCTTATAGTGGAGGTGGCCAAAATATGACTCTGGGCTTGGCTTCTACCAAGCTCCTTGGACCGCTCTTTTCCTAATACTTTAAAATGTGAGTTTCCCTCTGTTAGCAATACCAAATAAATTTTTATACCATTTATCAGTGCACTTAAACATTCCCTAAGTGGTTTACAATGTGTAAGCTAATTGCCCTAAACAAGCTGGATACACATTTTAGCAACCTCGCAAGGATGCCAGGCTGAGTCGACCCTGAGCCTCTGGCTGGTATTGAACTCACAACCTTGTGGTTTGTGAGTGAGTGGCTGCAGTACAGGCATTTAACCACTGCACCACCATTATTAGGATCCTGCAGGAGCTGCAACCTGGCTTCTAAATGGGTTTCAGCCCTCAACTTTACTGTTCACTTTTTTTTAAAAAAAAGTCAATTTTTCAAAACCAGTGCACTTTGTAATTTGTATTGTTGATACTGCTGTGGTCCCGCCTCGATCCGCAGGAAGAGGCGGGAAATAGAAATATTATCATTATCATTATCATTATTATTATTATTATTGGAGATATTAACCTTACATAAATATCAATGGGCATCTAACAATTTTCAGACTGGCAGTAAGATGTACGGCTGGCACTCCTTATATTTGGCACTTTGATGGATCTGGATGCAATAATGGGATTTTACAGAAAGGAGAAATGTGCTGTGATGTTCTGATATTCCCTGTTGTTCTTCTTTTGCTGTTGTTGTTGCTGTTGCTTTAAAAATCAAACAATGTGTCTGTTGTCCTAGACTATTTTTTGGCAGTTTCCATCACTAGCTGCAATATTTTATTCCCACTCTCAAGTGGGTTTATTTTGAATTCTGAAATATATTGAAAAAATACATCCCCTTCTCTTTTCTTTTATTATTTTTATATTACTCTTTAGAGATATAGTGCAAAGCTGTAGTTCATCAGTGAAATGACACCTTTGCACTCTAACACTAAAACCACTTAAAACAAAATCAGAAGAGAAAATGTGCCTTTTAACCATTAGGAGTATCTCAGCAAACCATAATCCAATTTTTAAAAGCCTTGAGGAGCCCTTGGGCAGATGCAAAAAATGCTACAAACAGCCCTACTGAAGTGATGCAATAAATGGTTGCAGAAAATCTCGACAAATCCCAAGATGCTATACTGCAATAACTCACATTTTTGTAAAACAATATGGAAAAGTACTATGTGGCTTATTAATATCTAAGTGTACCCTGTTTGATCACATTTGAGTTTGGCATATAAAAATTGATACGTAATAACATCTGATATACTGTGACTTTTACTGACTGAACTTTTGAATCTTACATGTTGTTCTAAAATAGGTTGTTGATATAGTCATTTGAATATTGATGTCATATTCATTCAGTGGGTTGGATTACAACTCTGGATAACAGGGTTCAAATCCCTGTCCAGCATGGAAACCCACTGGGGTTTCAGAGGAAGGCAATGACAATCCTCCTTTGAAGAAATTTTGCCCAGAAAACCTCTAAGGGTTGCTTTAGGGTCACCATTATTCTGAAATCAAATAATAATAATAATAATAATAATAATAATAATAATAATAAGTAGTAGTAGTAGTATAGGTCTTTATAGCACATCACTGCTTCTGCCCTGGAAGTACAAACATAATGGGCAAATAATGCATAATAGGATGTCATTATGATGATGATGATGATTTTTCAAAAAGCATCTTGACATCAAGTTCTTTAACTCCCATGGACATGTGTAGTAATAATTCATGCCTCAGTGCTTCATGTTTCCTGATCAATAGCAACTGTGATGATAGACAACAGACAATAGACAACAGTGATATATTACACTACAATTTTTCCCGAGAAAGATGACTTAACTATAGGAATGTAAGATATGGGTAATTTTCCCAGTATGTTGCTGAACAAAACAACTGCTTTTACTAGACAAATTTTTAAAAAAAATCAGAAATTTGTATTTACATATCAAATTCATTTCCAAAAGTGAATAGGGAAATGCATGTCCCCTGTTCTTCTGTATCCTTTATCCCCTGCTAGAAAACACTGCAACTTACTTGAAATGTACTGATTTAGAGTTGAAAACTGAGTTTGTATTTGTTGTTAGTCTCAATATCTAAGAATAATATCAAAGCACAGACACCACCTGCAGCTTGGCCTGGCACCCTCTGGTTTGCCAACGGCATCTCAGCAGCCCTGTTCCAGGAAGAAGATCTGGTTCAAACCATACCTCAGACAATATTATTATACTCTCTGACATCTCAGCATGGTTAATCAAATATGCATGTGCATTTCCAATATGCATAAAGCACAAATGAAGACAATAAAATACCTTTCACAATCAGGTTTCCAGAGTTCCTTGCAACTCCAAATTGATTCATTGCGATGCAAGTATATACACCTGCATCTGATTTGGTAACATTATATATTTTCAGACTGCCATCCTCTAAAATGAAGATTCTGAAGAGGAGGGGAAAACAAAGAGAGATCAGTCATTAAGAGAACATTATTCTGAGCACTAAGGGCAATAACAATGATGTAATGTTACTTGTAGCATTTGGACATTAATCATAGTTGCTGTTGATTATAGCAAACTGAGCACATACCAGCTAAATTTTCATCTCAGTCCCTTAGTGATCATTGCATTAGACCAAAATTAGACACACCAGAATTGAATAATAAACCATTTACACCCCTAGTCTGCATCATTTTTTGGTCAACATCAGGTACTGGAGAGGAAGAATGAATCCATAACATGAAATCTAATTGTGTTGTTTTTCCTCACAGGGTGAAATATGTTCTTGATCCCAGATGGTGAGCTGTTTGCAGTATGAAGTATGAGGCCTATGTAATTTTCAACAGCGTTAGTAAAAGTTATTAGTCATCCAGGTAGCTACCTGCAATCAATGAAAGCAGGACAAAGTGATTACAAGGTCTTGGATATGTTGCCATAATCTGAAATAACCTTGTAAATTCTTGGGTTTGATGAAAACTCATACTGTGTGACCACTCACATGCTACAGTCCTCTCACAGGATGGTACAATTTCAGAATGTATAAAGCAGACTACTTGTTTGAGAGCAAGCTTCTGTCTGAAAATGTCTTTCCCTCACTGAAAAAAGTTGTAAAAGATTCCTGATGTGTAAAACTATCAATATGATTTTCAGTCGGAAGGCCCATTCAAATAATAACAATAATAAAAACCCATAGGAACTCTGAGCACATCATTGCCTCTGCAGTGGAAATACAAACATAATGGGCAAATAATACATAATAGGATGGCATTAAAAAAAGCATCTTGATGTCAAGTTCTTTCTGTCCCCATGGACATGTGTAGTAATAATTCATGTCTCAGTGCTTCATGTTTCCTGACCATTAGCAACTGTGATGATATGCAGTGGGGAAGCAAAATGCAAAACATAATGGGCCTTTCACACAGCGCAATAGTAATACAGTGCTATAATCCACTCTAACTGCTATGGCTGTGTTCTGTGGAATCCTATGGTTTGTAGTTTGATGGGGCACTAGAGCTCTCTGGATGAGAATTCCAAATACTCTTCCCTCAATTGAAAATCCCATGATTCTGGAAGGGGTTGCCATGAAAGTTAATGTAGAATCATAGATTACAATTTATATATATAATTTTTAGTTATTGATTCTTTTAAAAAAATGTAAGCCACCTTGAGTCCCAATTTTGGGAGAAAGGTATTATTATTATTACAACAACAACAACATAGTGTGAAAAGGTTCCCTGGCATCATTTGGTTGCGATAATGGTAGGCCGACAGCACCATAGTGTTTTTGGCAGTAATCTTGTGTATGCTACAATGTGCATTTTTTGCATGCAGTTTGCTCTTTCAATCCTTACAAACTTAATCATATAACTGCAACCACAATGCAGTATTTCAAACTAAAAACAAATACTTGCTATTTTATTCTCACACACTCAAGCCCTCATTGTAGTTTCTTCCCTTTACATGGTTAAAATGGGGGGAAAGCAGATCCAAGGACTAAAAATGAAAGCAGGCAGACCACATTTTCCTGAAGAGAAAAATGTATAATTATCCATTGTATAGCACTGCTGTGCCATCTGAAAAGTAGAAGAGCAAACTATGGTTTGAGTGGAGCTAGACACACTGATTTGGAGTTAATTATCACAGGCTGTGTTCAACCAAGTGTCAAACACAAGAGAATTCTCACACCTGTGTTTAGCATTTGAGGTGATCAGATGTCAGTATTATTTTTTTAAAAGAAAGAAACTAACTCCTAGGGATTTGCTAAGCCTGATGGCATCCATCCCTGGTGCGTGTTTGTTCTCACTGCTGAATCAGTAGGTTGCTTCAGTACATCTGCTTTGTTTGCCTCGACTCAGCTTGAAAATCTATACTGTTGCCACTTGAACTTTAATACATTTGTATATAAGGAGATTGTTGAAAAGGAGGGAAAGAACGGCACAAGTAGATCATTCCTCCAATGAATCTAGGAGATATTTTCTTGAGTTACATAAATGATTTGTACAGCACTATAGATATTTTACTTGGGACATGGCCTGCAGTGTATTTAGCTTTGGACCTTATCACACACGCAATTTTAAACGTTTTGGGGACTGAAGGAGGACGCTCGTGTGCACGCGCATCCGGCAGAAAACAGAGTTTATCGCACACGAAGACGTCCTCCAACAGTCCCTATTCTGTCCCCCGGCGCCCGTCAGGACTGGATGGGAACAGGTGTGTGCCGGGGGACGGAACAGGGACTGTTGGAGGACATCTTCGTGTGCGATAAACTCCATTTTCTGCTGGACACGCGCACACACGAGCGTCCTCCTTCCGTCCCCAAAATGTTTAAAACTGCGTGTGCGATAAGGTTCTTTATCATATTCCAGTTCGGTTTCCATGAAAGTCATTTGTTCAAACATGGATTGTTTCCCCTTTAAATGTTATTCTTTACCTTGTTTCCCTGGTACAAGTCATTGGTGATGAAAGCTCCTGATGACAGATCAGGTGAATGCGACTGTCAGGAGCGCCTGTTATCAGCTTTGGCTGATACGCCAGCTGCGCCCTTTTCTGGAAGTAAGGGATCTCGAGACTGTTGTGCACGCGCTGGTAACCTCACGCCTTGACTTCTGTAATGCATTCTACATGGGGCTGCCCTTGTGCCTGGTTCGGAAACTACAGCTGGTTCAAAACATGGCAGCCAGGCTTGTGTCAGGAACATCTAGAAGGGACCATATCACTCCAGTTTTGAGGTCCCTCCACTGGCTGCCTATTGGTTTCCGGACTCAGTACAAGGTGTTGGTTATTACCTTTAAAGCCCAAAATGGCTTGGGTCCAAGCTATCTCAGAGACCGCCTCTTCCCATACAATCCTCCCTGCGCCCTCCGGTCCTCTGGGAGGAACTTGTTGCAGCCTCAAAAATCGTGGCTTGCAGCAACCTCCCGGAGGGCTTTTTCTGCTGTCGCCCCCAGGCTCTGGAACGACCTGCTGGACGAGATCTGTCAATTAACATCTTTGGACAGCTTCAAAAAGGCTGTCAAGATGGATCTCTTCAGGCAGGCCTTCCCAGACTGAAATATTCCGGTCTCAGGATCTCCCCCCTCCTCAGTAATGTCTCCAAAGCCCCCTTTTCTTTTCTTTAGAACTGAAGTTGCAGTGGTTTGTTGGTTGGTATTATTTTGTTTAATTTATTGTTATTTTAACTAGTTATTGTGGTTTTAAATTAGATATGTTGTTTAATAATTTTTTAAGGGGGGAGGGAAATATATTGTTTTTATGCTGTATGTTATTTTAATGTTGTAAACCGCCCGGATTGGTTCAGCAAAGGCGGTATATAAATAAAAATTTATTATTATATTATTATAAAGTAACACACCAATTTTCTTATAAACCTCATTTTACTAACTGCCTCTTGGGATGGGACTTGAAAACTCTGCTTCAGAATGGTTCTGGTCCTTCTCATTCCAAATTGCCTGTAGAAGTTCTCAGTAAGTATCTGGAGTTGATAATGTGTTTGATTAAAAAAACACATTGGTGTTCTTAGTCAGTTTAATTACATACCAGAGAGCAGGTATTTAATTATAGAGCATTAACTGGTTCTAAAGCATTTATATGACTCCTCTAATATTACAATATCTTCACTGGCTTCTGATGCATTTCAAAGCACAATTTAAAATGTTGGTTAAAACCTGTAAATGACTTGGTCCCTGGTTACTTGAAATGTGAATACATGCAGTGTAGAACTATACTGAATATACTTGCTTTGCCACTACTCTTGGCAGGTTGTATAAACTAATTTTGTATAATCCAGTTGCCAGGGATCCTTTTTGGGTTTTCTGGTTGCTGGAGTCAGTGGATTTTGAAACAAAAAAGACTTTTGATTAGGCAGGATGCTCTTCCTCTTAAATGCAATAACACTACAGGGGAAAATTATAGGGAATACCTTGGTATAAGTCCAGTTGATTTCAGTGGAGTTTCCTACTTAGTAGAAATGTATGGTACTGTACTGTTAAGGCACTTTGGTAAAATAGCTTGCTAGCAAAGCCTTTGTCCAAATCTGCATAGGTTTAAGACCATAACACAAGCCTTCTCCAGTTAGCAAAGCCTCTGACAAAGGTGTTCCTTTCTACCAAGTCTTTTTAATACCAATCCAGCCTCCTTTTGAGATCAAAGTGAAAGAGTGTTGGAGAAGCACAGATTTTTGGTGCTGGGTTGCAGCAGCATATCTGCAGTAAACAATGTAATCAAGCTTGAGCTGGAAAAGAATGGGATTCAGTTCTAGCTGGTCCTACTGTAATTGTATGTGCTGGCCTACAATAGACAAGTTAAGTAGCAGCTGCCTCCAGAATTCCTTACTAAATATATGTGAAGTATGAGAAAATTGGGAAACAGATAAGCTTGCCTTCCCACCATGTTAAAAAAGAAAAAAAGCATAGATCTGTAAGTTTGGCCACCAAAATGAAAATCATAAGAAAAATAGAGGCTGATGAAAGAAAAGAAAAAATGACTGGATGCTTTTGGTAGAAACTTTCAAGTCTCTAGAAGGCTCAAAACATTTTGGTTTATTTATGCACATCTGTTTTATTTTACATAATGTTATTTTTGGATAAAAGGTTTACTGAAACATATTCAGCTGCTTTTCTTCTTTCCATGCTATTTGTGCCACCGATGCCAAACTTTACTCTTAAAGTTGTAGTGCTCAAGAACATATCCACTTTGTTAGCTGAGATATACTTGTAATGATTTATCCATGGGGTGGGAGGAGATATTATTATATGATGACTCACTCTTACAGCAAAATTATTTCTAGGGAAAGCTATGATGAATTTTATATAGCTAGGTCTCTTATACTTTAACCCTAGTATAGTTCCAGTATCCTCTATCTGGGACTAATTCTTTGGCACACAAAATTCAATAACATTGATTTGAAAGAAGGTGAATTCACAGGGGGAAAAATGTCTATTACTTGCAGGCAAAGGAGATCAGAACAGAACTTCTATCTCCCATAGATCTTTTAACATAAATTCACTTTGGAACATTATGCAGGGAAGTTCTATGTTAAAGCCAAAGGTGCAAGATTTCATTATCAAGACATTCTATAGCCCATTCTGTCAAATTTAATAGAGTTGAAAAGTCACCCTAATGGAAATTTTTCTTAATTTAGGAAGTCAATCCCACTTAGAGATGGGTTACTGATGCTGCCATGTTCCTTGAACTTTAGCTTAGATTTGTTTCTAGCCATGCTCACTTCTTACAAAGCTGTTCCGTAGATCTGCATGATCATGCATTTATGTATGGACACTTTATAGAAAATATTGTATCAAAGGTTGATCAATTATGTTAGGGAATGTTTTTTGAAGTTGTCCTTCCGTCACCGAATAATGAAGTGCTTTACATACTATAGCAATGCCTTTGTTTGTATAGATCACAAAAAGCTATGGACCTATCTTTTTTAAAAATGGTTGTGACACAACATTGATTGTCCTGCTATGTAACCTGTACTCAGGGCAAGAGGCTACTCTTAGCACTGAATAGGGAGAAATGGAATGGTTCCCAGTAGGCAAGAGGGTCAGGCAAGTCTGCATTTGATCAAATATCATATGCAAAACAGGATTAGATTCAGAGGAAGGAGGCATAAAATTGGAGGAAGGGACATCAGTAATTTAAGATATGCAGATGATACCATATTACTAGCAGAAAATAGCAAAGATTTGGAGTTGGTATTGAAAAAAAGTCAAAGCAGAAAGTACAAAGGCAGTTTTACAGGTGGACAATTAGAAAACAAATATAATAACCATCGACGAGCTACATAATTCTACAGTAGATGATGGAGACATTGGAAAAGTTCAAGATTCTTCATACCTTAGCCCAGTCAGTAATTGGAACTGTAGTCAAGAAATCAGAAGGAGATAGGACTTTGAAGGGCAGCAATAACGAAACTAGACAAGATCTTGAAGTGTAAAAATATATCACTAAATACTAAAGTTAGCATGGTCCATGAAATCATATTTCCCAATACTATACATTGGTGAGAAAGCTGGACAGTGAAGAAAGCTAATATGAGGAAAATCAACTAATTTGGGATGTGGTGCTGGAGAAAAGATCACCAGATACTATGGACCTCTAGAAAGAAAAATAAATGGATCCTAAAGCAAATTGGGCCTTCACTCTCCTTAGAAGCCAAAATGTCTAAACAGACACCGATGTACTTTGGCCACATCATGGAAGTCAGGACTTACTAGAAAAAGCCATTTTTTAAAGTAGGAAAGTAGGAGAAGTAGAAAGTAGGAAAAGAGTTAGACTGCATTCCAGATGGCTAGATTCAGTCAAGAAAGCTATGGCCCTGAATCTGCAAGACCTGAGCAGGGCTGTTGATTATAGGATGACTTGGGCATGTCTCATTCATGGAGTCATCATAGGTTGAAGTCAGCTTGAATGCAGTTAACAACAACCAATTTTCCTTTCTTCCTTCTTTCACTCTTTATCTTGCCTTCCTAGAGGCATGAGGCCCAATGTGGCTTGTGGCACGTTTTTAAAAGTACAGCTAAAATCTTATCATACAACATTTAAAAAAGCAATTAATGAACAATTCCATTAAAAGAGCAATGCCAAAACAATTTGAAACATTAAAATAATAGAAAAGATAAAGGCACATGAAAACACCCATCTGCCACCTGAGTTAAGAGCCAATAGCCTACTTAAATAAAAAGGCATTTGGCTGTTTGCAGAAAGAGAGCCAAGAAACCTCCTGTGGAAGGGAATTCTCTAGCCTGGGAGGAGCCAATGAGAAGGTTCTTACATCTTCACCAAGGCTGGTGGTGATAGAAGTGAGAGAAAGCACTTTACTGAAGACCTTAAAACTTGTGCAGGCTCATATAGAGAGATACTGTCATTTAATGCAGCTATCTGAATTAAAGCTGTAGATATGCTATTTTTCTATCTCAAATAATTGTGGAATATTATGGCCATGGATTAAAGGAATTTTAAAAATGCCCCAGAAATATGGATATAAATCCTCACTTATTCTCACCAGCAACAACAAAAATATCTGTGTTTTTTCCTTTACCTGGTGAGGCAGCCACAAATTTGTTTGTGCATTATTGTCATTTGCAAAGCCATATTATTCAAACTACAACTGCTGCCACTGCTGCTTTTCTACATGGACTTTTGAAATGCAATGTAGAAGCACTGAATACATTGTTTGGCTCTTCTTTAAAGCAAGAAGCTTAGTTTTCTGTGTTTACTTCTGTGCTGTGCTTAAAGGGAAGGAATTTAATTTTGCAGAGAGGGTGCTTGTACAAATTATGGAAACAAATATGTATGCTTATACACATTGCAATAGCTGTTGGTTTAGTTTAAATAGAATTCAAATTGGTTTGTGGAGACTTAATGCTATCCCTTATTCATCTCGCTCTTATTCAAGAAATGAAAAATCTTGCAGGGATTGTTAATTTCTTAACGGGGTGCCATACTCTGTCCCATTGAGTGTAAAAGATCTGGTGAATATTGTATACTTTGCCACCCTGAAGAAATGTCCTTTGTTCCTATGTCCAACTCAAGTGTGTGTAGTGGACAATCCCAGACATCACTACATTCATCCTGGAAAGGGTAGGACCTAAAGAAAATGTTCATGCACAGGGTGTGTTTATATGTTTGCTGAAGTTAGGTAAAGTGGCAGCACCATTTAAAATTTAACTGGACTTTAAAGCTTTGGAGCTTCAGTGGTAGTAAGCTCAGGAGGTTTCTCTCAGTGTATAAAAGTCAGTTGGAGCCAGGAATACACTAACTACAGCCCACTGCAGGCTCACCCAAGTGATGTGGCACAAGTTTAGGATGGAATGCATCAATTTCCTAAATGAGGTTGAATTTTAAGTTTCCTACCCTTTCACAAATTTGCATGTTGGCACAACATAAAACTTCACGTGAATCTAAGAGCTCAAACAGACAGGCCAAAATAAAGCTGTTTTGGATCAATTTGGAGGTATGCTGTTTAAATGACACACACATCTTAAGAGGCCAGAAGCTGTGCCAAAGCTGCACTCCAGTCCTTAGGACTGAAGTGTGGCTTTGGCATGGCTTTCAACCTCTTAGGACACATGCATCATTTAAACAGCATACCTCCAAAGTGACCCAAAGCAGCTTTATTTTGCCCTGTCTGTTCAGGCCCTAAGAAACTTGTGCAGGAGTTTGAGAAGCTGAACCTTGGCTGTAAATCTCTAAACTTGCAGACTTTTCACCACATACAGAAAACTCTTGAGCTTTCTGAGGGCAAAAACCCTAACTTTTGTACATAAATCTTTGCTTCATATTTGAGAAAAGTGCAAGCAATGTGGTGAAGATTTGACATCATGGTGGCAGCCTTTTCTGCTCTGAATGTTACACAGAAGCAAAAGGAACTTGGGTTGACTGAAGTGACAGCCTTTGTTAGTTTAAATGTTTCACAACTCAAATATTATATGGCAGGAAAAGAAACGTGAGTTGACTGAAGTTGCAGTCTTTGACAGTTTGAATGTTGCATCATTTCCTTTCCATTGCAAAAGCTGTGCTATTTTCACTTCCTGTACTGAAAGATGCCTAATTTTAGGCAAATGTAGATTTCTGGGCAAGATGCCCAACTACAGAAGGAAAAAAATCTGCACAGTTTATAAAAATCTGTATCATTGTTCTTGACCTCTGCTTGGAATCGGGGGGGGGGGGGAGGAGGGAGAGATTTGCCATCCCTACATAATATCCCTTCACATAGGTAATTTATGCCACAGATGCTTTATGTAAAAACAACAACCCCTCCCTATATCAAAAGTCTCAGGTTTGCTTTCAAATAGCATTATTTGTTAAACAGTTGAAAACAGTAAATTAAGTAAATAAGCTACAAATATATTAGACAATACTAATAAGTTAAAAAGAAAGAAAGAAAGCAGATTTTAAAGTTTATGTACAACTGTATTTGAGATGAATTATAAAGACATGACCCTGACTACAAAACTCTCCTTTCTTAGCCTCTTTTGTTTGTGGGAACCATCTTTTCTTCAAACATATAACTCAGTGGTAAGACAGAGGATAGAAACGGTATATTGTCTGCAGCCATTATTAATCATGACAAACTCTATGCTTGTGAAGAGTTCAGAATCCTCTGATGGTGCAGAATGCAGCATTCCTGGATCATTAGTCTATAGTCCTGGCATTGCATGGGCCTTCTGTCACTTTTTGTATATCAGAGAATGGGCTGGTGTTGCTTAATAATGGCTGCATACATTATACTTTTTCTGAGCTCTGTCTTACTACTGACTTAAAAGAAAGGGTGGTTTCTTAGTATGTCAAACATAATGAATTATCAGTTCTTTCATCATATCTGTTTTGTTTCCCCTACAAACCATTGTTTAGGTTTTCATCAAGAACTCAGGAATAATTTCCAATTTTATTTCTTTGCCAGTTTGTGCAATTCACACCTGCTGGATATGAATGTGGAACTCAGAATTCAATGCAAGTCATCATGAGAAACCAATACATGATCCATCAAAAGAAGAAAATGCATCCAACATGTACATATCTCAAAAATGTGTAAGAAAAGAATTTCCAAAATGCACTACAGTCAGTGCACATATATTTGTATTTGGTCCTTCTTTACCAGAGTCCTCATCTCAGAAACTCACTAGCTTGTTTTTGGGTAGCAGTGATCTCACAATCTAATCACTGAAGAATTATCATCCTGAGCTCTTTAGAGTGAGAATAAGATACATGTGGCAAAAAGGTAAACACAACAAAGATTTCATTAATGTTATATGTTTAGAGGTCAAACATACACATAGTAAAGAATTTTCAGGTGTTGTCCTATTACTAGTCATTAGCGATTTCCAAATAATATGGGTTGCTACATTTGTAGTCAAGAGAAAATTCAGAGGAGAGAATTCAGCATCTCTTATTTTGCATCTTTGTTCTTATTTTAGATTCTACTGTTCCTCTTTCCTACCCTGGAGCCATTGAAAAATAATTACATGAATTAAAGGTCAATTTCCCCCATTTCTTCTCAGCTATGAGCTAATGCAATCTTTCAAAAATAGCCACTTCTGTAGGAAGGTATTGTGGCATAAATGATCTACTAGGCTACTTTCTGGAATACCTAGCTTCGTATCCCACTTCTGCTATGAATTTAGCATCTTAATTTCCCTAATTGTACAACTGGACTATATGGGTAGGTCTATAAAGTATGAGACGGGTTTGTTGCAAGGGCATACACAATACAAACTACAAAGTATTTTACACATAAAAGAAATCATATGTCCATAATATTAGATGGCATTAATTTATTAATAGAAACACTATGTCGTAGATATTTTCAGCCACAGCTTGTAATAAAAAACAAGAACCTATTTTAGCTTTCTCACTGTTTGTTGAGTGCATATACAAAAATGCTGATATGAGATACTTTTGCCTCTGTTGTTCAGGGAAAGAAAAAGGACACCTCTGTATAACAACCCTTGTGCTCATTTTGAACTATTGACAAGCACCTTTAAATAGTAAAGTGAAAGAAATAAAATATGATGATGTGTACACATTAGAATTAACTGGGCCAAGCAAATTGTCTCCAAAGTGATATTTCAATTGGACAAAAACATTTTTGTTGTTGTTGTTGTTACTGTCTAAATTAATCAATTAATTTTGTCCTGCCTTTCTCCCAGTATGAGATCAAAGATTGTAAATGGGTGCTTCTCTGGATCTGCCAGTTATAAAATGATTTGCTGTGCTGAGTTAGGCTGATTAAAAAAATACACCTAAGAGTAAGTAGTGTGCGGTAACATTCTCTGGATCACTGTTTTAAAACAGGTGCATAATCACATTGTGCAATTATAACAGCTTGATACAACTTTAACTGCCATGGCTCCCTCTCATGGAACCTTGGGATCTACAATTAGCTAAGATCTTCACAATTTTCCTATCCTCTTCCCCAAACTTTAGAATTAGGTCTCCACAGCAGAGAGTTCTAACAAATGCTAGGATTCCACTAATCATTGAATCGTAGAGTTGGAAGGAATCCCCCAAGGGCCATCCAGTCCAACCCCCTGCCATGCAGGAACACAGAATCAAAGCACCTCTGACAGATGACCATCCAGCCTCTGTTTAAAACCTTAAAAGAAGGAGACCCCACCACACTTTGGGGGATCATGTTCCACTGTTGAACAACTCTTACTGTTTGGGAATTCTTCCTTATGTTTAGGAGGAAACTCTTTTCCTGTAGTTTGGATACATTGTTCTGTATCCTGGTCTCTAGTGGCATCAAAATACTACAATTGTGCAGCAAGAACACCCCAAAGGAGTGGAAAATGTGGCTGTGAAGGTTTTACCAACCCACAGCTCTATCCTCTTTACCAATTGGTTAGTGCTCTTGGGAACTTCAGTCTAACAACATGTGGAAGGCCACACATTTCCTAGCCCTGACATAAATACAATTTCCATAAGGTCTCCAGGAATGTGTTTGTATGCTTTTATATGTGCTCAAAACTAATCTGCCAAACAAAATTAACTAGGTTAATCTGGTATGTATACACCTAGTTTTCCTTCTTTTTTCTCAGTCATTCTTTTGCTCATGCCCCTTACAATAAACCCAATAACATCTATAAGTAATTCTCATAAAAGCATCTGGTCGTAAAGAAAAAGTGAAAGTATATGTTTTGTTAGCATTCACTCACAACCTAGTGTCTAGCTGTGAAAAATTCAGTGTGAAGGAAAAGTGAGCATTACAAGGAGAAATTTCACTGTATATAGGCACTGTCGTTTTATTTAAAATATTAAAATTGTTAAACCTGCTATCCAATACATATTTATCTATGTAAAAGACTCACTGAACTTAGCTATGTTTACTTTCAGAAGATATAAAGAGAGAGCGGCACCACTAGTGAAATTATTATATAGTACTTCATGACAGCAGAATTACACTGTGGTAAATGATAACTTTGTTTTTTACTTCAATAATGACCCTAGAATGTTTCTGATATTCTATGGTTTCTATTATATGTTAATGACATTTCCACCTGTTTGTATGACCTAAATAGTAATAATATTACAATTAATACAAATATGTTTTTAAAAAGCCTTTCATTATCTGCAAGTAGATATTAATGAGCTTTCAAATCAACTTAGCACAATTTCCCTGCAAACAAAAGATATATACCATTAAAATAGAGGTTAATGTGGATCAAAACAGATTTCCAAATTCTAGTTGAATAGAATTATTAAAGACATTTGAGTAAATAATATTATTAGCATTAATAAGAACTGAGAGAAAACATTGTTTTCTGCTAATTAAAAAATCAATTATATTAGGGATTTTTGTTAACATACCTTGGGGTGTATAACAGAAGAACACAAATATTTGTAGACTGCAATATTTTTGTCTTCTTATAAATGTTCTCAGAGAATTGCAAATAAGATTCTGAAAGTGGTGGTGAGCATAAGAGGGTAACAGAATAGAAGGGGAGAGATAGAGACTGAAGGAGTCTTACACAATGTGTTGTAGATAGGACACAAAATAAAGGTCATGTACAATGAGTCCTTGGTTTCTGCTGGGGTTTGGTTGTAGGATAAAGAATCTGTGGATTCCCAAGTCCCATTAAATACAATGACATAATAAAATGGTGTCCCTCATGGGTTTGCTTTTGAGAATTAATACCTTTTTTAATATTTCAAACTGTGGATGCTTGAATCCTTGGATAAAAAAAATTGACCCCACTTTGAAATGATCAGGCAAGATTGGACCATCATGATTCCCACTCAGGAATGGGTCAGGAATTACCAGTAAAGAGTATACCAAATGATCAAGCTTCTCCCCCCCCCCAAAAAAAAAAAAACCCAATTGAGACACCTATTGTAGTTGAGCCTTTCCAGGAATAATAAAAGCTGCCTGCAGTCTATCCTATGCACCCTGACATGGGAGTAAGCTACACTAAGTGAGTGGAGAACACCTTGGACTACACATTCTACTTGAAAGAGGCTTATTATTTATTATTATTAAGCTTTATTTATATAGCACTGTAAATTTACACAGTGCTGTACATACAATCTTTTTCATTAGACTGTTCCTTGTCCTCAGGCTTACAATATAAAAAGACATGACACAAAAGGAGAAGGGAATGGTGGTGGGGAAAGGGATCAGGTCCAGCAGTTCTTCTCTCCCTCTGAGGCCTGGACCAAGGCAGATGGACAGGATGGAGGGTTTGGCTTCTTAATCGAGGCCAGTCCCAATGGAGCTGGCCCCACCTTTTCACTCCCTCCCAGGCCAGATGATGACAGTTGGCATGGAGGGAGGACTCTTTATCTTGAGGCTAGCCCTGATGGAATTGGGCCTGCCTTTTCATCTTCATCCATCATATTTAAGGTGATTGAAAGATAATAGATGGGAGAAGTAATTTTTCTTCCTCCATGGTGTCCGACACTATATGCTTTATCACACTTGGGGGCAAACAGGATTTAAACAAGAGTTAAACAAGAGTTAAAAGGAAATGCCTGATGTTTATCACACAACATTTCCTGTTTAACTCTCATTTAACTCTTGTTTAAATCCTGCTTGCCCACTAGTGTGATAAAGCAGTATGATAGCTATGGTGATGTCTCAAATGGAGATTTTAAATCACAGCAGAATGTAGACAGTGATACATTCTCGCCTCCCTCTCACCACCCCTTGAGACATCTATGCTCTTCAGTTGTCTCATTGACCCAAGATAAAGAATGGCCTTACCTCCTGAAGTAGCAGGAAGAGGCAGGTAACCATTTTTGTATGCAAGCATAAAATCTGTAGAAAATAGGCTTACTGTAGCATTGTGACTCAGAAGCATACTTGAGTGAGTTGCATCCACAAAGTATGCCTTCTCCCCTCTTACTTTTGTTTGTAGTCTGCATATGATTCAGAGCTACTTTCTTTTGAGACATTAGAACTTAAGGATGTTGATGGTTCAGATGTGAATAACAGAATCATCAAGCTATAAGTCCTAACCTGCTGCCAGTGGGGAATCATCAGTAAAGAAATCTCCATGAAAGAGATTCAACCATTCAATCAGTTATCCAAACAACACTATTATGCATAATATAAGCAAAAGAAGAGTGTATTTTGGATTAATATGTTATTCATAAGCTCTTATTCTCTATAAAATTTAAAATTTATTTTTAGTTCTGAAGACATAGTGATCAACACAGAAATAGTTTATAATGGGAATAATGCCCAACAGTACTAGTAAGAAAGACCTAAAGGCAGAAAAAGTTTGATGATTATACAGTCTTTATATTAACAAGGAGCCCAAATGAATGGGTGCACTTTCTCTGCCTTTTTGTTGTTGTTGTTGTCCTGTTTACACTTTTTTCCTCTTTTGTTTGTAGTTATGATGCATAAGCCTTCTCCAAGAAAGAAGAGAGAAGTCAATATGTTGCTGCTCATTGCCCAGACGAAGAGGAGGCTCTTCTTCTTCCCAAAACTTTACTTCTATATAAGATGTATTTTTCTATTTTGTTTTTAAGAGCACTTTTAGAATTCTTCAAAAATTTCTTGATTCTTCAACTTTGGGACAAAGCAGACAGGCCAAATGGAGTCATCTGTGGCTGCTCTAGTACAATGGTTACAGGACACCATAGTCCCAAATGGGCCACCTGCAGGAGCGGCTTTTTGGGCCAGCTTAATGCTGCATTAGTTGGTCCCAGAGCAGCTTCCAGCCACTTTGTGAGCATGCATCATTTCAACGCCACACACCCAGGTTCTTGATTTGGCTCGTCCGGTTCGGGCCTTTGAGGCTGATTTAAGTACATAAGAGGAGCCATGCTGGATTAGACAAAATAACCATGTAATCCATCAATCTGTTTATTGGAGCATGAAACACATAGGCCAACAGCAGTGGCTTCTGCTCACTTTGGGGGCATGGGGTTTAGATGATGCACAACCTCAACATGGCCCAAAGCCACCCTGATGCCATGCTCTGGTCTTTTGGATGGGAGCAAAAAGGAGTCAGTTTAAACTGACTCCTGGTGGCACAGCTTGAGACTTGCAGTGGCAGCCCACATTGGGAGTGGGCTATGCAATTTCTGCAGTCCTGGCCCAATCATGGCCAGAGTGGCCAGAGGCCACTTTTTCCCAGCCATATGTTTCACCCCAGAATGACCAACCAGTTTTCCATGGAAATCCACTAGCAGAATATAAACTCAACTGCAACTTCCAGAGGCACACTGTTTCTGATACTGAAGGTGACATTTAGCCATCTTGACTAATAGCCATTGATAACTCCACAAGTCTCTCCCCCCCCCCCACAAAGCCATCTAGTTTGGTAAACATCACTGTATCTCATGGCAGTGAATAATATATTTCCAGTATGTTCTGTATACTTACTTGACCTGTCCTGAATCTCCTAGCATACAGTTTTAGTGGATGGCCTTGAATTGTAAGGATTATCCCTGTAATTGACATTTCTTAAGATAAATAACTCCAAATATTATAGTCTGTCTTCATAGGTGAGTTGGTCCAGTATTTCAGTCAGGTTGGTTACCTTTTTCAGCCTTTTTTCCATTTCTACAAAATCCTATTTAAGTGCAGTGACCAGAAATTTATGCAGTATTCCCGATGTGGTCAAACCATGGATTTGTACAAAGCCAGTATGATATTGGCAATGTTATTTATGACTGTTTTTCTAACTATGCCAAGCACAGAATTTGTTCTTGTTTAAGCACCAGACACATACTGGGTTGATATTTTCATAGAGATATCAACAATGATTCCAGATCCTTTGGTCATTTGCTCCCAGCTCACATCCCATCTGTTTATGTGTGAAGATGGGATGTATTTATTTATTTGCCCTTCAATTTTCACTTGTTTTTAACTGAATTTTTAACCATTTTAAAAACAATTTTCCCAATTTAGAGAAAGCATCTTAGAACTCGTTACAATATTTTATGTGACCATTCCATTCCATACCCCAACTGAAGGTTTTGCATCAGGAGAGTCTCTCAACCCAGGCTTGATATATAAGCATGTTTTCTATTGAGAGTATTGTTTATGCAATCTTGTATCTTCTAACATAACTCTGGATTTTTTTTTTCATTTTTTTTAAAAAAGGAGTGGGGAGGTGAATGTGTCAGGAGATCTTATATGCATTCACTTAATAGGGTGTCTCAGATTTTTATTTTTTTCTGTTTCTTTTATTTTTAAAACATATTATCTGTATTTTTATTTGTTTAATATTGTAATATTTCATTTCCTCATTTCATTGCCATTACTTTTCAGGAGTGTCAAATTGTTTCCAGTTTCAGTTGGTTGTTATTTTGATGCTATGCAATCTGTGTTTTCAGTGTGAAGTCAAAGGCTTTCATGGCCTGCATCCATAGTTTTTTGTGGGTTTTTCGGGCTATGTGGCCATGTTCTATAAGATTTTCTTCCTGACGTTTCGCCAGCATCTGTGTGGCTGGCATCTTCAGAGAATGCTTGCCTGAAAAAAAGTGGGGGTATGTGTGTGTGTGTGTGTGTGTGTGTGTGTGTGTGTGTACACACATTGTGTGAGCCTGGGAATTCAGGAGTGATTTGCATGTGTATTGTTCTGTGTTGATGGCTGGCCTCAGCCTGGGAGGCTAATGCATATGAGGATTAATCTCACCTCATTGGTGATCATTATCTGTTGGGAAAGGCCCTGACTCTGAGTGGTTTCCCATTTGCATTTGCCGAGTCCTTATTTTGCTATTCCTCAGGACTGGTAGCCAAATTTTGTTCACTTTAAGGGTTTATTCTTTCTGGTTGAAATTATCCAGATGTCCATGGATTTCAATGGCTTCCCTGTGCATCCTGACATGGTAGTGGTTAGCATGGTCCAGAACTTTAATGTTTTCTAAGAGTATTTTATGCCCAGGATGGTTTGTGGCATGTTCTGCCACTGCTGATTTTTTCTGGCTGGCCCAGTCTGCAGTGTCTCTCGTGTTCCTTGATTCGTGTTTGCACACTGTGTTTGGTGGTCCTTATGTAGACTTTTCCGCAGCTGCATGGTATGCAGTAAACTCCTGTGGTTGTGAGAGAGTCTCTCTGATCCTTGGCTGAGCGAAGCTTTTGCTGGATTTTCTTTGTCGCTTTATAAAAGATTTGCAGGTTATGCTTCCTCACCACTTTGTCTATTCTGTCTGTGACTCCTTTGATGTATAGTAAAAAATACCTTCCCTTTGGGTGGCTGCTTGTCTTCACTTCTCTGGGTTTTCCTGGGCCTGGCAGCCCTTCTGATGTCTGAGCTGGAATAAGCATTAGCCTGTAGAGCCCGGTCCAAGTGTTTCAGTTCATCTTCCAAGAAGTGGGGTTCGCAGATGCGTTTTGCTCGATCTACCAGTGTTTTGATTGTGCTTCTTTTTTGTCCTGAGTGATGGTTGGAGTTCTTGTGCAGGTATCGGTCTGTATGTGTGGGTTTTCTCTATACTGTGTGACCTAAGTGTTGGTTCGGTTTGCGGATGACTAGGACATCCAAGAATGGCAATGTTCCTTTCTTTTCTTTTTCCATAGTGAATTGGATATTGGAGTGGATGTTGTTCAGATGGTTCAGGAACACAGCCAGATCTTCTTCTCCATAGCTCCAAATGGTGAAAGTGTCATCCACATATCGGAACCAAGTTGTGGGCTTTTTTGGTGCTGTTTCCAGGGCTTGCTTTTCAAAGTGTTCCATGTAAAAGTTTGCTATCACAGGGCTCAGAGGGCTTCCCATTGCTACCCCATCTCTCTGTTCATATAATCCATTGTCCCACTTGAAATAGCTTGTGGTGAGGCAAAGTTCGAACAGGGCTGTGATGTCTTCTGGAAAAATCTGTTGGATGAGTATCATGGTGTCCACTATAGGGACTTTGGTGAACAGGGAGACCACATCAAAGCCAATTAATATGTCTCTAGGTTTTAGTTCAAGATTATTGATTTTTCCTATGAAGTGAGCTGAGTCCTTGATGTAGTGGGGGGTCTGTCCTATGTGGGTTTGTAATTGAGTGGCCAGAAACTTGGCCAAGTCATATGTGGGGGATCCAATAGCACTCACTATGGGTTGGAGTGGGATGGAATCCTTGTGGATCTTGGGAAGTCCATAGAGTCTTGGTGGGCGAGCCGCAGATTTGCACAAACTTTGTCTTGTGGTTGGCTGAATCTTATAGAACATGGACACATAGCCCAAAAAACCCATTAAAAACTATGTGTTTTCAATGTTTAGTAAAAACATACCTACAAGTAGTCAAAATTAGTAACCACCTTCCTTAGTTAAATTAATAAGCTGCCCCAGTCTTGACAACTTGTTAGGGCAATTGCTGGACTGCTGATTCTCAGCCACTCAGAGACACAGCTTCTGATCTTCCTTGCTTTCTCTCCATTTCTTTCAAGCCAGTGTCGAGCCCCACACCTTACATACTTTTTCTGTGTCTCTGGCTGGATTAAATCACCAAACTACACATTGCTGAACTCCTTAGGATAGCACTATGGCATTTATAATGGTTATCAAGTATCTTACTAAGGATTCTGTAGTTTGTGCTATGGCAGTTACAGTGAGGGTGAAAACTGCCATGGGGTGAAATCTGCCATAACTGTGTAGTATAAACACACTGTTATCCATCCTACCTGACCCTCCAAAAGCCTTCACAAAATCAGAAAATGGAGGAGAAGGAGAGATCTACCAATACATTTGCATCAAATTACAGCGGGCACACCATATTGGCAAGCTATCCATCCACAGACTCAAATATCTGTGGATTACCTAGCCCCATTATTGTCAAAGGTGCATCAACACAGCTATCTGCTTGCCACTGCAAAGTGATATAAGGAGGCTTAAGCATGTACTTTTTTTTGTTAAGGGGGTAAGACAATTAGCAAGGAGGTCTCAGCAAGGTTGTGTTGTATCACTCTAATTGTATGTCAAAAACATTATATATAAGGCAAGGTTAGACTTGGTAGAAGAAGACGTGAAACAGGAGGAAGAAACATCAACAATCTAAGATATGACAATGGCACCATAGTACTACCAGAAAATAGCAAATATCTGTAGATATTATTGAAGCACAATTGCAGACTTACAAATGAGCATTAAGAAAACAAAAATAATGACTACAGACGATGTACATAATTTTAAATTAGATGATGAAGCCATTAAAATAGTTTAAGATTTTCCATATTTGGGCTCAATCATCAATCAGAGTGGAAACTGCAGGCAAGAAATCAGAAGAAGGCTTGGACTTGGAAGGGTAGCTATGAAGGAACTAGAGAAGATCCTGTAATGTAAAAATACATCGATGAATACTAAACTTAGGATGGTTCTCTCCATGGTTGTGAAAGCTGGACAGTGAAAAAAGTTCATAGGAGGAAAATCAACTCATTTGAGATGGGATGATGGAGAAGAGCTCTGGAACTAGCATGGATGGCTAAAAAGACCAATACATGGCCCTAGTACAAACCAAGCCCAAGCTCTCTCTAGAAACAAATGTGACTAAATCGACATTGTTGGATTCACTAGAAAGAAAGGACTCACTAGAAAAGATGGTAATGCTTGGTAAAGTTGAAGAATCTGCATATTAGAAGGAAGGTTTGTAAAGGGTTGAATGAGCGTCAGTGAACTGTAGCTGAATTATAATAAAATAGAAATTCTGTGTATCATCTATTCCACACGAGGAACTGAATAAGTTACTTTACCCATCAGAAGGGCTGCACTTCCTCTGAAGTGTGCACCTTGGGTTCATTTTTGTCACGGGAAACTCAATTGTCTTGATTGCTCAGAGGGTTTATGTTAATTCCTGAACAGGGAAAACACAGACACAGTAATTCAGGCACTGCTAATTTCCTTTCTACATTATTGCAGTTGACTTTATGTGGGGCTGTCCTCAAGGATGAAATGTAAGATGCAGCAAGTACAAAATATGGCAGGTAGGTGTGGTTGTGGAATGAAGGTGTCATGAAAAGTTGTCAAGAAATTTGTGTAGAGACAATATTATATCAGTTTCAAAGGAATTGCTTAGGCTGTCAATATGCTTCCAACTGAAGTTGGTAATGAATTTTAAACCCCCAATGATTTGCAACTTCAGTATTTGAGGAAGCACCTGGCACTATATCTATCTGCCTAGTCATTAAGATTTAGTGGGGCAGGCAGGCAACAGTTGTCCTAGTTTGTGGCTATAAGTGTCCACAGAGCCAAGGGGTTTCCAAAGGTTGGTACAGTTTCTAGGAGATATAAAAATGAAATATAGAACCAGAGTCAGTGCACAGATTCAATGCAGTGTAGTAGTAGCAGGTTGATGGAGCAGGCAAAGAGGGTGGTAAGGAGGCATGCCAAAGTCAGTTCATCAGATGATTCTCACTGAGTTGTTAATCAGTCAAAGGAAAAGCCAGAAAAGTTGTTAGTGAAGCATAAGGGTCAAGGTAACTGGGTGATCACTCCACAATATTTCTAAGAATTCTGAGAACAAGGAATAAGACAGATAAAGATTTGTATTGTTCTCAGCACTGGCTGCTTGAACAGACTACAATTATGTGCTGCTCTACCTGATAAGAGATTGCTGATGAGGTGTTTGAATGTTTACTATTGTAGGCCTATTTAATACCAATTTGTGAGAAAAACCTGCCATATAAATTTAATAAATAAATTAGTAAAGTGCATACATAAGTACAGGTAGCACATGAAGGAAATCTTTGGAACTGTAGTTTTATGCCATATCTTATCACCACCACCTGTCCTGGCCCACTTCTCAGCCGAGTTACTTGAGTTCCAAATGGAGAATCCCTTCACCTATAAGTAAATAATAAGTAAATGCATTACATATGACTGGAAGTAGGCTGACTGGTAATGGGTTAAAAAGCAGGAGTGCAACCCCACTCCTCAATAATCATGTGATGGAAATATAGAGAAAAATGCACACAGTTCTCTTTCAAAATAACCATTCAATGCTGTTCAAGGGTATATTGGTCTTTGTTAAGCCCAGCAAGAATCTCTCTCCCACACAGGGAAAGATTACACTCTTAGCCTTTTGTTGTTTTGGATAGATTGCTTTTAAAATAAATATATATATATAGAAGCAAAGATGCCATTTTATCTTATGAATTTCACTTAATACTCTTTTTTGTCCACTGATGATGTTTAAGATTGTGGCTGAGTGAGACTTGTGCTGAACTTTTTTGAAATGCCTATGGACTCCCTGCAGACGTCACAGGTCTCACCAAAGTGTTCCTCCCATTTTTAATAGTTGCACACAGTGTCAAAGTAACAAAATGAAATCCAGCAAAAGGAATCTAAAGAAGTTTTAATTAACTGGGTCAACCAATGGACATTTTGCAGCTAAGAACTGGAAACAAAGGAAGAAACAGGAACTAAGAATGACAGGTGAGGAGTAAGCACAGGCTTTCATCTTTCTTAGTATTACCTCAAAGAGGTAATTTTTAACACTCTTCTCTGATGCCTCTGCTGTTAAAGATTTAGTATTCCCTCTTTCTCATTTTTATAGGAAAGAAAAAGATCAGAAATGAAGGAGATGAGAAGGGCATTGCAATGTTCTATTTAGTAAAAGTGCAGACTCAGCTTAGAGCCCTTCTTTAAAAACAGAGAAAGCCACCAACCAATCTAGGAGATTTCTAACTCCTTTAAACATGCTGTTCTTCAAACTGTAATACGGCAATAAGAAAACTGGAAAAAACTATGTTGGATCAGGCCAGAACCATACCTAAGACAATATTCATAATTGTGAACTGGCCAATATTCCACTCACACAGTGGTCTTCTGTTCACACAGTGGCCAACACAAGGGTTACTGTCCACCAGCCCTTGACTTTTTGCCTGAAGACCAAGGGCAAGGCCAAGGGAGAGAAATACTGGCTGCAAAATGTGAATTGCTGAGGAGATCTAAGAGTCAGAAATCATGAAAAGAGGGGCTGGTCAGGGCTGGAAAATGTAACCTCCTGGAGCATTGATGGGAAGCCCCTCTCTGCAGGTAAGGGGAAAGCTTCACCATCTCTTATGTTGTGCCTTCTCCATCATCTTCCAAATAACAAGAGGAAGGAAAAGTTATGTTTAAAATTAATAACAACTATGACCCCCCCCCCCCCCCCGCAACTATTGTAGTTACATTTAGGCTTGCCAGATCTCTGGGTTTCCCTTATTCTCCAGTCTTTGTGGGTCATCTCCAGACAGAAGATGAGGGTGGAAATTCTCCAGTTTCAGGCAAATTTCAGTTTTATCTCTGGGCAAGAAGAAAAGACTGCATCTTAATTTCCAGTGTTTCTGTTAAAGCAGCAGCTAGCTATAATTTGCAAGACTTCACTGATCTGTTGAGTGCAAAGATTCTAGACCTCTGGTCCTCCAGATGTTTTTAACTTCATCTCCGAGATTCCCTAATTTTTGGCCATGCTGGCAAAGGCTTCTGGGTGCTGAAGTCCAAAACAGCTGGAGGCTCAAGGTTGAGAACTTCTGTTCTGGAGGATCTACCTACTTAGTTTCATCCTTTTCTCCCAGCTGTTGTAGTGCCAGGGCTCATCCACTTTCTGTCTAGAAGGAAGTACTCTAGATTATATATACCTTTTTCTGTATCCCTAAATAAGTGAAAAGAAATATTCTTCTCATTTCACCTTGGTCTGAAATCAATCCCTTGAGTGAAGATTTTTGTTTTAACAAAACAGGAAAATAATGTTTATAGTTTTTTGTGGGTTTTTTTTTGGGGGGGGGGCTATGTGGCCATGTTCTAGAAGAGGTTATTCCTGACGTTTCACCAGCATCTGTGGCTGGCATCTTCAGCCATAGATGCTGGCGAAATGTCAGGAATAAACTCTTCTAGAACATGACCACATAGCCCAAAACCCCACAAAAAACTATGGATGCTTGCTATGAAAGCCTTCGACTTCACAAATATGTTTTATGTTTTCAACTGAGAAGCTGTGAACACTGTAGTTGGTACTTAGTCCTTAATGACATCATCAGGCTCGGTTCCTAGGTTTCAGTTTTTGATGAGGAACATTAGAGTCTGGGACAATCCTGAACTGGCAACTCTAGGCTTGAAACACAGAGGCCAAAAGGACCAGCTTTGGGTGAATCCAGGAGTATGGCATACATAAGATACACACCCCTGGATCGGGCTGACATTGTGCTGCTGGCAAAGGACCACCAATTGACCTTGGGTCACGGCCTTTGGTCACCACGATCCCACACTGAATTGGGAGCAACTGGGGCTGGAGTGGCCAGAGGCTGCTCTAAATTGCTGGTCTGCTTGACCCCTGGTTATATGTAAAGCGACTCTGTAATTTATAACGATTCTAAAGTAACTAGTTACCATATATAATAATGTACAAATTGACTTCATGTATAAATTGAGGGAAGGTTTTGGGGTAAAAATCATGGCTTTTGATATGACCTATAGATAAGTTGAGGGTAAAACTTTGGGGACTATAACACAGGATCTAAAGGAGAAAAAAACACTTCCCTCTCTCCTCCTCCTTCTCCGAACCTCCGAACCTCTCCTGACCACCTAACACCACTTATCTGGGGCTGGTGGGGAGGTTTTAACACAGCTTTGGGGAGGAAAGGAAGTGAAGTTAAATGGGGTGTTTCTTTGATGGGAAGAGAAGGCTTTCAGACTGGATTGGTCAGGGGAAGGAAGTAGAGCTAAAAGGGCTGTTTCTCTGATCGGAAGAGAAGGCTTTCAAATCAGATTGGAACAGGAAAGAAGTGGAGTTAAAAGGAGTTTTTTATGGGAACAGAAGGCTTTCAAATCAAACTGGGAAATCTTTCTCTCTCACACACACAGAGCAACTTGAGGTACCATTTATACTCAAATATGTCAAGAAATGTATGCCCCAAAATTGACCCTAAAATCCTTGGTCAACTTATATATGGGCCAATAACATTAAGGTCCTAAAACGAGCACACTTATGATGCTCCAAAACTACTGCCTTGAGTGTATTGACCCTTATATAAGTTGACCCAGGATTTTAGGGTCAGTTTGGGGCATACATTTCTTGACTTATTGTTGAGTATATATGGTATCTCAAGTTGCTTTTGAAAATGAGAAAGTTACAGCAGGTGCCATGTGGTATAAAACAGATATAAGTAATGAGACCACACATGTAAAAGCAACTGTAACTGTTATGGTCATCCTATGAACACCCTTATTAGCTTACACCCATAGCATAACTTAGTTATGCCTTAAAATGGTAAAGATTTCCCCTTGACAGTAATGTCTAGTCATAAGCAACTGTAGGGGGGGTGCCCATCTCTGTTAATAAGCCAAAGACAACTCCAGTGGTCGTGTGGGCAGCATGACTGCATGGAACACTGTTACCTTCCTACTGAAGTGGTACCTATTTATCTACTTGCATTTGCATACTTTTGAACTGCTAGATTGGCAGATGGTGGAACTAATGATGGGAGTTTACCCCATCGCATGACACCTATTCCAAAATAAATTTATTAGAATTTAATGGTTATTTCAAGGCTTGAGAAGCCCCTTTCATCTTAAAGGGAAAGATACAGATCTATTGGAAGCACCCAGCAATAGAACTAGAAGTGACAATTTTAACTCTTTCTCTTCTCTCAACTGTTTGGTGTATCCCACCTTCAGTGCTGATTTTACTTGGAAATGTGGGATGTGCTATCGGTTGCTATATAACCAGAAGTCCAGCATGCATATAAATATTTTACAAATAGACAGGCAGAAGAACATCCACCATCATCACCGATTCTGTGAATGATGGCAGGGCATACCAACACCAAATGGTCATACATGTGATTGCACACAGATCCTCCACAGACTGAAGCCCTATACAGACGGGCAAAAAGCGCCATCCTAGGGCTGAAATTAGGGCTCAAGAGAGCAGAGCATCCACACACTCTGTACTCTCTGGACTCCACTTTGGCGTGCGTGCATTCATACATCACACACACTGATTATGTGTCTTGTACACCAAATGGGGCGGCGCACAAGAGACATCACCGTGCTGCTCCAGAGCGCTAATGGCATCTTGGTAGCAACACGGAAAGGAGATGCATTTTGCAGATCCTTTTCGGAGTGGATCATTGCCATGCCCATGTGGTTGCTGCAGCAACAATTTGGGGGAGAAAGGGGTGGTGTCTCTCCATCTGTACAGAGCCTGAGTATCTATTATCCAAAATGCTTGGGGCCAGAAGTGTTTTGGATTTTGGATTCTTTTGGATTTTGAAATATTTGCCTATCCATAATGAGATATTTTGGAGAACACAAGTCTAAACATAAAATTCATTTATGTTTTATATATACCTTATACACATAGCCTAAAATAATGTTTAAAATAATATTTTACATAATTTTGTGCAGGAAGCAAAGTTTGTGTACATTGAATTATCAGAAAACAAAGTTTATTTTTTAAATAAAAAGGTTAAAGGTGTTAGTATCTCAGCCACCCATGTGGACAATTTTGGGTTTTGGAGTATTTGGATTTAAGAATTCTGGATAACAGTTTCTCAACCTGTATTTTGATATAAATGAATCATACTTGTCTGTTTGCATCTGAATATCAGTCAGATCTACATTTTATGCAAATATATGGCTTTTTGTTCCACATCACAAATGGAAAACATAGGTAAGGAACAGCAAGGACTGCCAGAACTACCCAAAGGACTTTTCTTCTTTCACTCTTGGAATGTTAAACCCATTCTTAGGAAATGAATATACAATTGGGCAAGACACATGGATGTTGCCACTTAGCACAGCATAGGACTTTATCACATGGGAGCAAAGATTTTTACACAAATTGTGCTTAGAGAAGACTTATCCTGGGAAGAACTAGGAATGCTCCTGCAACAAGTCATTCACAGGATTTCCCCATGAATGATTTAGTGCTGGAGCATTCCTGGTTCTTCCCAGGATAAGTCCTCTTTAATCATGATGCCATGTGAAAATCTCCCCTGCAATTGTTTGACTATCCTGGGGAAATGCCTTTTTAAACCCCTGATTTCCCCCATGTGATAAAATCCATAGTGTTAATATCGTTTTAGCTAGACAGAGAAGAGATAAGAGAAAGAGTTCCATGTTATTCTGCTGAGTGGTCTGAAATTTTGCATGCATTGTCATATCTCACTAGATGATGCAAGATGTGATGACTAGAAGCATGAAAGGAAATCTATGTCTTTGATTTCTGTCACTTCACCCATTAGCCAGAAATAGAGCTGAAGTGATTAATTAAAGTTAGCAGTTGAGAATCAATCCCATTGGTCCACTGTGTACTACTAGTGTGCCATCAAGAGAAGAGATTAATTTGTATTCATTTTGCCTTTATGGTGAACGTGCCTTAGATACTTTGCATTATTCTGATTCTAGTGCCAACACCCTCAGAGTTGTGTTAAAATAAGACCTGGAAATAGAAATGAACTTTCTGTTCAATGAGAACATAACAAGATGCTCAAGCTGGCATCAGAAGTATGTTAAAAAAAAAGATGAATCTTAAATGAACTGACATGAAATGAAAATGAAAAAAGAAAGAAGAGGAAGAAATAAAAGGTGGAAGAAGAAAATAATTTTAAAAGGGCAGTGGGCAGAGAAAGGAAGTAATTTACTCAGACTGAAATTCATAGAAGCATAGAGGTGGAAGAGACAACAAGGGCCATCCAGTCCAACCCCATACCACTCAAGCACACAGAATCAAAGCACCCCTGATAGATGGCTATCCAGTCTCTGTTTACAAAGCTCAAAAAAGGAGACTCCATCATACTCCGAGGCAGTGTGTTCCACTATTGGACAGCTCAGAAGTGGCCCTGCTTTCTTTTTCTGTTTCTTCCCTTAGCTGTATTATCTTCTACATGATTTTACTTCTGAAACCAATAGTGCAGTACAAAAACCTATTTGGAACAAGACCACAATATCAAATACCACAACAATTGTATTTCAGGTTACTTCAAATTAGGAAGAAAGTTAGATATGCTCAGTATATTTTTTATATATTGAAATGTACAGAACAACAAAACATACAGTATCTATATATCCGTATATCTCTATATATTTATATATTCATTGCATTTCCTCACTGCCTTCCATTACAGTTTCAAGCCAGCGTATCACAATAGAATAAATACAAAACACAGTAAAACATTAAGGAACACAGTAGGGTAAAAGTTCAGATAAAGTCAATAGAAAACATATTAGTACACATTACAAAGAGTCTACTATATATCTCTGTCATCATGCATAGTATCATGTCTAGAAATGATATCACGTGAATATCATGTGAGAGTGGTTTCATGTCACAGCAGATGTCTAAAAAGCAAGATTTCAAACTGAAATCTGCACACTCAAGATGGTAAGCCAATGGACATGAACTCCTTCTCCATATACTATCACATACAGCATGCTCAATCATTTCCTGTTTAATATCTTACAAAATAGCTTACAAAATTCTGATGTAGTTTTACATACAAACACATGTGTAACAACTGGGATCTGCTGCACTGGAAAATTATTTCTGCAAACTGGAGTGTGAGCAGCACCCCATTATGAACAAAGTTACAGTTTATGATATGACAATGTGATTAGATGTTCAAAGAAAAAGAGGAAACTTTAAACATAAAAAGGAATGGGTCAACTCCCACCGTTTTCATTAGTGGAGCTTTGGTTTCTACCCAAATTAGATAAACAGTTTTCCACAAGTAAAAGAGAAAAAAAGGCTTATAGGCTTACCTTTTGCTTTGTTTTAGAGACTCCGAACCTTTTTTCCAAGTAATAGCCGCTTTAGGAGAGGCCTCTGGTTTACATCTGATCGTGATTTCACCATCCATATGGACAACAGATAACTTTTTCATAGGGTTTTTGGAAAAATCAGGGGCAGAAGCTAGAAATAAGTAAAACAGGAAAAAACTGCAAACATATGCACATCACTTTAAAAAATAATCTTTTTTTTTTCATATCATAATCAAGCCCTATCACTGATTTCATGTGTATATACTGGCATACTATTAGGGACATAAAGAAGTGTAAGTCAATATTTATTTATTTTTGTCATTGTGGAAGTTGGTATTTTCTTCCTCTTTGCAACACCAAAGCCCCCACCCCAGACCCATTGCTGCTGTGTGTTAACCCTTCCATGGCTATCCAAGTAATATGAAGATTGATGAAATCATCCACGGAGACCTCTGAAGGACACCAGTTGATGTCAGCAGATGTCCTACATCTGGTTTTGGGAACATAGCCAGAACATTCTCTGATCTTTCTTACTCTCTGTCAGCAATAGAATGGCCATTGGAGGAAAGCTATTGCAGAGTCTTCAGGATGTGACAGAGTTCTGCATGTGGGCCTCTCTTATGCTAAGCTCAATAGTATAGAATATTGGCCAAAGTTTAAAAGCTTAAGCTCCATAAACTCCAATTAAGCTTAGCTACAAATAGCGTGATTGAGTTGTCATGAGGAAGAATAAAGCCACATATAATTTAGTGGGGTTCCATGGGCAAAGTTCAATATAGGCACAAGATTTCTGTGAAAAATGAATTAGACCACAATTCTATATAAATTTACTAGGGAGCAGGTCCCACTGACCTCAATGGATTTACCTCTGTGTAGATATACATATACAGTGCGCCCGCATCATACATGGGCACATCTTATGTGGCTTCCAGCATATGCTGGAAGCCATGCTGGAAGAAGTGGCACCACACGCTGGAAAAATTAATGGCATGCGTGCCCGTGTCACAGGCACCATGCGGCACCGCAGACACAAGCCCCGTTATCTTTAATGGGGCTTGAGCATCCGTGAAATTTTCCTTACATGGGGGGGGGGGAACTGGAACGAATCCCCTGCATAAGGGAGGGGACCACTGTATAAAATATACATGTTAACGCACACTAGCTTTCTTTCCTTACATTCAGAATGTCCTTATATGGCTCTTTTCCCTAAATTTATCTTCTCAGTAAGACTAATTGATTTTGAGAAATCATATTATTTATTTAATATTCAATATTTCTATTTTACCCAGCCATTTTCCAGGCATCATCAACTTACCAATTACTCTTAACTCAGCATTGGAATATATTGAGCCATATTTGTTTTCTGCAACACACTGATATAGGCCAGAATCCGAAATGTTCAGCATAGTTATAGTGAGGGTTCCATTCTCAATTTGAATTCTTTCCTTAAAAGCAAGGAAACCAACATTAATTTTGTTAACTAATTTACCAGTAATGATTATGTTTATATCCAATTTTTCCTCTATTCAGTTTAAAGCGGCAAGCATGGTTCTCTTTCTACCCATGTTGTCCTCATAAAAGCCTGTGAAATAGGATTGTCAAAGGGAATCAGATATATCTCAAATTTTGGATCAAACTGGTGGTGATTTTTACAGCTATGTATCAGCTCCCAAGTGGATCAGGTCAGACTAATGCTGATTCAGAGTGGTATGGCATAGTCCAAAGTTATTTGGACTGATCTAGAGTTTCAGATTTAAAAAATAGCAGGGAAAATCATAAAAATTTGGCTCCAAAAGGACAATGTAAGGTACTGTGATGACAAAGAGGATGGAGGAACTGGGCTTTACTGACAGAAGGCAACATCTAACCAGCAAAATCCAATCAAAGGATTTATGGGCAGTTTTGCCTTTCCTTTCTTCAGAGACTGAGAGAGTGTGACTTGTCCAAGGTCACCCATTGGGTTTCCATGGCTGAGTGAATCCTGGTCTCCAATATCATAGTCCAAAACTCAAATAACTACACTACTCTTGCTCTCTCATACTATAATGCAGAGTATTGCTAATATTAGTATTGACTTTACTTGTGCATCATCTGAGATCATTTGATACAGAATAGCATACAAATATTTTTAGGAAGGAAGGAAGGAAGGAAGGAAGGAAGGAAAGAAAGAAGGCAGACAGACAGACAGACAGACACAGTGCTAGCACAAAAGCAGCAGGAATTGTCAAAACTCATCTATCAACAACTTTTAAAAACTGTTTTTATTCTTTGAAAAAAATAGTAAAATGTACAAGAGCTTACAAAAAAAAATCACCCTGAAGCTACCTATCTGAAATTTAGCTGAGTCAACCCACATTTCAACATTTAGCATGTCTCCAAATTTTGTACAAAATTATGAAAAAGCAAAATTGTTAGATTCATTTTCATTTTCTAATGCAAGGCAATGGGGGATGTGATGATCTGGATTTCTTAGCAGCCATAGGAGTAACTCTCCTTGAATTCAACATAAAACAAAGCAGCTTCTTCAGCACTCTAGGTTTTCCTTAGAGGATCTTCCTCCTAGTTCTGACCTATACCAACCTTGCTTAGCTTAAAAATCTGATGAGAACACAGCCCCAGGTTGTGTGACTGGTACACAGCAAATCTAATTAAAAACCTGCTATTACTTATCCACTTTTTATTTCCATGGAGCTGGCTACAAATACCTTCTGCATACTGAGTTGTATCTGCAGGCTATTTTCTGTCCTCAGAGTGAATCCTACACTCTGTCTCTCTCTTCTCCACACACACACATACAAAATCCTGTGAATATAAGCATAATTACACAGGTATTTCATTTCATACGCTCAATCTCTGAGTACTTCTCAATTGATTTTTAAAAAATTACATGAGGAATCTGGTAAATAAATATTCACAAAGGCTTAAATCATATTTAAATATAGGGGAATGAAGACCCTTGCTAATGGAGCTGCGCTTTATTACACCTTTGCATAAACACTTAGTGAGGCAGTCGTACAAGAAATTGTGCAAAAAAGTTGGGCAACAATGGTATGCAAAGAGTTGACAGAGGGCAATTATTCATACTTTCATTTTATTACACTGCTAACATTTTCCTTCAAACTATGGTGTGCAGAGAATTCACAGAGGGAAACTGTCCACCCTCTCATATAATGCTAAAACTTGGGAGTACCCTACAAATTTGATGGATGATAGATTCCAAAGTCAGTAATCTTCTACACAACATGTAATTAACTTATAGAATTTACTGCCATAAGATGTGGTGACAGCCACTTGCTGTGATAACTTTAACATGGTATAGTAAAAATTCATGCAGGATGGCGTTGACCACAGGGTCACTGTGAGTTGAAGCTGACTCGAGGACGGAACAACAACAGCCAGGGTTGATGCAGCAACTGTGAGTATGGATAGTTAAACAATGTGTCTATATTCAAAAGCAGTACAAAAATGAATTGTGTTCTGTTTCTGTATGATGCTGCCTCCATTCTCTGCTTGTGAGCTTCCTGACAGCATTTGACTGGTTATAATAGGAAAGAGGTCCACTACAACTCTATAATCTCTAACCATTGGCTGAAGGCTTCTAGACACTAAAGCCCAGCAGCATTTGGAGACACCTGTTTAAGAACCACTAATCCAGGTGATCTGATTCAATATGGTTTTACCTGAAATGTAACTTTTTAGTACAATCATTTTATTGTTTAGAATGGAAAGTAGAGTTTAGATTTAGCATTGGGGGTAAGATTAAGTATGGTAATAAGTAAATTACCTCAAATAGAGAGGCGAGAGTCAAAGGTTGGGTTGAAAAAGGGCAACAATAGTTTATTATTTTTACAAAAAGGAATCTGAAGACTCCATATATTCAATTTGCATACTAATTAATATCCTCCCTGCCTTGTCCCCTTCCCAACATGTCAGAAGCAGAAATCATGCCTCTTCCTGCTCAAAGTAATTCCCTGAAGTGAGACAACCCCTCTAGGAGAGCTACTCTGATCCAAGACCATTGACTGGTTTTTCTGCTAGTCACATCTTTTTGTGGCCAGTTTGTCATGACTTTGATTGTCATGGCTCAATGCTATGGAATTATGGGGTTTGTAGTTTTGTGAAATGTTTAGCCTTTTCAGTCTGAGAGCTCTGGTGCCAAAACAAGTTATCCAGGATCCCATAGCACAGAGCCATGGCAGCTGAAGTGGTGTCAAACTGCATTATTCTGCAGAATGGCAATAGCTCAAGCCATGCATGCCCCAAATCTGGATATTCTATCCATCCACAACCCATACAGACTTAGAAGTTAGAAGATTCTCATATACCATCTTCTACTTTAATAGGTGGCCCTTCTACTAATATCGGTGTGTGTGTGTGTGTGTGCATGTGTGCATGTGGTTTTTGCTTTAACCTGTTGTCTTTGCCTTATTTGCTTTTTAATGTATTATTATTATGTTTTATGAAATTACAATTTTAAATTTTGTACCCTCCTAAATAGTGCATAAGCACACAGTACCAGTTTCCAGATGCAGAACAGCTCCTAGACTGTATGGTGGTAAATCATGTGGGATTCAGATTGTTCAGAAGAGGCCTTCTATAAATTTATCATCAAACATGCAATGGTAGGATTAGCTCAACAAGGTATGGGCAATTCCATGGCACTGGGGGCTGGAATTGCCTCACATGGTTCCTTAAAATAATAGAATCAACTTCTAGTTGACTTTCTGTTTGTAAAAAAAGGACTCTCCTGGGCCTAAAACAGCTCATTAAGGGCAAACCCCACTGAAATTAACCCCCATACCCCTGGAATCATAATTATTTCAAAAAATCAATTGCCATGTGGGGGCAGGGACCCTTGGGTGCCTCAGAATGTACTTGTCCCATCATTGACTGAAATAATTATGTCATTGTGGTATATTGGTTTGAGTGTTGGACTAGGACTCTGGAGACCAGAGTTGGATTCTCAGCTCAACCATGAAATGCACTGGGTGACCTTGGGCAAGTCACATGTTCTCAGCCTCAGGGGAAGGTAATGGCAAACTTCCTCTGAACAAATCTTTCCAAGAAAAAAACATGATAAGTTTGCTTTCGTGTCACTGCAAGTTAAAAAAGACTTGAAGTTACACAACATAGTCATCATCATCAACAACTATTATATATCATGGAAAGAAAAACTTCAGTCTATTGGAAATGGATTAGCTTTCAGGGTATCTGTCAGTGATTTTGAGTGAGAAAGCTTCACAAAATAAAGAATCAGATGTACATTTTAAACAAAAGCTAAAATCAAATATAGCTTTTACCTCTGGTATTAGGAGCTGCCCATTTTTAAGCCACTGGTATGATGGCATTGGTTTCCCAGTTGCTTTACATTCCCATACCAAAGTGTCATAAAGAGAGACATGGACATTCCCAAGCCTTTTATCCCATTCAGGGAGAGCTATATCAACAAAGAGAGAGAGAATTGTTATAACTGTAGTTTTAATTTGCTTTGTTTCCCAACAGTTTCATGCTTGTAATCCATTGAAATATAACATTTGCACAAATAAGGTTTCTAAAATAACCTCCTGCGTGTGTTACTTAGAAAGGAGCAATTTAAAACTCTGGGCTCCATCCAGAGTTAGTCATAATTGGAATTTCCCAGCTGAATCCAATGGACTTAACATTAGTCATTAATATATGAAGAGGTGATTTCATAATCAAGTAGTTTACTTTTAAAAAAATGGATGGAAACTTGGTATATCGACACTACATAATTATAGAAGTTTTATAACACCTTAACCGCTATGACTTTCTCCCAATGAATCCTGGCATTGTTCGTTTGATGAGGGGCTGGATATATTCTTCTGGTCCAGTTCAGAGAAACTACCATTCTCCAGCAGACAAATCCTGGGTTTTATAGTTTGGTGAGTGAATATATATTCTCTTCCTGAGTGCTCTAGCACTGTAGTTTAGTGGAATGGCTTTTGACTGCTGACAAAACGCAGAAATAAAACATTTTGACACCACTTTAACTGACATGACTCAATGCTATGGGATTTCATTTAGTATTCTGGGATTTGTCATTTTGTGAGATATTTAGGCTTCCCTGTCAAGAGAGTTCTGCTGCCTCACAGAACCACAAATCTCAGAATTCCATAGCACTGAGCAATGAAAGTTAAAGTCGTGTCAAACTTCAGTGTTGCAGCAGCCTACAGAGCTGTCTAAGTACTTCACCAAAAAGCAAATCCCGGGCTTCCATAGGATAGAGCCATGCTGGGGCAGTATCAACCACCACCACCACCACCGAACACTAAAATACCATTGCAATTGGTTTACCTGCAAAAATAAGTAACTGCCACAGATAAAAGAACAACAGGGACCCTAAAATAAGCACAATGATTTTATCTTTGCTGGCATTCACTCTAATAAAACTGTTATAAGTAAACACCATAATGTGAACAATTTATTATTTTAGATACTACAGACAGATTATTAGCTATTAACTATTAAAGATACAGGAGTCCTGTCCTACATGGAACCCAACAACCCAACTGGTATGCCATATAAAACACTGGCTGCAATTTGAGTCCCTTTAAATGTCATTGATATGCAATATCTAGCCTCTTTCCATTTTGGCTTTACTAGTACTAGCTGATGGGAGTTTTAAAAACAAGAGAGCCACATGTTGCCCAGGCCTGATATAAAATAAATTAAATTTACTCACCATATATAAACAGCTGGCCTCTTGCAGCATTTCTTCCTCTAACATTTCCTGCAATACATTCATAGGTAGCTTCATCTTCCTTCTGAAAATCTGGAATTTCAAGGATTCCTGTGGATGTGTTGATTTTCTGAGCCAATGGATTCCCATCAGTTCTTCTCCAACTGATACTAGGAACTGGACTAAATGAACAAAACTTATCAGAACATAAGTCCAGAAAATCATTTTCAATATGTAGAAACAAGGCATGGGATGTATAGGTAAAACAGGGGTATAAAGCACATGGGGCCTCTGGGCCACAAATAGCTCCCAACAATGTTCTTTTTTTCCTCCCCAGCAAAACCATGATGCCAAAATTGGATGGAAAATGAGGCATTCCCCATTAAAATAGGGAGAAACTCTTGTTTTTAGTTTTTTGCCAAAATCCAACAACCAACTAAAAGCATCCTTTAAAATAAGTGTTTCCATTCATTTTAAAGCACTTTTGCCATTCTGCTCCCAAATGTTGGCACTGTGGAGGTGGCAGTGGGAATTCTGAAATTCTGAGCAGAATTGGTTCCTAGACCCACCAAAGTTTCCCACTCCCAAAATAAAGAATGGTTATAAAATTGTACTCTGGAACTGTGGAGTTAGTTATTACTAACTACCAAATGAAACAGGAAAATCCTCTGAAACTATTCTAAGCTCTTTTAAGGGATTTAGTGGTCCTGCGGTTCAAGACATCCCACAATTGTTTTAGGAATGTATCTTTGTGTGTTCTTTGGGGACTGTAAGGAATACAGATCTAAGATCCAACAAACTGATCTGTGATCAAAATAAACCCTTATCAAGTTCATCATTCCGTTCCCAGGTTGACCAACTAGATGCCTACCAGTAGTTCACAAGCAGTGTTGGAATGCAGTGTTGGAACTGATACAGAACACCATATTGCCATAGTGGAGGCTATATAAAACCATAACAGTTAGAACCCATTGATATCCTGTTCTGAAAATGCCTAATCTTTCGAAGCAGAACCCAAGTCTGTGATCATCAGGATATCTTGTGGAATTCCACATCTGATGCATGGCCTGTGTGAAGAAGTACTTCTTTTTACCTGTTTTCTCTTACAATTCAGATTCATTTGATTAGTGTATTATGAAATGAAATCCTCCAAACAGAATGAAATTCTTTAACTTAAAAAATGGAAAGGTGGCTAAATTCTGAGCTTCACAGCAGAGCAAAAGAATTATTTGGGCTGCTATATAAAATTGAACCCCAGACTGGTAGATAACACATCATATTTGATTCAAAGATCCAGTGTTTTCTAAGTGTACATTTTATTTCACCATGGCTATTTTAGAGTGAGCTAGCTTTATTTATCCCACTGAGTAAGAAAAAAAATTCCTCTCAATATGGATATGAGAGTTTGATCAGATTTTCTCCTTCATTAATATTTATTCTGTTATGTTTTAGTACTGTACTTCTCTGTTTCCTCCCCTCTTTTTATGCTCGTAAAATTCCTACTAATTTTTGGTGCTCAGTCCTGATATACATATAAGGAAGCAAAATACTTGAAGTCCATAATCCTCAGCTTTTATGTTTATCTTTCCTTAAAACCTCTAAATGGGACTAATTAACCATAAATAGAACTACTTGAACAGTTCTGCAGTTGTGGGTTTAAATGTAACAAATTGATTGAAATTCCTCTTGATGCCTATAATAGTTAGTGTGAGTTGCCTGATTTGCACTATTTGTTTTCAGTGTGGTGGAATTTATTTTCCCCATCCCAGACCCCTCAGTATATGTTGAAAATTAATCATAAATGATCCAGTATGAGCACAAAGTGTATAATGATAAAGTTACACATTTTATGGGGACGCATAAGATGCTGAATTCGTTGGTTGTAAGATCGGAATTGGTAGTTTGAGGCCTGAGTGCTGCATGATGAGGTGAACTCGTGTCACTAGCCCCAGCATCTGCCAGCCTAGCAGTTCAAAAGCATGCAAATGCAAGTAGATAAATAGGTACCAATTCAGTGGGAAGGTAACGGCATTCTGTGCAGTCATGCTAGCCACATGACCCACAGAGTAGTCTTGACAACGTTGGCTCTTTGGCTTAGTAACGGAGATGAGCACCGCCTCCTACAGTCAGACATGACTTGAGAATTTTTTCAAAGGGGAATACCTTTACTTTATCTTTTACAAATTTTATGCCACAATCCTTCTCAGAAGTAAGTTACAGGGAATTCTACACAGATAAGTGGGTAAAGGATAACAGCTTTAAAAAAACACTACTGTACATGTTCCTAATATGGCCTGAATAGTCACAGATAAAGCAACAATATTTGTTCATACTGATTGTTTTTGATGACCTCTTTGTCAAATACGAAATACCATCCAGGTTAGAAATGAAGAGAGCAGGGCACAATTTACAGAATAATTGTGTAAAACAGCCTTGAAAAATGAACTTGTGTGAGGGGGTACATTTTTTCTGTCTAAGTAGAAGCACAAAATGGTGCTTTCCCCATTTTATGTTTAAAAGGCAACTGGAGTGACAGTTGATTCTCTCTTCAAGATAGGAGAACATCTTGTACTGTACCTGACTGCTTATAGAGAACATACAGACGGCCATTGGCACTGCCAAAAAAATAATTGGTATGACACCGCTCTTAACTTCCATGGCTTAGTGCAGGGGTAGGCAACCTTTTTGAGCCGGGGCCGGGTTGCTGTCCCTCAGACAACTGGGGGGCTGAAGCCGGGGGGTGGAGCTTCCTCCCTCCGGGGGTGGAGCTGCACATGGGGGGTGGAGCTTCCACCCTCTGGGGCGGACGCTCTGCCGGCGGAGCTTCCACTATCCGGGGCGGAGCGGCATATAATACAGTGGTACCTCGGGTTACGAAATTAATTCGTTCCGCGGCTTATTTCGTAACCCAGAAAAACCTTCGTAACCTGAATTGCCATAGGCGCTAATGGAAAAAAAATAGCTCTCTGCTGCCCTCCGGTGGCGGCCTTTCCAATTGAAAAGATTGACGATTTTTATGAAAAAAGCGCCGAGGTTTTTTTCGTAACCCAGAAAAAAACTTCGTAGCCGAAACAATAAATCCCTATGGGATTTTTTCGTATCCCGAAAAATTCGTAAGCTGGTGGTAATTCGTATCCGCCTGCGTACACTGTATAATATTGGCAAGAAGCTACTAGGCAATGCCCATAACACAGAGAAAAATGCATGCACACTGTCTCAACCAAAAGAAAAGAGCAAGCAGTCCATGTGGAGGGATTTTGCAAAGAGAATACCAAAGGTAACAACAACATAATAATGCCATATTTGCAAGAATGGAAGCGACTAGGCAAGGCCACAGAACAGCAAAAAATGCATGCCACTGTCTCAACCAAAAAAAAGAGCAAGCAAAGTCCATGTGGGGGGGATTTTGCAAAGAGAATACCAAGGGATAACAAACAATAATAATATAGAATATGGCAAGAATGGAGCGACTAGGCAAGGCCAAAAAAGAAAAAACAGCAAAAGGAAAAAGACGAAAGCAACGCAGAGTCTCAAAAAGCAGACACGATCAGATCTTCCGCTAAGACACACTACCCTACTATCAGAAAAAGACTCTATTTTCTCTCATCCACCCTTTTGCTATCTCTCTCCTCCCTCACTCCCTTCTATTTCCTCTCCCTCCCACCCTTTCTTCGTTCTCTCTCTCCTCTCCCCTCCCTCCCTCTCCCCCTTTTCTCCTCCCTCTTTCCTCTCCCTCCCCACTTCTGTTCTCTCTCTCTCTCCTCCCCCCTCTCCCCTCCCCTTTCTTTCCTCTCCTCCCACCCTTTCTCTCTGTCTCTCTCTCTTCTCCCTCACCTCCCCTCCCTCTCTCTTCTCTCCCTCCACCCTCTCTCTCTCTCTCTCGCCTTCCTCCTCCTTCCCCCCGCCCCCCATTTATAGGAGGGAGGAGGGAGGGAGGCGGAGCTAGGAGGAGGAGGGGGGGACGGCGGAGCTCGTAGGGAGGGGTGGGCGGCACCCATTGGAAGGCTCTGGTGCAGCTCCTGGAGCCCCGAGATTCAGGGCTCCGGCTGCCACATCGGGCCTCCCAGAGGCCCGGTGCGGCTGCTGGAGCCCTGTTTCAGGCTCCGGAGGCCGCATTGGGCCTCCTAATGGGCGCGGCCATTTTGAGGACAAATGGTGGCCGGAGTGGCGGAAATCGGCGGCGATTTCGGCGGCAGGAGGGACCAGAAAGGCGCCCGCGGGCCGCTCTCGCCCATGGGCCGGAGGTTGCCGACCCTGGCTTAGTGCTTTGGAATCCTGGAATTTTTAGATTGTTGTGTGCAACCAGCACTCTCTGACAAAGAAAGCTAAATGGGTCACCAAAACTACACAGTTTCCAGAACTCCATTAGCATTGGCCACGGCAGTTAAAGTTGTGTCAAACTGAATTATTTCTGCGTATGGATACAGCCATCACCTTACATTTGCTGCATGGGGTGATCATTTCATTCTTCCCCATTAGGCTGGTTCTGATCCACGCAGAGTGAGGGGAAAATGTGACATACATGATTCAGAATTTTTCAGAAGAAATATCTGACATTTGTTGAAGACTGACAATTTAATTGTACTATGAGATTTGATAGGCTACAGTCTATTCTGTCAGATACCAATCTCCAAAGATGGACTTCCACACACACATATGAATAATTATTTTTTAAAAAATGGTAAGCCTATTTAAAGACAAGATCTGGCAGTAAAGTAGAGATCCTAGAAGCTTTGATGCTGTTGTAGAAGCTCCCGTAAAGTTTCCGAGAGGGAGGAAAAAAAAGGGATAGTAAAGCTGAAGGTGCCTTAAAGATATCTAACTCTAATCCATTCCCTCAGGCAGGAAATATACATAGATGTTGAAGAGAGAATAGGACATAGAACACTGCATACAGAGGTTTCCTCAAACCAGTTGCATTTCAGAACAAATAAAACTTCATTCCATTTGAGTAGCTCATTACCAATCAAGATTATGAAACATAGAAAAAGAAAAGAAGAGATTTATAATATACATAATAATAAATGTTTTATTTTTTATACCGCCCTTCCATAGATCAGGGCGGGTTGACAGCAAAAACATCAAACAACAATATACATCAGGGTTAAAAACAATTACACACAAACAGAATAAATAAAAACCCCGTTAGCCAGTCCTCTTTGCCACAGAAGAGGAAGGGAGGCCCACTGGACTTTGATCGGGGAATGCAAGCTAAATAGAAAGGTTTTTTTAGGTCCTTTCTAAATTGGGCCAGGGAGTGGCCGAGTGGAGCTCTGTGGGCAGCGTTTGGTTCCAAAGGGCCGGGGGCGGGCGATGGAAAATGTCTTCCTCGCGGTGGAGGTCAACCTAGCCCCTGGCCACCTTAAGTAGTTGCCTGCCCAGATATTGATGGTGCGTGCGACGGATGTTACGGGGAGGACGCGGTCCTTCAGGTATCCGTGGCCCAAGCCATTTAGGGCTTTATAGGTCATCACCAACCCACTTTATTGTGGCCCGGAAAGCGAAAGCGAACCATAGCCGCCAGCAGATTCTTTAAGCACCTGGTGTAATATAAAAATTACAAGCAAAAGAAAAATGTAATGAGCAAAAAAAGAAGAAAGAAAGAAAGGAGGGGGCAGAGCTGCTGCAATACAAAAACTTAGATACTTGGAAGACTGTTCCATTGGTTTGCCTTTTATGGCTTTTTATCATTTTTATTTATATTTAGATCAATGTACTTTATGTGATGAAATACTCAGTGTGAACATGGTCTAAATACCTGTGGTAACTCAGAAAAACACACAGGCTCACTTCATGAATATTATGTCACAGGACACTTTGAAATATTAATAGCTTTTGCATTTCATGGTTGCCTTTTCTGCTACTGCAACAAAAAAGTAAGCTGAGTCACCCAAAGGCTGTAAACATTTGGTTAAATCTTTAAACTGGGGCTTGATTGACCCTTGTTGCTGATATTTTGTTTTGTTTTTGTTTGCTAATGATGTCACACGAAAGGATGAAATTTGCATTAAATTGAGGAGAAATAGTTCCCATTCCTATAACAAAGGAGGAGAGAGAAGGCGGAGGAGGGTATCCGCATGTACCTGTAATCCAATTCATTCATTTGACTCAGTAGAATCTTTGAACTTTAAGTAATCAGCTGGACTGGGAAAAGGAGGTGCTGGACTATAGCTAACATCATGCCTAACCAGTTAGGTTAATGTAAAGGATTCTGACAGGTCCTCATGCTTCCCATTCCTACGAGTACAGAGAGCTCAGACAATAACTGTTGATTGATTAACCTCAGTTTATTAGCATGCCACAAACAAGGGCCTTGACTATGAAGTGGGATCAGGGAAGGTGATACACTAAATACACTTTCTTCTACAGGATTTAATTCTTTATATTCCATAGTTGAAGAATGCAACAAGTAATATTCAGCAGTTTTTCTCTTGCTGTAGAAAAAGTCTTCAAAAACTGGCACAGTTTGTGTCCTACATAAAAAATGTGAATTTTGCACAGATAAGTTCCACACTGTGATTAGTGTTAAAAACGGCCACCATTTTTGAACCCTATTCATAGTTTGCAATTTCATATTCATAGTTTGCAAATTCCACCTGGTTTTTTGTGTGTAGAAAAATAACACCATTCTCAGCATTTTCTGCACAGCAAGTCAATATTTCTGTACATGCATATTTTGATATTTCTTTGCAGCCTTACTCCTTCTTTTGCCATAATACATGCATTATTGTGTAAGAGGGATGCGGGTTGAGCAGTGGATAATCTTGTTATAATGCACACATCTTTCACATAAACTTTTCTAGAGTCCTTTTGTACTATGGATTTCCAGTGATAACATTTTTTTTTATGGTATTTATACCCCACCCATCAGCCCTAAAGGCTCTCAGAGCGGCTTACAATTATTATTTTAATTAGACCGTTCCCTGCCCAGGCTTACAATCTAAAAAGGCACAACCAAAAGGAGAAGGGAATTGTCTTGGGAAGGGGATCAGGTCCAGCGTTTTCTCTCCCTCTGGGGCCTGGGCCAAGGACTGGAGGCTGGACCCAATGGTATTGGGCATGTCCTTTCCTCTCTCCAGGCCAGAAGATGACAGTTGACAAGGAGGGAGGGCTCTCCTTTTGATGATATGGGATTCTGTGGCAAGGGGACAACTAGTTCTTCTGCCCCATTTGCCAGGAATGAATGTTCCCTGGTTGTACAAGGAAAACAATTCATGTGAGAATCCTTTCATAATATTGCAACACAGATGCGATACTTACTGCAGGAAATGAGATACTGTACATGCACTACATCAAAATAGTGGAAGAATAAGAGTGAACAGATGGTAACTTTCTAGTTAAGAAACAGTGCTTTTGGTGGAAGGACTGACCATGCACGATGATAGAGAAGGATTGGTGAGATCTTATTTTGAAAGATCAAGTGTAATTGGATTTGTTTTGAATTCAGACTCCTTCTGGATGCTGATGTAATTATTGATTGGGCTAGAGGATCTTTGCTCAGGCCTGGATGATGGTTCACTTGGAAAACATTTTCTTGAATGAGGCTGTTATTGCTGAAATGATGATTTGGGTTTTTTTACAATATAGGGTAAGTTCATTTGTTGGACATAAACTTCCTAGATATAGACCAAGTCATAGGCAGATTGTTGTGACGACACAGGAGCTGTCTTAGAATCCATTTCTGTCGTAGGCTAGGCTGGCCTTCCTTATGCTTTTCTTCCACCAGCAGGCAAAACCTTTTTAGTTAGGTAGATCTTTGGTGGTTCTGATTGTGGCAGGAGAGTGTTTTTAATGTAATGTGCTGTACGTTTACATTTTAGTGTTTTAAATTAGGTTTTTAATAATAGGACTGCTTTTTACTAGAGTTTTAATGTTTGCATTATTAAGGTTTTCAGCGTACTTATCTATGATGTAAGCCACCTTGAGTCCCATGCTGAGAAAAAGGCTGGATATAAATTAAAAATAATTCAAATTGGCATTTTACCCTGTGTTAGGAGAAGGCAGGAAATAAAGAAATAACTATCCTTCTCTGGAAAATTTGGCTGGTATAGAGATTGGTGCACAGACTAGGAGCATCATTTAGCTTCCAGACCTATTTTATTGAGTGCTCCAAAAATGTGGAAAACTCCCAATTATTCTGAAGATAACAGCCTCAGACCCTGTGGCACTGCCCTATTTTTGTCCTGTTTGTTCTTCGAACATCTTCAGAAGCTCCCATGGGAGGCTATTCAGAGTTTTGAGTAATGTCGTATTACAGTTCTGATGATACCTCTGGCTTTCTTTCTTTCACTGAGGAAGTTCTGAAAGTACTGACTTGTCATGAAGAATGAATGTGGACAATGGGGATGGGACATCCAGCTGCACTTTTTTGATGGTTAAAGAACCCTGATCACCTCTTTCCCCTTCCTGTCTCAGCTGCACTTTCAGAGTTCAATGTGCAGGCAGGAATGGATGTTCGGTTTGTGCCACTTTGTTTTTTGTTTTTTACTGTTAAAGAAACCCTGATCACCAAACACACACATACACACACACCACCCTTGGCAGCTGTTTCAGGGCTTACTGCACAAGCGGGAGAGTGTGTGAATCTAGCAGAGTACTTCTTTTAGGACATTTCCGAGCAGAGTATTACCATATTGACCCGTATATAAGCCAATCCAGCATCTTGGAGTCAATTTATGGGCATACTTTTCTGATTTATGATTGTATACATGGTATAAAACATCTCATTTAGATTACATGGGATGCACTATGAATGGTACTAGTCTTGAAGATGTAAAATGTGACATTCAGGTCATTGCGGGTGTGGAGTTTATAGTCAAACAGCCCTGTTTTAATTCAACTAGGTGGCTTAGTTTTCAACACTAAGTCAAGGTGCTGGTCCTTATCTAAAAAGTGAATGGTTTGAGGCCAGGTATTTGAAAAAGTGGTTCTCCATGTAAGAGCCTCCCAAAACTTACTCTCTTTCCATTAGAGGCATTTCTATTGATGCTTCACCTTCAGACATGATAAGAAGGCAAAATCTTTCCATAGCGTGCCCTGACATCATAATAAGTTGAATTATTAGATTTAGAATTAATACCTTACCATTGTAATTAGCAACTGAGGAATTAATTGTGAAATCAAGGCTTTCATGGCTGGCATTCATAGTTTTTTGTGGGGTTTTTCGGGCTATGTGGCCATGTTCTAGAACAGTTTCTTCCTGAGTTTCACCAGCATCTGTGGCTGGCATCTTCAGAGAATGCTCCTGGAAAAGTGAACAAATTTGGGCTACCAGTCCTGAAGAATAGCAAATGAGGACTCAGAAATGCAAATGGGAACCATTCAGAGTCAGGGGCTTTCCAGCAGTAATGATCACCAATTAGCAGACACTAATCCTCTTGCAGTAGCCTCCCAGCCTGAGGCCAGCCCTCAGCACAAAACAATACACCTGAAATCACTCCTGCATTCCCAGGCTCACACAGGATATATAACACCCAATTTTTCCAGGCAAAGCATTCTCTGAAGATGCCAGCCACAGATGTGGCAACACATCAGGAAGAAAATTCTTCTAGAAAATGGCCACATAGCCTGAAAAAACCCACAAAAATGAGGGAATTAATTCATTGCTGTTAATCGGAGGGGAGAAATTTGATTTATTGCATGGTTGTTAGTTATGTCATTAGTTTTGACTGAACGGATGGTATATACGATATTTATATGTTGGATTGGATATTTTTATTGGCTCCCTCAAAAGTAGTATTTTGATAGCACATGTCTAGAACTATAAATAGTCACTGGACAGTGGTTTTAAAATAATTAATGGACAGCATATTATTCTACAAAACATCTCAAAGTTTTTAATAAAAAACAATAGCAATATTGAATATATTGTTGTTATTTGTTAATGTTATACTAAGAAATGAATAAAAACATTTGTATGATGTTATACTTGAAAAGACTATTTGAATAAATAAGTAAATAAAAAAACAATAGTAATAAACAAAATGTGTGGTAATGAACCTCCCAAATAACACCGACAAAAGGCCAACAGCAGGAAGCAAAGTGTCTCATGTATATACTATTGATTATGCCACACAAATGCCACATTTTCTTATATCAAGGATTAGATGGGAAATTTTCTAATCAACTGTTTCCCCAGTTTTTGGGAAATGGTGGTGGAACACAGACTGATCAATGTACTGTCTACAGTTTGGTATCCACAAGTTCTAGGCTAGCAACAACTATGTTTTCTTACAGAGTTTTATTAAGGATAAACCAGTAATGATTTTTAAATTCTAACACTCAATGAAACTGTCTCTGTTACCTATAGACTGACTTGACTTTGGCCCTACCTATCTCATCCTCTTAAATGCATGATACTAGGGTCTGACTTTCGACGCAAAGTTGGTCTTCTACCACTGAGTTGTAAGCAGACTAGTTCTTCACTGTCACTTGCTATTTTTCATGTCTAATGTAGACTTGGGCATTGGTACCCATACGTGCTATCCAGAAGCATTGCTCTAATTGGAATTCTTTTTTCCAACTTTCATCATCTCTGTCTCACTGTGAAACATTTTGTGATCAGGTCAAAGAAAAGATGTAATTGGAATAGACATGTAGTAGATTGATATAGATTGTGGGTGGCATTCACAAGAGTATCACAGGCTTTTAAACAGACACCACAGATTTACCTATGGGCATATGAGTTACATCCAATTCCAAATGCAACATCCATTTTAAAGAATTATTATTTTATGAGCACAGTGCCTTTTAAAAAATAGCACCCACTCACCCCCCCAAAAAACCACCCCAAAACAAATCCCCCCCAACTCTAACAGCACTAATTTTAGAAGAGAAGAGGAGATTTGGATGAACTCACTTGTGCTTTCATTACCTGGAAATGAGCGATTTATAAATTTTCTAACCTCAGAGTGACATGTTTAACCTTTCTGTAATTTCTGGAATATGAAGGGGGGAAATGGCATTGAATCATTAAAGCTAGAAGCGGTGCTCCATGAGGAGAGGACTCTTCTGTCAACCTGTCAATTCAGGTTTATTTTTCCCTGCAATGAATCTGTCTTCTTGTTTTCCTTTTCCATACCAAATACTCATAATTACTTCCTTGGGGATCTTCCTCAATAAATCCTGTCCTCTTTCCTTTGCCTCCTCCCCCAGCCCTCCTCCTCCCTGTTGTTCTTCTTGACATTCATTTGTATGTAATTGCTTGTGCTTCTTCTTCTCCATGAAACCAAAGTGTTCCGACACGTGAAAACCAGTGCCTGGGCACTGCCTTGGCTTAGTTAAGTAAACAGTTGTAATACCTTTGCTTTGGTAAATTAAGCAGAGGTAATAAGCACCTAGTTGTGCTTTGATCTCTCGCAACGAAGAAAGGAACTTATGTTCTGAGTTAAAAGTAATCAATGTGATTATCAATGTGTGCTCTATGAAAAGCTGGTTGAATGAGACTGGATGAGATAGTGCAACAGCAGGGAGGTGACTTGGAGTTCCAATGATCTATTGGACTAATATCCCCCTGACCAGGTGTCCTATCCTATCAATCTGCAGTGTGGGTTAACCTGTTGAAGTGGTTTAGGACTTCACATTTGCCATGACAACCACAGGCATGTCCCAGCTGTTATCTGGCCCCACTGATGCATGTTCTAGATCAGTGATGACAAATCTATGGCACACGTTCCAGAGAGGGCACTCAGAGCCCTCTCTGTGGGCATGCATGCCATTGCATTCACCAGAATTAATTACCTGAAAGCCAGAGGTATGTGGCACTTTGTCATAAATAAGCGGGTTTGGGGTTGCAGTTTGGGCACTTGGTCTCTAAAAGGTTCACCATCACTGCTCTCGACCTTGCCTTCTGTACAGGGATGATGGTGATCAGATAGATACTTTTCAATTCCTGCAGCCTGAGGGCATGGACAAAATCCTTGGAGAGGTGAGAGCCACACTCTTGATCTTCTTGGTTAATTAAACAGGTCAGAGAAGGACTGGTGGAGTGGATAAGGGAAGTGATTAATGCCTCTTTACTGTTGTAAAGGCAGGGTTTGAACACACTTGAAGGAGGCTGTCATAAGACATCTTTTGGAAACAAAACCTTCCCGGGATCCTACTATACTGAATAACTACAGGCCAGTCTCCAACCTTCCATTTTTTGAGCAAAGTACTAGAACATGTGGTGGCTTCTGAACTCCAGGAGTTCCTGAATGATACAAATTAATCTAGCTCCATTTCAGACAAGTTTCAGATCTGGTTATGGGAAAGAGACAACTTTGGTGGATGACCCACACAGGGAAATGGATAAGGGGAGTGTGTACATAAAACTGCTGGGAAAGACTTTCCAGAATTCTGAGGTCAGGTGGTATCAGTACACAGTGCTGTATAATATTACATGTTATGTAATAATGTTACTTTTTGCTTTCCAAAGTAATATAATATATTCCTTTTTTGCTAATAAAATTCTTTCCCCCTTGAGTTGCTTGTTACTTATTACAGTCGGTCCTCCATTCTCGCAAGTTCAACATTCACTGATTTGATTATTTGCAGTTTATTTTATTTTATTTTATGGCCTATGTCTGGTAGAAGTGAAGCAGCAGCAGCCATTTTTTATAAGGGCATAATGTATAGTAAGCTTCTCTGAAGAGAGATTATGATGGCCTTCTTTTAATATGGGCAAGATTCTATTAAATATGGTTGCCACTGCTCCACTTCTGCCAGAAATATCACACGCACTCACACACCATTTGTGTAATGTTTTAAAAGCCTGTTTTTGCAGTGATGACCGCAGGCAAACTGGGGGCAGTTTTCTGCCCTGAGAAAATTAGGATTGTCTAATTAAAAGCTTGAGAGAGCCTCAACACTTTTAATGGTTGTGTAGAAGAAGGGATTTTAGCAACTGTTGCTTGTCTTGCAACCAAGGAACAAGCAATACCTGCTGGCAATGACAATCTGGTAGTTTTAATGTAGAAGGAATATTTAATAAAAATGTGATATAGTAATAGATTACTTATAACATTTTGGGGCAAGTCATAAGTAATATATCCATGCCGGGATACAGACCGTTCAAAAAGGGCGGTCAGCCGCCGCCTCTATTTCTGCCGGTGGGAAGCCTCAGCTGCCAAATGGCAAGGCTTCCCAGCGGCAGAAAAAGAACCTGCAAAAAGCAGGTTCTTTTTGGGTCGCGCTTGCATCACCTGAGTGCACAAATGGTGCACTCGTGATGTCGCCAGCGCAATGGGACATGCGGACGCTATGCATATGTCATGTCAAAATGGCAGCACCCGTGTGTACAGGGCACCGCAATTTTGACACCCCCGTCATGTGCTAGTGGTGAGGCTGGTATGGACGCTATGACCTCGGCCAACCCCTAGCACATGATGGGGGCAGCGCAAAGGCCCATTTAAATTGGGTCCATATTACTTTTTTTTACAAGTAATATATAATAATATGTGACTTTTCCAAAGTAATATTTTAAAACACCGTCAGTGTGCAGATCAAACTCAGGTCTATTATTCCTTTCCACCTAATGCCAAGGAAACTATTTCTGTGCTAAACTGATACCTGGCAGCTGTAATGGACTGGATGAGGCAAACAAATTGAAGCTTAATCCAGACAAGGCAGAGATGCTACTGGTCAGTTGAAATACAAATCTGGGAATAGGGATTCAGCCTACATTAGCTGGGTTTATAACCCCCCTGAAAAGCTAAGTTTGCAGTTTGGGAATACTTTTTGATTCAGCCCTGAGTCTAGAGGCATAAGTTTCAGCAGCAACGCAGAGTGCATTTGCCCAGGTAAAGCTAGTGTACCCATGTTAATGTATATTTGCGGTGAAAATGTTCAGATTTGACAATGATTGCTAAAGTTTAAAATTGGTTTCAGCTGAAGGATGTTCAAGGACAACGCAACAAGACAAAATGTAAACCAGATATGTTTTTCTGTCTGTACTGTGATTGGTTCCTATGCTGCATGGCACCTTGTGAGAAGGAGTTTGGACTAAAGTGATCACAGCGTGGGAATGTTGTACTTATGAGAAAAAGACTGTTCTAGTGGATTATGGGAGAATGGACTCTGAAAGAGTAAGACATGTTGTACAGTTATAGCTATTAGCTCGTGTATATAGCAACAAAGACAATTAAAGTCCTCGTTAAGAGTGAACCTGCTGGAGTTTGTTTCTTTAATTAAGCAGCTGTTTCACTAGGCATTGTTCCAGCAAGCTGAAAAGCCTGTTTTTCAGTTTGCTTTGATTCTGAGTTCCAGAGGAACCTGCATCTGCATCTAGTTGGCACCAGACCGGAACCACGGGCAAGAGACATCACCCAAAACATTTCAACAACCAATTGTTCCACTTCCTGGAAAAGTCAGATCTGGCCTTGGTGATACATGACATAGGCCTGTTACAGACTGCCAAAATAAAGCTGCTTTGGGTCTCTTTGGAGGTATGCTGTTTAAATGATGCATGGGTCCTAAGAGTTCAGAGGTCGCACCAAAGCCATACCCCGTTCCTAAGCACTGGAGTGCAGCTTTGGTGCAGCTTCTGGATTCTTAGGATGCATGCATTATTTAAACAGCATACCTCCAAAGAGACTCGAAGCAGCTTTATTTTGGCAGTCTGTAACAGGCCTTAGTTACATTTCATTTTGTTTATTGTAAGGTGCTCTACATGGAGCTGCCTTTGAAAAGTGCTTAAAAACTTCAATTGGCCCAAAGAGCCAAGTTGTTAATTGGGAATGTCTACAGGGAGCACACAACCCACTTTATGCCACTCTCAAAGCTGAATCAGAGTTCAAAGTGCCACAAATCAACATCTGAGGAAGCAATGAGTATCCACAGTTTGAAAGCTGTAAATTAGAATAGAGTCCAGGGAGTCTAGATAACAAGATTGTTGAAACAGTCCAGAGGTCACAAATCAGTACTTACACAAGTCTTCATCAAAAGGTGGATTGAATCGAGTGGGATCCTCACTTATGAAGGCAGCCAGCTCACCCTATTCTCTGATTCCCAGAATATTTAAAGAGGACATCTCACAGATGTGTTCAATCTGATGGTGTTATGCAGCCTCACATTTCATCTTCAGGGAATGATCTGAACCAAATGCCAGAGTTACCCAGGGACTGGAGGGACTCCTGCTCCTCTTCCTACTTTTGAACTGAAGTTCAATTGTCTCTCAGGTATCTTCCCCAGCTCCCTGGTACATCTGGTTCATCTCTCTTGGATGACAAACTCTCATGGGGAGCCATGACCCACCACCTTCTCATTCTCATTTTGTGGGAATAAGAGAAAAGGCCTTCTTAGTGGCTGGTGTCAGACTTTGAAACACCCTCCCTAGACTGGCCAGGATGGCCCTGTTCTTGCTCTCCTTTGACAGCAGGTCAAAACATTTTTGTGCCCTCAAGCTTTTACAAACTGACATTTAATATGGTGTGGTACGGTTTTTAAGACCTGTATATAATCTTTTAATTAATTTTAGTATTTTTAATGTTTAATGTTTTAAATTTATTAATTAATTGGTTTTTAAATCTTATATACACACAATTATTAATACTTTTGTATTTTTTAAATTTATATTGTTTTAAATATGTTGTTAGCAGTCTTGAGTCCTCATATCGGGGGGATGGATATAAAGGAATAAAGTCATCATTGTCATCATCATCATCATCCTCTAAACCAGATCATACCACTTAGATATAATGTTCTTTCTAGAACTTTACTTGCTCCCAACACTAGCTTTCATAAAAGAGCTTATGACAATGTTGTGTGAATGACTCCCACTCTAGATTTCCCCTGCCGTCTTCTGCAACTGGAACCCCTTTGTTCCCACATAAATTTGCTGTGAAATAGGAACAAATGAGGGACTGCATGGGTTCTGTAGGTGAAAAATTGAAACTATTCCACCAAACATGTTTATTTCATGGGCAAATGAACGATGTTCGATGCAACCAAATTTTTACTGTGGCCTTGGTGCGAAACAGACCAGCATAAAAAACCAGCTTCTGATCATCTTGGGGGCATAACATACTGACAACACATGCCCCCAAGATGCCCAGAAGCTGGCTTCAAGCTGCCCAGATGTAGGCACTCTGGTGGTGCAGTGTTTATATGCAACATGCTGCCAGCATGCCTTAAAGCCAGCTTCCCATTGTCGCGGGGAGGAAAATCTGACTTTTTGCCAATCCAAAAAGGAGAGGCTGTTTGCTGATCATTTTTTGCCAGGCAAAAAAGTGAACTGGAGCCAGAGTGTGTGGTTGCCATAGCCCCAATCCAGCTTTGTCAGGGATGGCTTGAAGCTACCTCTTTGGGACAGTCTGTTTCACCCTATATTCACTGTTCCTGATAAAAGAGCAGAGGAGTACTCTTAATCCCAGTTCACAGAAATTGCAGACAAACAGGGGTCTGCTTATCATTAAGAGGGAAAATGTATTTTATACATCAAAAATATTTAGGACAGGAAGGAATGAATAAAAATGCATTTGTATTGCCTATTTTGGTAACTGAATGCTTTCAAAGAAGAACTTGTGGTGCATAATGCAGAAACAAAAATTCTTAATATTGTGTGTGTGAATGTGTCTTCCTGCAAGTCACCTGACAAATTATGGCAACTCTATGAATTTCATAGAGTTTTCTTAGGCAAGAAATGCTCAGTAGTGGTGTGTCATTGCCTTCCTTGGAAATATAGCCTACAACAATTGGCGTTTTTTGGTGGACTAGCTTCTAAGGACTAACAAGGCCTGACCATACCTAGCTTCCAAGCTAAGATGGGATATGGTGCCTCCTGGGTATTTAGTCCTCTTGTAGAGATGTATACAGAGTGCCAGTATACAAATTCCCTAGGATTCCTGTTTCCTTGATTCAACATCACTCCCAAAATGTAGCCTATACACCTTTCAGATATAGAAAATACACAGATTAATGACATTAAAACAGAGTGTACATCTCCTGGCAAGAGAAATACAAATTATGTGTTTTGGCCTAGCCTGGGGAAGAGACGAAAATGCAAAGAAACTGTACACTTTGTAACTATAAAGCAAGGGGGACAGAACTAAAGCAGTTGCAGGCTAGTTATGGCAATTTTCATCAATTCTGTGAAGAGACTCATTAAAAGCTTGAAATGTCAATAAGGATCCTGACAAACTTGATTGTTATGAATCATGACAGAAAGTAGGTAGTTGTGCAGCCTTTTCAGTGTTAGGCTTTCTCATGTTTTAACTATGTTGCATTTGTTCTGGAGGGGAAAAAAAGATAAAAATAGAGGTAGTAGTAATGATGGTGGTAGTGGTGGTGGTGATTATGATCCTATTTAATAATAAAAATATGAATAATTTATAAATGCTTATTCTGGAGATAAACACTTTTAAATTCATGCACATATGAGACAGAGTGGACTTAGAAGTAAACATATGACAAAATTATTACTGAATCCACAAGTATCAATGCTTATTTGCCAGCTAATGCTCAACTTGATCATACCTGCTTGTTGTTGTTATTTATATTCCACCTTTTCTCAAAATTGGGACTCAAAGTGGCTTACAATTTAAAAAAAAACAATACAATTAAAAATATACAAAGGGAAGCATAAAAATAGAATTAAAACTATTACACTATTAAAACTCATAACTCATTTAAAAAATAAAATTCAGTACAACACCTCCCACCTCTAGTTCTTTGAAGACTTTTTGTTTTAAAAGCCTGTTGGAATAAAAAATGTCTTAGCCTGCCAACGGAGGGACAACAAGGAGGAGGCTATTCTTGCCTCCCTGGAAAGAGAGTTCTGGAGTCTTGGGGCAACCACTGAGAAGGCCCTATCTCATGTCCCTATCAATCATGTCTCAAATTATCATGTGAGCTTCAAGTACATTTCTATCTCTTGTTGCTGATATCCACTTCCATACACATTTGGAAGAGTAATTTCTCCATTAGTTACTATTTTGGAGGGGGGGGGGTTCATTATAGTTATATTTATCGTTTGTCATCTTCCATTTTTGTTTTAAACTCCTTTTCATCTGGCTTTTAGATATTTTGATCTGCTTTACAATGAAGTGGTTGCTGTCCCATTCATAGCTGCTTCCCACAATCTCAGCGATATATGAAACTTCCCTTATACATATTTTTGTGAGTTTTTCAGGCTATGTGGCCATGTTCTAGAAGAGTTTCTTCCTGACATTTCACCAGCATCTGCGGCTGGCATCTTCAGGGAATGCTTGCCTGGAAAGGACTTGGGTATATACTGTTTATTGTGTGATCTGGAAAGGCCTCAAAGACCTATAGGACTAAATTCACGTGAAAGGGGCCTGGACCAGAAGTCTCTATCTGCTACCCATAATACACAAACCATGTAAACCTGAGTGGTTTGTTGTCTTGAACACTGACCCTAACATTTTTAGGGTACCTGGATATTATAATGCTTCCTTAGCTCCTATACAGAAAAATCTATCCTCTCCTGAAGAAACATTATTTGAATTTCTGAGGACAGGGGCAGATATTGAATAAAATCAAGGGAAGAATTAGAGAAACAAGGAAAACAAATACAATTGTTCTTTCATAGACAAATATCAGAAAGACTCAAAATGGATTTAAGGTTGGAGGGAACATAAATAAATAAAAACAAGTTAGATACAATATTTTTGGGGTTAACGGGAGGAATAGCAGAAGACTTTACTAAAAAGAGAGTTGGAGCAAGAGATCATGAAAGAAAATTGAGTCAAAATCTGCATCATAGCATAGAATTAGAGAAGTGGGAAAGATCATGGGATCAAACAAATAAATTTACTCTATGACAGAATCTTCAGGAAAACTATTATAAAATGTTATACATGTGGCATTTGACACCACTGAAATTAGCTAGGATTTATAAAGTTCTAAACTCTAAATGCTGGAAATATAAAAAGAAAGAAGTTTCATATTATTCTATATGGTGGAATTGCATAAGAGCTAGAAAATATTGGAAAAATATACATATGGCAATGACAGATATTTTGGAAAAGAAATTCTCCATGAAACCAGAATTATACCTTTTAAATATGACACATATATTGGATAAAGAAACAGAGAGAAAATATTGGAAAATTATATTATATATGGTGACTGCAACCAGGTTGTTATATGGTCAAAAATGGAAGTCCTGCCAGATAACTACAATGAAGGAATAGTTTAAAAAACAACAACTAATACTATAGCTATAAGAGATCTAGATAGACTCTCAATTAAAACTAAAGAAGAAGTTAATACAATGATAGAGGATTTAATTGTAAGATATTGGAAAGAGAAATATATTGGAAAAGATTAAAGAAAATGTGATAAATGAAATAAAGGTAGAGGCAGGAACAGACAAAATATTGTTAGAAGACAAATATGAGAAAGAGAGGAGAAGAGGGTAAAACTATAAGAGTAAGGTTGAGATGTTAAAGGAAAACAAGAAAGAAAACAAAACAGATGAAGTCTGGTTTAAAACTATGAAAATGTTACAAAAGAAATGTTGGAGAAGAAAAGGATTGAGATGAAATCCTATACAAAAATAAGAAAGTATATCCAAATGCTAAAGTAACTTGGGCATAAAAAGGGATTGCTGACCAACTCATTAATAATGAGACCAGACACAAGAGAACTGGGATATAAAATGGGCAACTTTATTTAACTCAACTTATTTAAACTTATTTCTTCGAGAACTGCAAAAAACCAGGGGGGAGAACCTTGTGTAGGAACAGCTGGCAGATGGTCTGCTCCAAGACCAATTCCCCAGCTTCCAAAGGGCGAAAACACCTGTGCCCCAAGGGCAATCCATACTTTGGGTTGCTCCCCGGCCGGCATCCGGAAGGCCAACCCAAGACTCCCCCACTTAACTCGCCAGACTTAAGTGAGGGTTTAAATCTCAAGCCAGCCCCAAGGCAAGTCTCTTTCCCTTCACGTTTACTCGCAAGACCTAAACGTGATTTCCAGAGACCTAGCTTCACCCTTTAGGAGGGTGCCGAGGTGTTCACCAAAACGTCTATCTCCCCCCGCCTATGCCACAGATAAGGGGCAAGCGTCTGCTTAGCCCCTATCCCCCACAAGGCTGGCCAAACAGCCAAAACCCCTGCATGCAGATCTCGAAGAAAGAGCTGGTTCCCCACTTCAAAAACGTGGATGCCATCCGCTCAGTAGAGCTCAGGCTTAAGCAACTTGATATCATCGTGAACCAGGTAGAAACCCAGTCCTCCATTTATAGCTTGTAGATCTTATCGTTGGCCCTTTTACAGGCCCTAATGTAAAGGCGTGGATCACCTCCACTGCCCCAAACTTGATGTGGCAGCATCGCCAACTCTAAAAGCATAACAAAATGCCATCTCTCATGAATGCACCGCATGTCATGAATGGCTTGACAAACAAGGGCCCTGCCCTTGAACAAAACCAAATCATTGCCTCCCAAATGTATCTGCAAAACAAGAGGGAGCAGAAACTGCCTTTCGCCAAAGACAGGAGCCAGTGACACCACAGGACACATTTTTCTTTCCATTCATCAATGGCCATTATCTGATAGCCCCAGCTGGCCTCCAAAATGGCACTTCCTGGCTTGGCGGGCCACCCAAAACACCATGATGTGTCCGTAGATCCACACACGGTCTCATCACAGGGCATACTGCATCTTCGCCAAAGACAGTAGCCCGTGCCACCACAGGACACGTTTTTCTTTCCATTCAACAATGGCCTTATCTGATAGCCCCAGCTGGCTTCCAAAATGGCACCTCCTGGCTTGGCGGACCACACAGAACACCATGATGTGTCCACAGATCCACACATGGTGTCTCATCACAGGGTGTACTGCATCTGAAACAGATCATACAAAAACACCATCAATAAGTCAGAGGTCGCAAACATGACCCATAGACCTGAGATTTCATCGACCGATCCTCTGCATATCTCGTTGATGTACGCCCAAGGCAGCCACTGTAGATGCAGCCCCTATACAAAAGGAGATGTGGCAAATACAACTCCGTTAAGGCATAAACCATTTAATATTCTTGCTGGAAATGAACAAAACTGGAACCTGGTGATTGGTAGCCCATCCAAATAGCATAACAAAGGGCCAGGGGTATGACCTTTAACTTGTAGGAATTTGTCTAAAGCTCTCACAGGACAGAGCAATTTATCACTGAATGATAGTAATTGTAGCACCTTGTCATTTTTTGCCTGGTTTGATTTGGAGGAATGGATAAAAAGGAAAATAGACTGCTCGGATAGAGTAACATCTTGAAATAACAGGGCCTTATTGGAGAAATCTTGTCTTGAAGCTACCACTAGCTCGCCTATCCTCAGCATGCCTAAAAAGGCATTTAGTGCGGCTGCATGGAAAAGCATTGCCTTATAAGAGGAAGTGGATAGAGATGGCCAAATAACACCGAGACCCTTTAAAATATTGGGTGACAGAGGCTTGTGTGGGTCCTTAGTTATTATAGCTTCCCTGTACCATCATTCCAGTAGCTTATGTATCCTAAAATCACTTGAAGTACCATGGCTGTAGCCAAAAGGTTATAGCCGAAAGCCTGTTCTGTCTAGACAAAACTGTTAATCCTTTATCATGTAAGGACACACAAAACTGTAAGAAATGTATAACAGCCAACCCTGAGCATCTTTGGACTGTCATAAATTCATTGGCCGCCCCAACACAGGTTTTCTTTGATGCAGGCGTCAATGACAATCCCAAAGCCAGAACTAATTTTCCCTGCCAAGATTCCATATGTCTGTTAGCATCAGGTGTAGAGAATCTGCCACCTCTGGTGTAGAGAATCTGCCACCTCTGGAGCTAGTTGCCTGAATCGCTCCATCTGCATACAAGAAATAGAATCAGGAATCTCATTATCAATTCCAGGGAGGCTGCGAAGAGAATGTTATGCGACAAGCAATGCAATGTGAATGCACATTTTAATCTCATGATTTTATGTGATCTAGAGGTCAGTGAACTCACTACTTGTACAAACACCATGTTGTCACACCAGAGTTGGCCAACTCGCTTGTCCATAAATGTACGACAACTAAAACGGGGAACAATTGCAAGAATGTTAAGTCTAAAGTAATATCTGATTCTAATTATTGCACAGGCCACCTGTGGGCATACCATATTTTCAAAAAGTGGACTAGAAAGCATATTGAACCTGTATTATCAGAAAATATGTAACTGGGCATCTAGCTTCTTAACCTCTCTCCGAATGGTTATAGCACTGAACTTATCTAAGAATAGATCAAATGGTGGATAGTTTGCATCAACCTTGTTCTATGGTAAGGGTGTGAAATCCCACCAAAGGCATCACAGAGACTTCTTAAGAAGGCCCTACCTGGGGCCACAACCCTAAAGTCGAAATTAAAGTGGCCAATGAGCTCTTGAAATTCCCTTAGTGTTGCCTTTCTAAGGGAAGCAAAGCAGTTGACCCTCTACCAGCATTGGTTAACCGTATCTATAATTTTACCTAGGAAGGTAAGCTATTGGCATGGCCCTCTGTCTTAATTTGGTGAGAAAGGAACCCACCACTCTACAGCTAATGTTTCAAAACAATGTAGTAATTGGAGACACTGTCCAGAGCTAGATGCCCCCATGAACAGGAAATCATCTAAATAATGTATAACCCCTTTTAAGCCCAATTTAGTCTTAAACACCCATTTCCAAAATGTGCTAAACATTTGAAAAATTGAACAAGACATTCAGCACCCCATAGAAAGTGTCAGATCCATATAAAATGTACCACCAAAACTAAAACCTAACCAATCAAATTTCCTGGGTGAACTGGCAACAGGAGAAAAGCTGAATATCACATTTTGCCAACACTGCTTTCAATCCGTATTTGCTGACTTCCCTCCTGGAAGTGCCAAAGAGATATATTTAACAGTAGCCAATTGGTGTGGAATGGCATCCTTAACACAGTCTCTCTTGGGAAAAGAAAGATAATGTCAAAGCTGGAATTTCCCCAGTGTCTTCTTAAGGACTATCCCAATGGAGAGACCCACAGGTCTAGAACAGGAGGTTCCTGGAAGAGTCCAATCAACCTATCTTCGGAAACTTCCTTGATTATCATTTATATACCAGGTCTCCCATTTGCCTAACTAATTTTAAGTTAGGAGCCAGAAAGGGAGACGAAATATCACAAAAAGGGGATCTTCAAACCATAAGTAAAACCTTTTAACAAGAACAATGCAGCCTGTCTGATGGGATAACGTTTCAGCCAGATAGAGAGGGTATCAGCATCTAATGAGCTAGGTCCCTTTTGTAGCAGGGGTGGCTTTCTCGTATCTTGGTCCTAATGTCCAATTTGTCCCCTTATCAGGGTGAAGTTATTAAAGGATTCATTCCCTCCACACAATGAGCATTCATGCTTAAACCTACAGGGCTTTCGGTTACAGCCACCCTGTGAGCCAAACTCCCAGCATAACAGTTTCTGTTGCTGGCTTGTTGGTCCTGAACCATGAAAGGAAGACAAAATAGGCGTTTTCTGGACCAGATGTCCACTATACAAGCACTCACCTTGTGGAGGCCTAGCAGAAGGGGAAGATGGCACCCCTGTAGCCATGGAAGTCCCAGGTATGGGGTTAGGCTGTGATACAGCCTGCAACTGACCTGGACCCCGTGGTCAAGTGACCAGTGATGAAAGAAACTGTTGCTCAAGTTCCTCACCTGGTGAAATGTCTGAAACATTACCATCCACTGTAGTTCGCTGACCCTCTGGAAGCCTCCTGACACATTGACTGTGAAGAACCCTCATTTTGGGCTTGTAACTGCTCAAGGGGAGTAAGATGAGAGCAAACTGTGTTAAATAATCTCTTTTGTTCCAACATTACAGCTGACATATGCCCAGAAGATGCATTTGGAACATATTCAACCCTCTCAAATTCCAAAGCCTGCAACATGGATAGCACTGATTCCCAATGAATATCTTTATCACTATCCTCTTCTTTGGGGGCAGGGCCCTTCTCCCTCTATTCCTTTCTTTGGAGCTGTTAGCAATTACTTTAACTGAGTAAATGATAGTTCCTATTATAAGGATGTGTTCCAAAAAACAAAGGCCATACTGAACAGAACAAACTTGAATTGCATAATATATCACCCATCCCCACATTAATGAATGTATATGTTTGTGTCACCAGCCATCCTTGTATTTAACGGTGGACTCCTCTCCAAATATCATCCATACTGGACCCAGCTTAGCATAAAAATTAATTTGAAAATGGCTGATTAACACTTGACATGTGGAACTGGGGTCCCCTGAAATTGTATGACACCCCTTGTAGAAGCACAGACATCCTCTCAACCAGGCTGACAATGTGACAATAATAAATGGCTGGGGAAAAGATAATCATAATAAAAAATGGCTGCCACACTGATCAGTAATGGAGGGTAGCCAGCACAGAATGCTGTTATAAAGGGAATTAAGCACCAGCTGCCCTTGCGTTTATTGGCAGACTCCCTCCCAAAAAATGTCCAGGCCAACCTGGCTTAGCATGAAAATTTTTATTCCAAAATGACTGATTACAGATTGTTATGGCAGTCTGTGGCCCTCTATAGTTGTTTGACACCCGCAACTGAGCCAGAGACCTCCCCAAACAAGTCTGGGAATGCAGTTATATAAATTGGCTGCCAATACAAAATGGCTACTGAGCCTCAACCAAATCATCAAGGGAGGGTAGCCAGCACTGAATGCTGTTATAGAATGAATTAAACACCAGCTTAGCATGAGAACTTTTATTCCCAAATGACTGATTAGAGATTGTTATGCCAAACTAGGGCCCCCTGAAGATGCATAGCACCCTCACTCAGCCACAGGCCTCCCCATAAGAAGGCTGCAAATGCAGCTATATAAAATGGCTGCCAATAGAAAATGGCTGCCACACTTAGCAGCAGCAAGGGAGGCAGCCAGCACTGAATGAAACATCAGCTGCTCTTGTGTTTATGGGCACACTCCCCTCCAAAAACCATCTGGGCAAACCCAGCTTAGCATAAACATTTTTAGCCTAAAATAAGACTCAGAGTGGTATTGCCACTTCTTTCCTCTGAAATATAGCCTGCAGCATTTGGTATTCACTGGCAGTCACCCAAATACTAACCAGGGCAGACACTGCTTAGCTCCCAACATCAGATAGGATCTGAGTCCTTTAAGTTATCAGTGGAATAGGTCTGATTGAGGATTATTATGTAAAGTTGGGGCCCTCTGCAGTGGAAGGACCCTCCTCACTGAGCCCCAGGCCTTCTTCCCACAGGCAAGGCAGCTATATAAAATGGCTGCCAAGCCTCAAACCAAATGGCTGCTACTGAAACTATTAACAGGGGGAGGAAGGTAGCAGGCACAGAACTTGAAGGGGATATTCTCTTATTCCCCCAGAGGCCCAACTGAGGGCTGCTGCGAAGAAGGACCCAAGCCCCCCTTCCCAGCCCCATAACTTAGCCTCCAGAGATCTCTTGTCCTGCCAAGGACTTCCCACAATCAGGCCAGCTGGCTCCCTGCTGGCTTATCCTGAATCAAGCTGGCTTTCAGGCCCCTCTTCTCCAAGGCCAGCCAAAGGAGTGCTGGGCAGGAACATGCATCTGAGGCCTCTTTCCTGCTCCAGCGTTTGAAGCCAAGTGAGAGGAGTTTGGGCAGGGAAGCCTCAAGCAGGCTAAACTCCGCCCCCTCCTCTCCCAACAGCCAGCAGAGCATGCTGTTTTCCTTTAACATGCTGGTCTCTAATGAGAGGCCAGCAAAATCTCCTCCCCAGCCCAAATGGTCGGGGAGAAGCAATATCCATAATAAAGAAGAAAAAGAGTAAAGGAAGAAAAAAGGACTGTATGGAAGAATACATAAGATATATGCTAATGAAAACTTCAATGTAAGTTGAACTTATTTTATTGCGGGGTAAGGTACATGTAGTATGTATTAGTATGAGTATAAGTGGGGGGAGGATAAGGTGGTGGAATGTTGATATAATGTAAATTTGTGGTGTGTATGTTTAAGATTAAGTTTATGTATTTGTGATATATTTATGTGTGTAAGTTTTATATTAATAATAATAATGATATTAATAATAATAATAATAATAATAACAACAACAACAACAATAATAATAATAATAATAATACAGTATTTGAATTTCTTGAAAGGAATCAATTTAGATGTTCCATGAGAACTTCATCACTTTTCATTCTATCACCAACTGAGCCTAGAACAGTCCATAGAGCAGATCCAATTTCTTGATGCTACTGTTCAACTACATAGCGAACATATAAGCAATGCTTATAAAGCATCCTTAGCTATTAAAAACCTACTCATTGAAGTTACCACAAAAGCTAGGGTCTATACCAAAAACATTGGATATAACTCACCCAAAACAGTGGCAGAACACTTTGGTCTCCCCAGACACTCCTGTTACTAGTTTCAGACTGGCTGTTGTGGAACAAAAGGAAGAATGGATAGACACAGGGCTAGGCTGGGATATGCTCACAGATTCCAGTCTATGAGTAGAGGTTTGAACAGAGATAATAGCTTCTAAACACCCTGTGAAGGCACCCTGTTAGTTAGTCCCAACTAGAGCAGACATGTTTTTTTTAAAAAAAACTATTGAATACAGAGGTCAACATGAAGAAAAGCCAAGGATTTAGTGGATCTACTCTAGTCAGAACTAGTAAGAAAATTTAGGTGGTCCCCCACAGATAACTGTAACTGTATATAGTGCTTGACTTCCCTGAGGCTTCAAGTTCGTACTCTTATCAATAGTGAAGAAGTGGCATGTAAAGCTAAATAGGCCTTGAAGTTTCTATAAGGTTCCTCTGTATGTTTCTTTTATACTGAAACAAACAAACAAACAGTGTTTTCTATTTCCAGAGAAGTAGAGGTTAGATGGCACACTGGTGAAGGAAAAGAGAGACATTTCAATAGTGATAACTGGTGCAGGTTTAGTAATATGGGATTTAATCAATTTGTTCTTTTCATTAAAAAAAACCCCAATAACAGTTCTCAAATGGCATTAGGGATAATGGGAAGATGAACCAATGCAACAGTGATATAAATGGTAATACATGAAAAGAAAGCGGCATTCTTAAATTTCCTTACAAACAAATGTCTAATGAGAATCAAAATAATATAATTTTGAATAGAAATATTTGGAATTAGCTATGCCTGTGTGACACATGACTCTCCTTTCATTGCAAAGAGCCAGCTTAGCACTGATCCATTAGAGCTGAGAAATGAAAATATTTTAATAAGAAAAAAATGAATTCTTGTAAAATGAGCATATTAAAAATTCATACCAAAGGAGAGCTTTGGCTACTGTTTATTTTAATAAGTGTCAGTATTTTATGTGATCATTTAAGCATTGTGGAAAAATACAGAGTTTGAATGAATGGGAGAATTTACTTTATGACCTTAGTTCTAGAAGCACTCATGAGCAAGTAGTTATAGGCTTGGTCAAATAACTTAAGCAGAAACACATTCTCTGCTAACCAGAGTATATTGCCTGTGTCAGCTATGGTACTAACATGCGATTTTCTGGACATAATTAAAATATTTGCTCATGAACAAAAAAATGAGCTTATGAACTTGATGAGCTTTAGCTTCACTGGGCCTTGGAGCCCCTCCAGGCATGGGGTGGTACTATTAATATGGCCCACCCCATGAAGCTTATGGATCCAGATGGATTCCTGATGGTTCTTGGAGAATATCCTGTTGTTTGGCAGGTGATCCCCTCTAAGCCCTGGCTGACCTCTGGAATAGGGAAATGGCCAGGGTGGTAGACAAAATCACTCTTAAGTGTCTCCTCCCATGAAGTGGAGCTGAGTGAGCCCCCTGGTTCACTAGGGAGTTGATGGTTCTGAAATGAGTAGGATGGAGATTAGAGCATTAATGACAGAAAACTCAGAGCATGTTTGATTAAACATGGGCTAGGGCCCTTGGAAAACCTACTCTGTGGCAGTGGTGGCAGTGGGGGAAAAAAATCATTATTATCTGCCACCACTGCATCTGTACATTGTCACCCAGATGCTTCACATAGTCAGGGGCTTTTTACTCTCTTCCCTACAGGAGCATCATGCAGACTGCTTTATAGCCTAATGTGAAGATGTGAAGTCAAAGGCTTTTATGGCCGGCATCCATAGTTTTTCGTCGTTTTTTCAGGCTATGTGGCCATTTTCTAGAAGAGTTTATTCCTGACATTTCACCAGCGTCTGTGGCTGGCATCTTCAGAGAATGCTAATATGAAGCGTTTGCATGACACTCTGCAGATAAAATCATTTGGATCTGCTCCAACTTTGATGTGTTTGGTATGGGTCTGGTGAATGCAATCTTGGCACCTTCTTGTCCTGCATTATTGGCCATGTTTCAATTTGTACAGCCTGAAGATTTGGAAAGGATCCATGGAGGACCATATATGTCTTAGATCCTTCACTGTCCTAGCTTATTAAAGCAGTCGGGGACTGACCAAGTGGGTAAGGGGACTGGCAGGCAGGCTTCCATTCTGCTTGAAGGAAGCTGTAATAAGGCCTTCTCTGTAAAACCCCTCCCTAAATCTGTCCTTATAAGACAGTTATTGACCAGGAGGAGACATTTTACATGGGGTTGCCTTTGAAAACTGTTTGGCAACTGTAGAAGGTTCAAAACGCTGCAGCTAGACTGATAATAGGGAATGTATAACTCCCTGGCTGAAACAGCTCCATTGGCTACCAGTCCATTTCCAGGCACAATTTAAAGTCAAAGTCTGATCTATAACACCTGTATCTCCCCATATAAGCCTGCCCAACTCTTATAATCATTAGAGGAGGACTTTCTAGCCATCCCATCACGTTCCCAGGTTCTGTTGGTGAGGACATGGGAGAGCCTTCCCGGTGGCTGCTCCTAAGCTTTAGATGTACCTCCTAGGGGACGTTTGATCTGCTCCCTCTCTGTTATCTTTTCACCAGCAGGCAAAGACCTTCATGTTTAAACAGCTATCAGAGTTGATGTGGAGTAATGTGTACCTGGGTGTGTGACTTTAATATGCATTGTATACTTTCATTATTTAATTGTTTCAGATTTTAATGTTTTAAAATAATGCAATATTTATTTGTTTGTCTGTTTGTTTGTTTGTTTGTTATTACTTTTGTACTTCATATTGTCTTAACTGCTCTGTTTTAATTTATAATCATAGTTTGTTTTGAATCCCATTTGGGAGAAAAGCCCTTCTGTATTAACAGTGGTGTGTTATGTGTGTGTATTTAAATAACCCTCATAATCTGTAGCCCTAAAACAAGGTGGGCAGTGTTGTGGATCCAAGTGCCAATTCTCTTCTTTTAGAGTCAGCATGGCGTAGTTGAATGTTGAACTATGACTCTTGAGACCAGGGCACAAATCCCTACTCAGCCATGGAAACCCACTGGTTGACCTTGGCAAATTTAGCCAATAAAACCAATAGGGTTGCCTTAGGATCACCTTAAGTTAGAAATGACTTGAAAGCATACAATAACAAAGACTTTCCAAGGCTACACAAACTGCCAAACAAATGTAAGATCAAAACGAGAAATTACTGTAATTCACTTAGGGTTTTAAAAGATTGGTATTTGTTAATGTTAATAAGTGTTGTGAATGGCTGACTGAAAATTATTTAGAAACTGAGGGCCTGAACAGACAGACCAAAAGAAAACTACTTTGGGTCACTTTGGAGGTATGCTATTTAAATGATGCATGCGTCCTAAGAAGCCAGAAGTAGTGATGTAAATAATATTCATCAAAATTCAAAAATCAGTAGAAATACCTGTTATTCGAAAATTTCGAAAGCATTTTAAAAATAAGAAATTCTGAGCACTTCTCAATGAATAAGAATTTTTATATTTAATCCTTTCCAAATGAAATGAAGAGACGGGACCTTTCAGCTCCCAATTCGATGGCCAGGATTTGTGTATTTTGCGTAAGCAAAGCTTCCATTCATACTGGCTTTTACCAGAGGCTATTTCTTTTGTTAAGGTGATGTCCCCCCCCATCTTTTGCCCACAGCTTTGCTTTGAAAAACAAAAGAGAACAAAAGGAGGGAGCATTTTGTGTGTAGGTGGTGGTGGATACTTTCAGACTTTCTCCCCTTTACATCATGCTCTGCCATTCAAATTCTCATAGAAGAGAAGAAGGAGGTGGGGTGACAAAATGAAGTTTAACAGATGTTTAAAGAACATTCCTCTGCTTGAAAAAACCTGAAGGCAGACACACAAAAGGGGAAAAAAACCAATCTCAACAAATAAACTTTGATTGAAGCCCCAACAAGAAATGGTAGAGTTGGGGGGACCCTCAAGGACTATCCAGTCCACCACCTTCTGCTGTGAAGTAACACTTAGGAATACATGGTATCCTAGAGGACATGTAGTCTGACCCCTGTTCAACATCAGTATGGCACTGGAACATGGGACAAACTGAGGGCTTTCATGGCATAAAGAGGAGGTTTGCCATGGACTGCCCCTGAAGATCAGACAGTGTGACCCTCACATATGATAAGGGGAGGGGTGGGGTGCCAAATGGCAATGCTCTTCTGTCAAGCAGGAATTCTCAAGAAGGGGCAGAGTGCGGTGCAATGGCAGGAATTCTGACATGGATAAAACCCATCATTTGAATGGATTCCCAGGGGGCATCCAAACCCCCCCCCCACTATAAAGGAATACCTAGGAGTTGGAGTTGAAGCTGAGAGCATTTGACTTTCCCCCTTCCCCACTGCTTTGCTTGCATACTGGACACCCTTCCTGATGCAAGTGTGATACTTATGGCATGATACTAAGAGCCATATTACTCCCACCATATTTCCTCCTTAATAAGATGCATATCCTAGGGTTGCTCACTCTATGGCAGTGGCATCAAAGCCACAAATGCAAACTTGGTTTTTGTTTTATAAGAAATGACATGTTCTCAGATATGTTTTGCTTGTAGCTAAAATTCTTTCATGCTTCTCCATAAATAAAGCAGCATAGGACATAAATGTGTGTCTATGGCTGCAAAGATAAATCTATAGTTAGTTTGTCTGAAAGTGCAAAGCAACACTGGATGCAGTCACTATTTATATTCTGCAGAACAGACATCAGGCTAGGGAATCTATAAGTTACCAAATTAAAAAGAGAAGAAGAAAAATATTTTCTTCGAAGCGACAGGTCTGGTCACACTGGACATCAATTTCAGTTTGACTGAAACAACACAGGAATCACCAATAAGCAAACTTTGTCTGTTCTTTCAAATGAAGGCACAGGCAGAATAATACTCAGTCTATCATAGAAATATCTGTGCTAAATCAGTCATGTCACCCATCTCAAGGCACTTCACAATAAAATTAAATTTACAGCTCAGATAATTAAGACTATGGCTGGTTAAACATATGAAACAAAGCAGAGATTAGAAAGCTACGGTTGCTTTTGGCATAGAACACTGACATGAGAAAAGAATTAAGTTCCAAAAGGCCATAATCATTAGGTAGTTCAGCATTTTTGTTCTCTTTCTTGATAACTTAGGTTAAAGTACTACCTGAAATGAACATGCAGATAAAGCTCTAATAAAATCAGTTTTAATGTGCATGCACAGAGAGGTCAGTAAATGGGAGAGGGCAATGGAAAGGAGATATCTTCTGGGACATGTTCAACATCCCCCCTGAGATGGAAAGAATAAAGGAAGGAGCAAAGAAAACTCTGAGGGCAAGTAGCAGCCTAGACACTAAAGGCCATTCTCTCTAGCTCCAGATCAAGCAGAAATGAGTGGCAGTACAGCTACATATGATGACAGTATGTTGGCTCAAAAGCAGGGGAAATATGGAGATAATGTTGGAAGACAGCCTGCTGGTAAATAGAAGTTATATGGGGATATAGAGGAACACAGAATGAGAAGAAGATTACAGAACATTATGCCTTCTGGGTGATGCTTAGAGCAACTGAAGACACTGGCATGAACCCTTCAAAATGGACCCAGCACAATGCTACATGCACAAGATGTCAGTTTCATTGCACGTCATCCATAGCTTTTTAAAACTTATATTGCTTTTTGCAGTTTTCATCTGTGCAAAGAGAAAAACAGGATATAAATAAAATAAATAAATAACAACTATTTTTTTTTAAAGAACATGTTGGGAAACTTTATCATGTTTTGTTTAGTTCCTTGAGTTAAGTTTACTAGGATTATAACACCTTTCAGTATTAGCTTAGAATCATAGAATCGCAGAGTTGGAAGAGATCACAAGGGCAATCCAGTCCAACCCTCTGCCATGCAGGAAATCCAAATCAAAGCATCCCCGACAGATGGCCATCTAGCCTCTGCTTAAAGACCTCCAAGGAAGGAGACTTCACTACACTCCGAGGGAGTTTGTTCCACTGTCAAACAGCCCTTACTGTCAGGAAGTTCTTCCTAATGTTGAGGTGGAATCTCTTTTCCTGCAGCTTGGATCCATTGTTCCTGGTCCTGTTCTCTGGAGCAGCAGAAAACAAGCTTGTTCCCTCCTCAATGTGACACCCCTTCAAATATTTAAACAGGGCTATCATATCACCTCTTAACCTTCTCTTCTCCAGGCTAAACATCCCCAGCTCCCTAAGTCGTTCCTCATAGGGCATGGTTTCCAGACCCTTCACCATTTTAGTCGCCCTCCTTTGGACACGCTCCAGTTTCTCAATGTCCTTTTTGAATTGTGGTGCCCAGAACTGGACCCAGTATTCCAGGTGGGGCCTGACCAGAGCAGAATAGAGTGACACTATTACTTCTCTTGATCTAGACACTATATTTTTATTGTTGCAGCCTAAAATTGCATTGGCTTTTTTTAGCTACCGCATCACACTGTTCACATTATGTTTGTCTTGTTTCCATGAGTAATGAATGAATACTTGAAGAAAGCAAGTAGAAGGTATCATATATGGCAATGATTCTTTTTCTGATATACTGGCTCGTCATTGTCAGATCTGGTCTAGATGAACCAGTGGTTTGGTTCAGAAGAAGGTACCAGTGTTTCCATCTTTTTTTTTTTAGAAAGATCATTATTTTCCTGTTCCAAAGAAAAAGGAAAAATTGTCTCTCTTGGCTGAGGATATAAATATTTGCCAATTTTCTTCTTGCATTAAGATCAAAAAGTTTCAAGTTTTCTCCCCTCTGAATTGGGGATGATGGTGATGACAAAGATGACAACGATGTTGTTTGTTTTTGGAGAAGTTGACATTTTCTGGCTCTGTTTTTAATGACAAAATTGGGCATCCCACAACATGTACATACAAATACATACATATGCATCATTATATGTATACACCATGCCTAGCCCAAAGGCAGAAGAAAGATCCCCCTTCCATTCCAACTGCCATTGTCCTGGCCTTGGAGGGATTGAATAAGAGACAAGCACAACTCCACCATGCCTAGACCCAGAGACAGATGAAGGCCTTCCCTCCATTGCAATTGCTATCACCCAAGCTTCCCTTGGAGGGAAAGAATTAGACACAGTTTCTGCTGGATTTAATACCCTCCCCCACTACTGTCCTCTTTCCTTGTGTGTCATTTCTTTACAGTATAAGCCTGAGGACAGGAAACTGTCTATTTACCAATCTGTAAGTTGCTCTGAGAACATTTCTGCAAATAAATAAATAAATAAATAAATAAATAAATAAATAAATAAAATATGGATAATTAAAAATGGATATGGGACTAAATGCAGGGGAGATTACCAATGAGGGGAAAGGGAAGGCAATTTTCATGGATATCCTCTTCTCTCTCCATGCCTCGTGGTGTTGTTGAGAGTACTTTCAAAGAGCACTGGATATGGCAAGAGGATGGGACATCAGCAAAAAAGACATCTCACTTCCTTTATTCCATCACAAGAGCTCCACTGGGAGAGTTCTATCTATGGCTAGTCAAAATCCAGACCATACAACATTTCTATCCTGTGCAGGCTCCTATGTTGTAAACTATCTGAATAATTCATGGCTTTCAGATTGAATCATTTTTAAAATAAAATATAAATCTAGATCAATGTTCTATGTCCTTTGGAAAGAAATTATTTTCTGCAAACTTGTTTTGAATGATAGTCTTCATAATCTTGTCCCTTTGCTTGAAAGCATTAAGTATGATGTTTTTCCTTGCCAGATTGTGGATTCATTGTCTTCTCTTTCCTTCAGGAAATACAAAGTGTCAGAGCAATGCTGAAAAACTGTTCTTCTTTAGATTTCTTGGACTTCCTTCCAAATAGTCTAATGTGGAGAGTATCTTCCCACTGTTTATATTGTAAACATCCAGATATGCAAATTTGTACTCATTTGGATAGTTGAGTAAAATATCATGAGTCAACTCAGATTCCTTTTTATAGGGTAGTAACCTAGAACAGGGTTAATTCCATGTTGATTTTCTATTGCTATGTTATTTTCTTGACAAATGCCATTCTAGATTTTAAAATAAAGTGATCTATTGAGCCAAATAGTTTTTTAAAATTATTTTTAATACCCAAACTCTTTTGTGGTTTAATTTGGTTAAGTCTTCTTTTTTCCAGTTCCCTAATTGGTCTTTGTTCTGTCAGGTACTTCACTATAATTGTATCTGCTGTTGTCAAATAATATAAAAGACAGCAAAAGCTAAATTAATCCTTTGACCTTCAGCTTTTGAAACTAATCCCAGTAAGAGATAATGCACACAATTTGTGTTTTTGCTTATAATAAGAAATAAGCAGAGACTAGGACTGAAACAGCATGTTCTGTTGTGGTATTTCCATTACTTCATCTACAACATGCAAGGTAACTTCTCAGAGGCAAATTATTTTCTCAGAAAAGCTTACATTGTTTATTGGAAATCAAATCAAAGTATTTTAAAGGAAACATTCCATTAGATAATTTTGAACAGCCTTCCCTAATCTGCTGCTCTTCAAATGTGTTGGACTACAACTTCCATCATTTTAATCATAGGACAATATGAGCCATAGTCCATCATATCTGCAGGCACCAGATTGAGGAAAGTCACTTGCAAAATAACAACAGCAACAACACAAATTGAAATTGTTAGGGAAAGAATTTCAATATATATGAACTCCTATAGATTTCAAACACAATGCTTTTGTATGAAAATTGGAAAGGGAAAAGGGACTGGTTTAAAAAAATCCTTGAAAAAACTGAATATGGAAGTTTTTTCTTTTCTTTTCTCTGTTTTCCCTTCATTATTAATTACGTACATGTGGCTGGGTGTTAATAGTTGTCTTTTCCAGACTGTAGTTTGTATCACTGAATACCCAAATAGAGACATGACATAAAATGTTAGATGGGATTTCAAAAACTTAACTGCAACAAAAATAAGCACATTTTATGAATATTGCTTTCAAAGAAGTGGTGTGGGGAGGCACAGAATAAAAGAGTGACAAAAGCTCAGAGGTCATCTGTGTGTCTTGCTTCTGGTGGAATAAATTGATTAATTCTGTCAGAAACAAGATATAGTTGAACTGTGTGCCTTCTTTACAAGTTTATTAGCATTTCCACATGGCTTCCTGGCTCACTATTAGTCTTACAGGAAACATATATGGCTTGTATTTTGATTTAAAAGAAGAAAGGTAAAGTTGGTTATTTTGGCCAATTTGAAAAATGATGGCAGGTATTCTTTAGGTCGGTATGGGGATCTGATCTTTTGTTTGCATTATGTCCATGCTAATGCATTATTAACACACTATATTATTTGATATACATAGAAGTTTCTAATGAGAATGTGTAGTCATAAAAAATGGTAGTCATTAAAAAAAAAACAATGGCAAGCACATGATACTGGTTCAGCATCTGAATAAACATTAAATTGTTGAGCATATAGAAGTATAAGTTTCCCAAAGGAGATTCAGTGTGGCTTCTGAAGTGGTAAGCTCTATTTTATGAATACAGTCAGCCCCCCTTATCCATGATTTTTTTTATCCACGGACTCAAGCATCTACAGCTTGAACATTTCCAGAAAAAGTATAAATTCCAAATAGCAAATCTTGATTTTGCCATTTTACATATAGGGCACAATTTTACTATGCCATTGTATTTAATGGGACTTGAGCATCCATGGAGTTTGGTATCTAAGGGGGGTCCTGGAACCAAACTCCAGCAGAAAACAAGGGCCCACTGTATTTGAGAATATCAGCAATGATATAGATAATTGTAATCTGGCAGTGTTTGTTTATTGAAAAAGTCCTTTACCAAAAGTTCTTGTGCAAACTTTATTGCCATGCTATCAGAGGAGGGGTTGTCTTACAGTCCATTAACTAGTTAAAGAACAAAAAGCAGAGAGAAGGAACAGTCAGTTCATATAGTGGAAAAATGCATAACTATGAGTTCCCTAATAATTGGTATTGAAATGGGTACTAATTCATAAATGATACAGGGATAGATAAGAGTAGTGAGGCAGACAAATTTGCTGACAACTCTAAATTAGTAAAATGATGAGTACAAAAAAGGGGGAAATTAAAAGATCCAAAAGAATCTCCCCAAATTGTAAAGGACAAGATCAATTCATTGTAAACATATATGAACTGATACATATTATGACGAAAAACAAAACAAAACCTAACTCAATATAATGATGGAATATCAGCTAGTGATGGCTAACCTTGTAAGGTGGATAGCTCAGTAAAAGTGTTGTCCAATGTGAAACTGGTGAAACAAAAGCAAATTCCATAGGGAATAAGGCATTAGAAAAACAGTTGAAAATAGAAATGTTAATACTGTGGTGCCTTTACATAATTTGTACGGTTGGAGATCTGTGTACAATTCTTGTCACTACAATTCATAAGGGTGACTGGAATGCTGATAATAGTGAAGAAAAGTGAAAGCCAGCTGGAGTGGCTGGAGGAAATGTAATGACTCCACTATAAGGGGGGAGAGAGAATGCAGATGCTGAGGCATGTGAAAGCTAGATAAAATTATGTATGGTGCAGAAATAACTTCATAACACTAGAAGCCATATTATTAGTCATTATCTCCTAAAACTTGAAGATGAATGGGACAAGATCCAGGATAGATGAAGTATATCTCTCACACTGAAACAACATGTAGAATTCATTAGCACAAGAGACTGCTTTAGAAGGGTGAATTCTTCCTATTAATAGATAATAAGTGTCAGGAGTTGCTTAGACATCTTGCCTGCCATAATCAGTTTAGTAGTCGAAGTGATGGGTTATGTAGTAGTTTAGCATTATAGAACAGTGGTGATCTCATTTGTAGGTGGTGAGATAACAACGGAATGGACACAGGCTGTTAGCTGATCATTCCACTGTGAGAAAGGAACATAAACAAGAATGTAAAGGGGCAGGGTGGGAATGAAAGGAGAAAAACTGTTTATTAATTGAAAAAGAATGAGAAATAATCCTGCCATAAATTTGAAATTTCCTATGGTTTAAATAACCCAATAGAAATGGCTGCTAATCAGTTCTGACATCGAAAGTCACTGGACTGGCTCTATAGTTTCTTAATAAAGGCTTGAATTTTTCTGAACTTTGGTTCTGGCTGGACTTGACAATAAGACTATCAATAACTTCCAGTTATGATCACTGTATTCCATCTCCAACATTAAAGGGAGTATATCTCTGAATAACAATTGCATGTTCTGTTTGTGATCTTCCCATATGCATCTAATTGACTGCTGTGAGAACAGAATGATGGAGTAGATACCTGTTTAGATGGAGCCACCCATGATTCCTATTAGTATTATCTTGATCAGAAAAATCATTCATGGTGTATTTATCTGGGGTGAAATTAACCTTCACATACACAAACATACATGTACAACTACTTCCCACCCTCTTGACTTTTTAAGCCACCAGCTTTACATAAATGAAACATTAACCAAGGCATTGAACTGATTGCAATAGGTAACAGAAAATATAAGTTTGAAGTATTTGCTATAATTAGCAGACACTATTTATCCACTTGAGAAGTCAAAAAGGAAATTTGGTTATCAGCAGACTTCTTATCCCACATTAAAAGAGAAGAAGTTGGGCAGTCTAGTGAGATAGTATGGCCCATGGGACCCCTAGGTAAAATATTATTTTAAAAAAATTGTCATGATGTCATATCACTCAAATCCACATTATATGTCATATGGTAGGTTGTTTTGAGAAATGCTTTTATTGCAACAAACAAACATTCTTATTTTAATCCCAAAGGCAAAATTAAAAGACTTACTTTCCAAGGGCAAAACATTCCAGTTTAATGGATGAGCCTTTTGCCACCTGTGTTGCTTCTGGAAAACGCACTTCAATCTTTGGCTCATATTCCCCCATCACACCTGTTGAACATCAAAACAGCAAGCACTTCAATTGGGCTTTAGACCCAACTACTGCAACAGAATGTCACTCAGCATAAATAGAAAAGTGTGGCCTTACTTGTTCCCATGAAAACAAAGTGTCTTCCAGGGAGAGCAAGAGTGGGTCACTGTGTGGTGCTCAATGTGAAGTCTACAAACAAAATCACATCAGTGATCTCACCTTGCCCTTATGATCCAGATTGTTAGAAGTGACTAGCACTTAGTGGTTGACAGAGAGCGCATTACATTCTCTTCAAAATCTTAAAATGGATCACATATATTTAGGACCAAATCCAGTCCTAAAGTCAAATGGGCCACTCACAATAGCAAAATATGCAAGGAATATCCCACTTAATGTCCCGCCAAAATGGTAAAAACTTAATTTTCCATTGACATCCCTTTCCATATTAAATCCTAGAAAAGTCAAGTGGTTCTAGGTTTCATCTGTATCCAAGTAGAATAAACCCTGTTATGCAGTTACTGGCAATGTTTCTGTTATATGAATTCATATAGATGTATTTATTATTAGTGCTCCAAGACAATGCAATATAGAGACTGTAGACTCTTGGGATCAAGGACTGTCTGTTGATGCCAGACAGAAAGCCTAAGCATGGCTGGAGTCTTCTCCATTTGCTCTGTACTTTATGTCCCAGGATAGATACAAGTAATCCATCTTCCAAAGGGGCGGCTTCAAGCCACCCCTTCAGGGTTGTCTCGGCCCAAAGTCTCATCGACTGAACTGAATTTCTTTCTGAATGGACATGCTGACAACTCTAAATTAGCAGACACTAATGCACCCCTTAATGTTTTATTAGGCTGTTGCTTGTAGCAACATGTCTTCTCTGGATCTTTCATTCTGGTTAATATGAGATCTTTTGCAACTGATATGTAATTATTTTTTGCCACACATCCTCCATTATACACATCACATATTCCCTTCAGCAATCTACATATTGCTTTTAAAACATGGGGACATAGTGCTGCATAGTATTCATTACTATTTTATCAGAGCATTGTTGAGTGCACTGTGTGGGACCATAGTTTGGAGAAGCAATCCCATCTTTAAAACCCTTTGCTAATGGATTTCTCAAAATATATATTCAACCATGAACATTTAATTAAATATCTTGCTTTAAAAGGAAGCCTTTCATTTCAGTGACTAAACTGGATTAGATCTAGCTTTCTGCATTTTAGATCTGAACAATGGAAGCTTGTCATATCTGAATTTGAACATACTAAGAATGATCCTAGTATGAGAATTAGGATTCATTTCAGCATGACATTTTTCCATGCAGTAAGTTTGGTTTACTGTGGCATATCCTCACTGCAAACAAATCATTCAAATACTTCTTCATTTCTCCCAGAAAATCTCAGGAATGTTAATTCTGTAAGGCAAGGGACTTGTAATCACCTTCAGAGGACTGTTAGATTCTTATCCATTCGGGATTCTCAGATTTCTCTGGGAGAACCAATGGCATACAGGACTACAAAATACATTTTAAATGGAAGTTTATACACATTGAACCACCCTTTCTTCTGGGGTAGAAAATTGCATCTTCCAAATGTTGTACAATGCCCTGCTACTCTAGCCATCATAGCCAATATCAAGGAATTCTGGCACTTGAACCCCAGCAACTTCTGGAATGCTGCATAGTTCTTATCCCAACATTACCCATGCACTCAGTTCCATACTAAAACTAGAACCAAAGCATAATCTCAAAAGGTGTCCTCAGATAACTGGTCTCCTTATTACATAACTTAAATGCAGTTGCATTGCCTTACAGTGATTAATTGCTACTTCAAAATCAAGAGAACTCATCAAATACATATTCAGGATTTTTAAAAAACAAACAAACAAACAAACTCACCATCGCTACGAAGCACAAGTGGTGTGGGTGGGCCCTGCACACTTTGTTTTGCTTCTGTATTTGTTACAACACATGTGTAGTTGCCCACATCCGAAGGTTCCACTTTGGCGATGTATAGATTTCCTGTCTCTTGAGATACAAAGCGACGACTGTCCTCCTGAACATATAAGGGATTATCATTGAAAATCCAAGCATAGGATAAATCTGGAAAACATCAAACACTCATTACATATATTTTCCTAAGAAAGCTCTGAGAGTTAGTATTATTGGAAGAGATATTTGAAAATATGCAATTTATCTCCATGATTTTCATTTCTGTTAAAATAGCTTGCATGAAATAATTATGGGACCTAATGTTAAATCCTGAAATGGTCTTTTACAACAGTGTAGATAACTCAGCTACCTCCAATCATTTTCACCTTCCCACAGCAAATTGTTATTTTCTTTAAATAAAAATAAAAATTCTGGAATACTTCAGCTCTTTTATATAGCAAGAAATACGCCTCCCACCCGTTGATGATTTGGATTAGCAGAGAAGATAGATGCAGCAGTTTGGTGTTTGTGCACTATATCATGGATACTGTCATGTTTTAAAATTCAAGTAGGGTTCTGGTATTCAGTTCACATGTACATATTCTGTGCTCATTGAATGAGAAATCAGTAATGACTTCAGCCATCCTATTTCCAACAAAATATTTTTTTTTATCCAATGGAGACTGTTTGCACTCTTGACTCAGTATAATCAAGTATACCCAGATCTAGTGATCCATCAGTGTCAAAAATAACACATTGGGAATAAAGAAAAGAGCATTGAAGAGGCAAGAATCCACAGGTTGGATTGCTGGGTTTCCTTTCTCCTTTTAAGCTGTCAACTATTTTGCATTAGAAAATATTTTGGCAGCTAGAAGGCATAACAATAACAGCAGAATAATATAGTATTATTAGGCTGCTGGACATGGTTATATTTTAAAGCACACTTGAAAAACTATCCATAGAAACTTGTTTACAATGACGCTTAGAAAAATTAACTTTTTTTTTAAATGACAGCTTGCCAACACTTTGGCCATACTGCCTGTGTGTTCCTTGGAGATGTTGTCCATAGAGGTAACTTTTCCAAGCTCTGCTTTAGAATTAAGAAAGTTCTGTGTTGCAAGTGTGTGGATTGCATTATTCCTGAGAAAGCATTGATTCTTCTATTCTGAATTGCCTCTGCCTATTTTCACATGGCTTTCTTTGGAATGACTTCATAAAATAGACAAACCTTGCCTTTTTCTTATTGTGGGGTTTTGATTTGGAGTGAGTGAATCTATACAACACAAGGCTAAAGGGCATGTCTGGAGATGTCAGTCAGTTCCCGCTCCCTGTTTTGGCATATATGTCTGAAACCAGAATGAGAGTAAAATGGGTACTTAGAATTCAGGCCCAACACAGACCATTAAGAAAGGGCACATTTTTAACCACTCTTTTGTTTACACAATATAGTTGCCTAGAGCATCTTATGCAAATTGAGATGCCTATTTGCATGTGAAAACAAAGGCAAACCAAAACAGATAGAACAGATTTAGTGTGCTGCCTCAATTAGCCAGTCAAAGCTTATTTTACTTGTCAGACTCCACTCCAAAAAAAGAGTATGCCTCCTTCACCCCAAAGTATAACATTTCACATAAAGAAATCCATTTGGCCAACTATGGCTCATTACCAAGAAGGTAGGGCAAACTGGTGAGACTAGAAAAAAGAAAATAATCTTCAGAATCCCCAAGGAAATGGGGAGCTCGCTGTCAAAATTAAACCCATCTCTCTCCACCCCTCTTTTGAATATGATCGGGCAAAAGGCTATATAATACATGGGTATTTAAAGGTTGCACTTTACTTTTTAAACAGGTTCTGTCACAGAACATCATGTGTTCTGCTGCATTGTCCACATAGCCAGGGAGTTGTGCAGACATTAAGCCAGCATCATTGTACATGGACTACAAGAGCGGACATTGAACAGACAGCTACTCCACTTCGAACACATCCCTCTGCATGGGCCTGAAGCACATCTGGGATTACACTTTTACTTTTTTAAAGAAATATCTCTATGCTTTGAGGATAGAACAACTCCTGTCCTAACTGTCTTAGCTTTTGCATCTTTGCCCATTGCATCCTCCTTTAGGTACTGGAGATGGCTCACCTTCTTTCTGATTCCCTTGCTGCTCTGCTCTGTCTGACTCATTGTCCTTCTGTTCAGTGGCTTCTTTTCACCTTCTGTCACAATTGTTCCTTTCTACAGTTGGGAGTTTGACAGCTGACTGTGTGGAGCTCTTTTCTATCATGTTCTGGCAGTGGCAGTAGTGGCATGGAAATTGTATTTTTAATAAAACATAGTAAATCAGAAGTTCTGAAATCTAGCAGTTTAGCATCCCTTAATTAAATGTATAATTCATGAGCTCAGAACTTTCTGCCAACTGATTCATTTCAAAACGTCGCCTCTTTCTCCCCATTCTGACTCCTTGCCATCATCAATGCCATTTTACAAACATTATTTATGTTTCAGTTGCAACATCAGCATGGTATGATAATGAGTCTGTAAACACCAGTGGTTTCTGTGGAATTTTATGCTGACTTCCTATTATGTGACTATAATTAGAAACAGCTTGTCACTCGGGATCCATCGAAGATGCTTCTTTTCTGAAAGCATTCTCACTCCTTTCCCACTCTCTATGCAGTATATAGTCAAGAAGTTAATAAAAATCTAACAAGAGGAAGTTTGGGAAATGCTACTAAATATTTTCTGGGACCATGGAGTAAACTAGCATTCAAAGTAGCACTGCTCAAAAATGCAATTTTCCTGACACAAAAGCCAGGGAGCAATGCCAACTTGGCTCCTGCCCACTTCTGCGCACAGACTTCCGAGTTCTACTTGCAGACCTACACTAGTCAAGATGCCTTGTTCAGACAGACATAATGGGCTCAGACACTGCTCTCAAAACCCATGACCTTGGCCTGATATAGACTGTGAAGCAATTTTAAATTCACTTGTTCAAGTCAATATAAGACCTCCATGTTCTATGGATTTCAATAGACAAATATAGGCGGGTTACAAACCGCCAAAAATACATATTGAATACTTATTAGGGTTAGGAAGGGGCAGTGCTTCTGCACCCCCTAACCCTAATATGTAGTCAATATGTACAATATGGTGGCGGCCATTCCACACAGCCGCCACCATATTGACATACCGGACGCTGTGCGTCTGCACGTCACGCTGCGCTTATGACGTCGCAGGGCCCCATTGGCCCCTCAAAACGTCATAAGTGCACCGCAGGAAGAAGCTCCATTTTGGAGCTTCTTTTTTGCTCCGTGAGGGAGTTGCACGGTTTGGCTGCTGCGGCTCCCTCACGGAGCAAACAGCAGCACCGGCAGACCGCCGCAAAGCGGCGGTCTGTAAAGCACCATAAACTTGCTGAATGTTCCGGAATGGCTGGTGGAAGATGGGGGGGTCAATAGGGCATCCACTTCCAGCCAAGTCTTTTTGGTGCTGCTGCTGCTTGTCTTCAAGTGAAATCCAAATTATTATGACTCTATCCTACAGTTTTCTTGGCAAGGATTATTCAGAAGACGTTTCCCACATTTTTCCTCTTGGTCTGAGAGAATATGACTTGGGCAAGACCACTCTGGGTTTTCATATCTGACCAGTGATTGAGACCCTGGTCTCCCATAAACCTAGTCCAATACTCAAGCCACTACACCACATTGGCTCACATTTTTTGTTTATAAGTTTCGGTTTATCTGAAATTGAAATCAACTGAGCTTAAGAGTTTTTTTGTTTTCAGCGGGCAGAACTATCATGCTCCAGAGCAATTGGTGAAAGACAAAGACCAAAGCAGCCATGTTTCTAGAAAACAGCTAGCCACTTAGAAACAAACATAGAGATGATCATACAACCCTGGCTCTGGATACAATACCTAGAGAGATATTCATTTGTGCCAGATTTTATCTCCTGATATTGTGAAAAAAAATTATGGATTGATATGAATGCATCAATTCATGAAGAATGCTAAAACATAATTGCATATTAATGAGGAAGTATCACTTATATGCTACATAAGGATGGACACCTCATTGCATTCCAGATGTTACTGAACTGTAATTTCCACCATCCCCCACTATCTGATTTGCTAACTAGAATTGATGGGGATTGCAGTCTAACAATATTTTGAGAGCTGGAAGCTACCCACTATAATAAAGGGTGGATAGAGAAGATTTTTCCAGTTTGATTATAATGTGGCAGCTATGGAAGATTGAAACTCAAGTAGGGAACTAACATAGAGGGAATTTTTTCATCCAATTGGCACTTGAATTTTATTTAGTGTCTAGATCTGCCAGATTTTCCTCAGACAAAAACTAACTACAGAGAGTCCTTGGTATCCACTGGGGTTTAGTTCCAGGACACACACACACACACACACACACACACACACACCGTGGATGCTAAAAGCCATGGATGCTCAAGTCCCATTAAATACAATGGTGTTATAAAACAGTGTCCCTTACATAAAATGGCAAAAACAAGGTTTGCTTTTGGGAATTTATATCTTTTAAAAATATTTTGAATTTGTGGATGCTTGAATCCATGGATTAAAAAAAAAATCCATGTACATGGAGACCTGACAGTATGAACCAAAATGGGAAGCCAGAAGTGTTTGGGTAAAACTAGCAAAAATTCTTGGGAAAATTCTGCAAATTCCTAGGATTTTTGTTTAAAGTAATTAAATATTAATCACTTTAAATGACTGGGGATTAAAGTCAGAGGAAATGTCAGGATTTTTACAGCAACCAAGAGAGTTTGCATAAGCATTATTTTAAACAGAGTGGTCCTGGTTTTATGATATTATTTTAAACAGGGTAGTTTAAAATGACATCTTATTCAACAGGAGAACGCTTTCTTTGAGCCCCACTGCCATCACAGGCTCACCTGGTAAAGATATGAGAAAGGGCCTTCTTGGTGACTGTTTCTACCCTCTGGAACTCTCTTCTGTGGGAGGCTAGGCTGGCCCCCTCTTTGCTCTCCTATTGGCAGCAGGCAAAAACCTTTTTTGTTTTGTTTAAGTAGACTTTTAATGTGTAAGCAAGGAGGCCACTTGTTGGAAGGGGGTGTTTTGTTTCAATTACCTTTTAACATCTTTTAAATATTTTATATTTATTAATTATTATAATATTAATTTTTTAAAGTGACTCTTTGTGGTGACTACTTTGGGTCCCAATTTGGGAGAAAGGTGGCATGCAAATAAAATAAATAAATAAATTGTGCCTCCTGAAACCTCTCTCCATCTATATTCATGCCAAGTAAGATTTGTTAAAGCCTCATTTCATTATGGGGAGATTTTTATGGTCCTTCAAAGTGAGGTGGGGATGATTGTGGACTGGCCAATTCATAAGAAACCTTTATTGTGAGTAGGAGAATTGACATTGCTTCTTCAACACAGAGGATCAGATAGCAGAAGGGTCTGAAATGGGGTATGTTGAAGGGCGATTGAGAGAGACCTAGGAACCAATGGACCAAAAGCCCTCTCATTCCTATGATACGTCCCAGCCCTGGTGCATTTTCCTGCTCACTGTAAACAGTAGGGGACAGAGATGTTGGGGAAGAGACGGATAGGGTTGAAAACCAGTAAACAAACAAAAAAAGCACAAATGGTTTGGATAACAGAGACACAAGTTGGCAATCCCTGATACTAATTTTTGGAGTGTCTTTAAACGCTTTTGTTCTTGTGCTCTAGGTTATTCATAAAGAGATACATATTTCTCCATAGTAGATTAGGGCCAATGCGTGCATAAAGTCCTTCATACAGAATTCATTCCTTGAGGTATCCTTATTATAACAGAACAATTTATGAAGCACAAGATCAAGGCTTTGCTTACAATGAAAAAAGCAATCACCCTATAATTTTCAGGGTCCCATACCTGTAACAAAACACTGATTTGTGTTAGCTTGATCCCATTCAAAATTTCTAATTTTCTTTCCCTGGGCTCAAAGTCTTTCCCTCCTGCTGCTTCATGAAAGGTTTATGTCACATCCAGCCCAGGTATGCAATTCAGCACAGCTTTGTGCACTTCCACTCTCAGCTTCTTTTCTTTGTTGCCTATGCTGACATGAGCATCATACCTTGTGCACTCAACCTGCATATGTGAGCCCAACACCTCCCAAAAAAGGTCAAGAATGCTTCAGAATAAAGGGGTGGGTGTGATATAGAGTAACAGCCTTAAAGAGATATATTCTAGGTAGAGGAGTAAAAAAAAAGAGGAGTTCTTTCATTTAAACAGAATCCATAATAATGTCCTAAATGAGTTTTTTTCCTCTCCAACTTATTGAATAAATATAATTCTGTCATTAATTGAAATCAAAGTGACAGTATTTTGTGGATGTTCCCTTTCTCTTTCTTGATTCTTCAGCCCTGGTGATTGAATCAGAGAATTTGAGTTTGGGCTGTTGTTATTTTTCCCAAGAATGCAAAGACTGAAAATTAGCCATACTTCTAAAAAAAATTTAATTTATTGATTATGGCTTGTTTTTTTTTGTTTTGTTTTTTTACAAATTCACACATGCCTGAATACAATATTGTATTTGAGCATACATTGTGGTGAAATGGCTTGAGTGTTGGACTGGGACTCAGTGAGAGCAGGTTTCCAAATTCCTACTCAGCCATGGAAATGCACTGGATGATCTATGATACAGTTGCCATACTTCAGAGTTGACTTGAAGGCATATGACAACAACATATCTGTGCATATATGCCATATTTTCTATGTAAACATTATAGATTTAGTGCACGTGAACTGCAGTTTGGTTTGGTTTGGAGTCTGATTTTGGAAAAAAACCTTATATTAGTTAAGTGAACATTAGAGGCACAAGAGGGGATACAATTATGGGCTGCCACAAGAAATGCCACTTCAGTGCCACACATTATCTACTGACTTTTTTTTTCAACCAGTGAAACAACCAATAGTAACATATCTTTTCATATCCATTCCTAAACCTAGGGGTTTATCACATGGAGGTCCTTCCATGTGCAGAAGTGTAATTGTGGCTTCCACTTCATTCCCGTCATGCACCCGTAACTGGGGGAGCCTCCTGGAGTGCTTTGCTTATTAACTATTTATCCTGTTAATAAGAAAAGTGCTCCAGGAGGCTTCCCCAGTTATGAGTGCATGATGGGAACGGAGCGGGAGCCACGATTACACTTCCATAGCACCATGGGGGATCACACCCATGGCACTTGTGTGACATTTAGGGGGTACTTGCATGATGTTTATCACACGGAAGGACCTCTGTGTGATAAACTCATACTTAGGATCTTCACAGGAGACTCACTGAAGACATATCTCCATATCTCCCTAGACCACTGTAATACCTGTTAAGTTCTCCTGGTGAGGCTCGGGGGCAAACAAAATTCATCTAGTTCCTATCACATTCTAGAGATTAGAATTTAATTTGCTTTAGGTTTTGTACCAAACCTCCCCCCCCCCCCCCCCCCCCGGTCATTTAACAAAATGGAGAGAAACTTTTAATTTCTTAAAAAAAAACATGAATGCATGGTTTGCATTTATTGAGCCATATTTGTGGTGACAAATTAGGGCTCCTGCATATTTTCCCCCAGTGACAGGTCCATCTTTGTTGACACTTACATGTCAGGCATGTACACCATGTTCTTCTCCATATTGAGACTGGAATTGATGTACCTACTGAATTTGACCATACTGAATTTAATCATAAATGGAATAGAAAAAAGTAGGAAGAACTGGAAGGAAACAAAAGTGTAAACTCCCTAGTGCACACTCAGTGGGTACTCCACCTGTACTTGGATAGATTATACTCCAAGATTTTGAAAACATTTAAAATTCATAGCACATACTACCCATCCATTACCTGCACTGGCTAATAGTATAAAACACAATACAAAATGCCTTATAGTACCTCCATGGTGTGGTGGAGGACCACAGAGCAGAACGACTCCTTGTCCTTCTCTGACAGATACGATACTTCTTGCTTTGGTTTCAAAGCTTTCAAGATCTTAAGGAAGGAGAAATTAAAAATTTCTGTTAGATGTATCAATTTTCAAACAATAAATCAAATTTTGTTGTTCTTACTGAGATGACTTTGAGGTGATTATGAGAATGATGTGCCTATACAGATTCTCAGTACTTTTGATTTCCTGTATTTCCATTTCCTGTGAAATTACCTATGCAGAGTGGCTGAACTGAACTGTAAGCAATTTCAGCCTCCTCCAAATATATTGTTTTTGGTTAAGAGGTTATAGCTATGCATATATAGAAAGGGAAACAAAGTAATAATGCTCTTCAGCACTAGGCTTGCTGTTTTCTGACATAAGTATTCATACACACACACAACACACACACACACACACACACACCATTGATTTTTTTATGCTTCGTTGTATTGTGACATGCAACCAAATGGACTATTCATTAATCAAATCAGGGGAGAAAAATGAAACAATGGGTTGAAGTTGAACCCATGGAGTCTTTATTCTGTAATATTCTGTAATGCACTTAAAATGGAGCCCAAGACATGGTAATATACAATTAGATAAGGGTCTACTATTTGCTATATAGGTTTCAAGTTGCTTTTTGTTTCTTTTCTGAAGTAGTCCCACTAGCAGTCTGAGGTGCAATCTGAAAACTGCAGAGGACCTGGCAGAAAGTAATATAATTGTCCTCTGGAGGAAATTTGGAAGTTACACTCAGAGGGCTTCAGGGGAGGAAAGACAATCTGTTTCACCTGCAGCTCCACTCTTCCACTGTCAGACAGACCCACCCCTTCATACAGCGTGATTATACACTATCAAAATATGAAAATATAACTGAGCTAGTGAAATAACTACTTTCATCTTTCATAGATACATTTTAGGGATAATTTAAGAAACTGGAAGGAATGTTACACAACAAAATGAACAGTACTAATATTAATTGGTGATTATATATATATACTATATACTATACTACTACTATATCCATCTCCATTGAGCCCCCTTGTGTGTGGGGGAGAGGCTGCAGTATCCTAATGAAATTGTGAGCTATGCTATATATATAAATGAACTTCTTCTTAAAAAAAAGCCAAACACCCATTCACATTATTCTGTTATATATCCTGCAACTAGTGCAGGAGATATGTTGTTGCTAAGAGAGACACCTGTAGATAAATCTTGTAGCACCTTTGAGAAACGGGTTGCCTGCCAAGGCCAAAAAGCCTTTGCTCCTGCCAGCGTCTACTTCAGATGATACAGGCCAAAACCCCGGGGGCAGGATTGGACTGGTCACGTCGGACCATAATAATAATAATAATAATAATAATAATAATAATAATAATAATAGAGTTTATTTGTATTTCTCACCACTCCAAAGATCAAGGCGGGATTACAACAATAAAATAATGCAAAGTAATACACAATAATAGAAAATGTTAACACAATCAATAAAACACTAATATTGAATTTAGGAATTCCTATTAGTACTCTAAAATCAATTTATCAGTAATCAGTGGTCAAAGTCGAGAGTGGGCTATTGTCATCAACTTTTATATAGAATCTGGTGGATATACCCATCGGAAGAGATCCATTTTGATTGCTTTCTTAAAGGCCTCTAGGGTGGTAATGAAATGGATCTCTTCCGATAGACCAGTCCATAATTTTGGGATCACTGCTGTAAATGCCCTGTGGGAAGTTATTAACCTGGTATTATGATGTTCCAATAAGTACTTCCCTGATGTTCTGAGAGTGCAGGGCGGATTGTGTAGGGAGAGGCGTTTCCCCAAGTAACTTGGGCCCAAGCCATGTACGGCTTTAAAGGTAATAACCAATGCCTTGTATTGTGCCCGGAAGGTAATTGGCAACCAGTGGAGAGATTTTAATACTGGTGTTATATGGTCAAACCTAGATGTACCGGTGACCAATCTGGCTGCCACATTTTGTACCAATTGAAGCTTCCAGACTTAGTACAAGGGTAGCCCCAAGTAGAGCGCATTACAGAAATCTAAATGAGAGATTACCAGTGCGTGTACCACTGCTTCAAGGTCCTTTCGTTCTAGGTAGGGACGCAGTTGGCATATCAACCGAAGTTGATACCAAGCACTCCTGACAGTCGCATCTATATGAGATGACAGTTGCAGGAATGGGTCAAGGAGTACTCCCAAACTGTGAACTTCATCCTGTAGGGGAAGTGTGTTCCCATCCAGGACTGGTTGACAAATCTCCGTCCCTGGACTTAGGGTACCTATCACAAGTACCTCCGTTTTCTCTGGATTTAGCCTGAGTTTGTTTTCCCTCTTCCAGCCCATTACCGACCCAAGGCAGGCCTCTAGAGGAGAGATGCTATCCTTAGTCACTGCAACAGTCAGAGACATGGAGAGATAGATTTGGGTGTCATCAGCACACTGATACCACAGTGCGCCAAGCATCCGGATGATCTCTCCCAGCAGTTTCATGAAAACATTGAATAGCATTGGTGATAGTATCATGCCCTGAGGGACACCCGATATGAGCTCCCTCTTGAACGAATAACTTTCCTCAAGCGACACCATCTGGACTCTGCCCAAGAAGTAGGACCTGAACCACTGTAAAACAGTGCCCTCCAATACCTAACTCCCTCAGGCGTTCCAGAAGGTCAATGGTATCGAAGGCCGCTGAGATGTCCAAGAGCACCAGCAGGGTCACACGTCCCCTGTTGATGCCCAGACAGAGATCATCGATTAAGGCGACCATAGCAGTCTCAACTCCATATCCCGCCCTGAAACCGGTTTGAAATGGGTCCAGATAATTGGTTTCATCCAAGATAACCTGGAGTTGGAAGGTGACTGCCCTCTCAATCACTTTGCCCAAGAATGGTAAAAGGGAGACTGGTCTGTAGTTATTCCTCTCCAGGGGATCTAGGGAGGATTTTTTAAAAAGCGGTCTAACAATTGCCTGCTTTAATTCTGATGGAAATTTTCCCTCCCTAAGGCATGCATTAATTATGGATTGTAGTAATATTTTTGTTGCATCCCCTCCCTGGGCAGTCAGCCATGATGGGCATGGATTGAGAGGGCATGCCATCTTCCTAACACTTCCAAGAATCTTGTCCACTTCATCGGTATTTACAAACTCAAAGTGATCCAGTCTAACATAGTGAACAGAGTCACTGAGCACCTCTCTTTCTGTCTCTGTCATAATGCCCGCCTCCAGATTAGCCCTTATCTGAGAGATTTTACCCACCAAAAAGTTGTTAAAAGCATCACAGCAGGCTCTAGTTAGTTGTAGTAATGTGTTTAGTATGGGAGGCAGTTGAGTTAGTTCTTTAACCACCCTAAACAGTTATGCTGGGTAAAACTCTGCGGATGCAATATGTGCAGCATAGAAAGAATTCTTTGCTGCATCTAATGCCACTCCGTAAGAAGCCAATATGTTTTCAAGGAGTGTCTTGTGAGATAAACACTGATGTTTCCACCAGTGGCGCTCTAGTCATTGTGTGATCCACTTCAATTTATGAAGATCTTCAGTGTACCATGGTTTTTTGTTTGAAGTGGGCCACTAAGGATGCTCAGGAGCGATAACGTCTATGGCCTTGGTGAGGTTGTTATTCCAAGTATCAACCAAGGCGTTGACAGAATCGCCATCATTTTCCACCATAAAACCCTCTATAGCTTCCTGGAACCTTTTGGGTTCCATCTGTTTTCAAAGGCAGACCATTTTAATAGGTCCTCCACACCCGAGGGGGATATGGGTTGTGACCTTTAGTCCTATTTTGACCAGAAATGATCCATCCATGACAGGGCAGAGGTATGAATGACCTCTGCCCACAGATATTCCTGATCTGTACTGAAGACCACATCAAGTGTATTACCAGCAAAATGTGTGGGATGCAAGACTAATTGGGTAGACCCATAGAAGTCATGGTATCCCTGAACTCCCAAGCTTCACCTGTTCGATCTAATGAGCCGACCTCAAAGGGGATATTGAGGTCTCCCAGTACAAGAAGCCTGGGAGACTCCAATATTAGCTCCGAGACCAGCTGTGTCAGCTCGGCCAGGGAGTCTGTTAGGCAACCACCAGATATACAGTGGTACCCCGGGTTACGAATTTAATTCGTTCCGCCGCCGCTTTCGTAACCCGAAAATCTTTGCAAGCCGAAAAACCCATAGGCGCTAATAGCGAAAGCCGCGATTTCGTGCGAAATAGCGCCGAAAAGCACCAAAAAATTTTTCGTAACCCGAAATAACCTTCGTAACCCGGAACAGTTTTTTTCAATGGATTTTTTTCGTAACCCGGAAATTTCGTAAGGCGGCGCATTCGTATCCCGGGGTACCACTGTAGATCTAGTGGATCCGGCCCAATCCTGGGATAAATAGCCTTTATCTTGGGTCAACTTGATTCCTCATTTGCTGTGGATTTATCTGGAAACTCTGTGGCAAACCTCAGCTGTTTACACACACCCCTCTGTGCCCTTTGCCTTGCCATGTCATTGCTGGTACTGGTATTCTGACATAGCAATGAAGGGCCTGGTCATGTGGGTGGAGCCAGGTGCCCCATTTTCATATCAGATACAGAAATGGAAGGCTTCATAGCACCAGTGATGGTGTAACAAGTTAAGGAGTGTGTGCTGGTAGCAGGTCCCAGGTGAGAACAGGGGCAGGTGTGTAAACACCCGCTTGTCACCACTCTGATCCAAGAATCAAACAAGGTGAGTCCCTCAGTGAGAAAAAGAAGTCTGTTGTATAAGCTTGGATGTATATACTATGAAGCAAGTCCAGTTTATGAAAGCTTACACTCCAAAATGTCTTCTCTCAGTTCATCTCAAAGATGCTACAAAATCCTTATACATACTAATACAGACACAGCTATGTCTTTGCATGAGTTTACTTTTGTTTGCTTTTAACTGCCCTTGAGTCAAGCTTGACCTATGGCGAGCCTATGGATGAAACATCCCAAAGACCGCCTATCCTCCATTGCTCTGCTTAGTTCTTGCAAACTCATATCCGTTACCACCCTAATAGAGTCTATCCATGTACCATGCAGCCTTCTTTCTTTTTCTATTTCTCTCCACCTTTCCTAGCATTATTGGGTTTTCTTTTCCACTGAGTCATGCCTTTTCATGATGTGTCCAAAGTATGACAGCCTCAGTTTTGTCATCTTGGCTTCCAGAGAGATTTCTGGCTGTGGCTGATCTAGGACCCATTTGTCTGTCTTTTCGGCTGAACGCAGGATCCCCAGCACTCTTCTCCAGCTCAAATGACTTGGTTTTATTTATTGGCAGTCATTTTAGAATTTACAGTATTCTTTATTCATTTACTAAATATGGATCCTTTTTACTGGATATTCATGTATTTATTTGGATTTTCACATTAGGAGGCTAGTACTCCTCATGCTGGGACAATTTGCTTCCAATTTAATAACAATGAAATTAAATCTAGAAACTGAACTTTTGGCGCTTTTAATTTTTCTACATATCATTCCACACAGCTAGACATTCTAAAAAAGAAAAACCTCCTCAGGTGAAGAGTATCAGGAAAAGACAATCCTCCCCTAAACGAACACTGAATACATATTTGCTATAATAGTGATAATATTCATTATAAACAAGAAATCAGAAGCTTTGGAAATACTGGCCTGTCATCTAGATTCTGTAAAAATGACTTTATTGTTTGGTTTTACCTGTTTAATAAAGAATATTTTCTTTAAAAAAAGAAAGAAAGAAAGAAATCCTGGCCTGAATCCAGTTGCTGGCATGATCTATAGTATATCCATGGATTCAGTGAAACCTATTATGCCAACATTTAGGTAAATTCCATTGATTCAATGAATCAACTGGAGTCAGGGACTTATCGCTGGATTTAGGTAAACAGGAAGCTCCCCTCGCAAATGAATTGGTTCAATCAAGGAAGCAACAGCCCTGAGTTTACAAGACTGAAATAGGACTGCTGATGCCCAGGTCTTAGAGATCTCTCATTCATAGTTTTCCCATAAGCCAACTTGAACACATACCACAACAAATTTATATATATCTTTACAAAAATGCTGTAAAACTGGAAATATAAGCACTCTTATTTTTCAAATTATTCCTTACTGTATTACAGTGTGAAAGAAGGTTGAAAACTAGATTTTTAGCATTTTGGAAATAATACACTTTTTAATGGCCTAAGCAAAGTGTGGCCAAGACATTTTGGTGATTGTGGTTGAGCCAGAAATGCACCCCTCTCTCCACCAAAGTAATGGTGCTTAGTACTCACTGGAGCTGTACAGACCATCCCTAAGGGGCAGTGGGAGGCCACCACTTTTCTGGCCGGATTGGGGCCACAGAAACCTTATGCCATGGCCCTGATCTGGCCTTTGGAGGGTGCAAAAAGCTGCAAAAAGTCATTCATTTTTGCGCCCTCCAAAGGGTGCTATAGATGCAGCAGCATACAGTAACTGTATGGTACCCCTTCAATGTTGCATCATCAGGACACAGAGCTGGAGGCGTGCCATGATGCTGTGCACTGTCTGGAGTGGTACTTGGCATCATGGCACCCTGGGGCGGAGTCAGGGTGCTGGTCGTCAGGATGCTGTACCCTGACTCCATCCATAGGCTGACCTTTCGGGCCATTCTGTATAGGGCCAAAGTGAGGCAGTTTATTTTGGTACATGAGGCAAAAAAAAAAAAAAGGGAAAAAAAGAAAAAAAATAGCATTTCTCCTCTTTTCTGGAAGAAAAAAAGGGAATACTTCTTTTAAAAAATTAAAATTTGCTTCTCTTTCATCAGTGGCTTGTGGCAGGATCAATGTCAGTGGGTTTTAGGTCCCACTTTGGATTTTAGTCCAAACTTGAAAGGAGTTATCCAAGGCAGTGATCCACCTGCTTTTGAAATAGGCTCAGATCTGACTGATGTGAAAAGTACCAGCCATCAATGTATTTCATGAAAAGCAAAATCTGCTCCTAGAAAAGCTGTCTCATGGTAAAGCCTTGGACCAAGTGCTGATGGTGGAATTGGTGTTGCTAAAATAAAAATATTACTAATCTACATAATCAGCTACAACATTTGCTTCAGAACTCACATCTCTGACGCTCATTGTATCACCTAATGTTGTAACATGGTATGTCATAAGCTAATAATGCATAATGATCCTCCCATTTATTATGGAGTGCAGAGCAGAGATCAGGTGCTCTGTGTGGATTGCAACAGCTAATAGACATTTAAGGAACAGCAGCCCTATTTCACAGATGGCGTACTCGCTGTTTCTGTTTTCTGCAGAAATCTATGAATAAGTTATCACCTGACTCTCCATAATTCTCATTTTCCTTCCCCTGCCTGCATTTGTCTTACTTTGAGAGCATCGACTTCTTTCACATTGCATTTTGCTATCGGCTGCAATTCCCTTCCGATTGCCTTCCAATTGCCTCTTCCTCTCCTCCCTGGCAATTCCCTTTCATCATTGCATTCTGGCATACGACGATTGGCATGGTGCAGCTAATCAGTCAAATCTGTAATGATATCATGTAAGCGGAGCAGAATGCTCAGGTGTGAATGTGATCCTTCAGAGATGCCATGGCTCAGCTGTGCATGGTGGCAAGTCATCACCGTCTCTAGGAAGCACTCACAGTCCACAACAGGCATGAGATATGCTTGTGGCAGGGAAAACATATGTTTCTCTGTGTTAACCAAATTAGATTATCACAAGAACATTATTGATATATACTGAACCATATGGGGCATTTCTAGAGAATGCTAGGAAGTAGGCTGACAGAATGGTTAAGTTGTTCAGCTAGTAGACTTGCCAACTCTTGCAATATCGCTCAGCCCTCTCATGATAAATACTGTGTTCCTTAAAGTGACACAGTGGTTTTCTGTTCTGAGAGAGAGCAGAGGATCGGAGTCAATCGAAAAGGTAAGAGGACATCCCGGATGAAAACAGCAGTTAGAGAGGGCATCACTCCTCTTCCTGGCAACAGGAAATACCAACAATAGCTCTACTACAGATTTGACAACTTGAAAAGATGGAATCTTCCTTAGATCTTTTAGCAAGCAAGCAGTAAGTTCTCACGCAATCAGCTGCTGAGAAATAGGTGCTACTGGTGTAGATGTGTCAAGGAAAATGTACATGGGCGCGTTACAGACTGCCCAAAATGGGCGGTCTGCCGCCGCCGCCAGTTGCTGCGTCCAGGAACCGCAGCGGCCAAACCACGCAGTTCCCGGGCGCAGCCAGAAAGAAGCACCGAAATGGCGCTTCTTTCTGGGCCCCAGAAGTGGCACCGCAAGACGCTAGTTGCGCACTCACGGCGTCACTTCTACTGTGCGACATCCGGACGCTATGCGTCCGTAACATCAAAATGGTGGCCCCCATATGGACAGGCATTGCCATTTTGTACGGACTCGGTCTGTACTAGGATTGAGGGGCATCAGGAAGTGACGCCCCTTCTCAACCCTACCATGCCCCTTCCTAACCCTAGCATGCCCCTTTGGTGCATCTGTAATGCGCCAAAGATAAACTGCTTGGTGTAATACAATATGCTCTCCTTTTTCTCCATTGAAAGAGCCTGGGAAACCAAGGGGCCACTTCTGGTTTTTGAAAGCCGTTATTTTGGAAGGTGTTATATAGTGCAACGAGTCTCTGTAACCTATTTACAAAATATATGCCATCATAGAATCATAGAGCTGGAAGAGACCTCAAGGACCATAAAGTCCAACCCTCTGCCATGCAGGAACTCACAATCAAAGCACCCCCAACAGATGGCCATCCAGCCTCCATTTAAAAACCTCCAGAGAAAGAGACTCCACCACTCTCCAAGGGAGTGCATTCCACTGTCAAAAAGCTCTAATTGTCAGGAAGTTCCTCCTAATCTGCAGATGGAATCTCTTTTCCTGTAGCTTGCATCCATTTTTCCGGGTCCTGTTCTCTGGAGCAGGAGAAAACAAGCTTGCTCCATCCTCAACATGACACTCCTTCAAATACTTAAACAGAGCTATCATATCATCTTAACTGTCTTTTCCCCAGGCTAAACATTCTCAACTCCATAAGTCTCTCCTCATAAGGCATGGTTTCTAGACCCTTCATCATTTTGGTTGCTTTCCTCTAGACATGCTTCAGCTTGTCAGTATTCTTTTTGATTTGTGGTGCCCAGAACTGTACACAGCATTCCAGGTGAGGCCTGACCAAAGCAGAATAGAGTGGCACTATTACTTCCCTCAATCTAGGCACTATACTTCTATTGATGCAGCCTATCCTGCTTCAGATTTAACTCACAGGGCACTCAACAACCCAAAGGATGCTGAACAATGGCTCCTTTTCATCCTGGAGAGAAGGGACCAGCGGGGTCCCACAGGGCTCTGTCCTGGGCCCAGTGCTATTCAACATCTTGATCAATGACTTGGATGAAAGAATTGGAGTCATACTTAACAAATTTACAGATGACACCAAATAAGGAGGAGTAGCTAATACCCCAGATGACAGGATCAAAATTCAAAATGACCTTACTAGATTAGAAAGCTGGGCCAAAGTTAAGAAAATGAATTTCAACATGGAGAAATGTAAGGTGCTGCACTCAGGGTGGAAAAAGGAAATGCAAAGATATAGGATCGGTGACACCTGGCTGAACGAGACTATATGTGAAAGGGATCTAGGAGTCCAAGTAGACCACAAATTGAACATGAGTCAATGGTGCGATGCAGCAGCTAACAAGGCCAATGCGATTATAGGCTGCATCAATAGAAGTATAGTGCCTAGATCAAGGGAAGTAATAGCACCACTCTATTCTGCTCTGGTCAGGCCCTACCTGGAATATTGTATCCAATTCTGGGCACCACAATTTAAAAAGGATGTTGAGAAACTAGAGCGTGCCCAAATGAGGGCGACTAAAATGCTGAAGGGTCTGGAAACCATGTCCTGTGAGGAATGACTTAGGGAGCTGGGGATGTTTAGCCTGGAGAAGAGAAGGTTAAGAGGTGATATGAGAGTCCTCTTTAAATACTTGAAGGGATTTCACATTGAGGAAAGAGCAAGCTTGTTTTCTGCTGCCCCAGAGAACAGGATTCAGAGCAATGGATGCAAGCTACAGGAAAAGGGATTCTACCTCAACATTAGGAGGGACTTCCTGACAGTAAGGGCTGTTCAACAGCGGAACACACTCCCTCAGAGTATAGTGGAGTCTCTTTCCTTAGAGGTCTTTAAACAGAGGCTGGATGGCCATCTGTCGGGGATGCTTTGATTTAGATTTCCTGCATGGCAGGGGGTTGGACTGAATGGCCCTTGCAGTCTCTTCCAACTTTATGATTCTATGAAGACAACCAGTTTATTTATGGCAGTTTATTTACGTTCATCATGTCAAGGTGACATTATGGGTTGTAGCAGAGATGGGATGCTCCAAGGGCTTGAGGAACTGCCATAGGATTCTGGAGGGCCATATCCATTCCCACCCCCCAATTTTCAGTCCCAGAAAAAATGGCAGACGGTACTCCTTGAATATGGGAGAGAGGACAACAACTGGTCATTTTGCCCCATTCACTCTTCTTTTTTCATCAGAAAAAGACTAATCTAAGGTTATCTAGGGGCCGAGACAGACTGTCCAAAAATGACGGTCTGGAAGGACACCGCAGTCACCAAATCATGCGACCTCCCTCCAGAATAAGAAGAACCTGGTTCTTCCAGGTTCGTTTTCTGGCATCCGGTATATGTAGCAATTGTGCCACTGGTACACTCCTGACATAAGTGACGCACAGTGATGTGCGGATGCTGCATGTCGCTTATGTAAAATTGTTGGCCCCTGTGTGGACAGGAGGCTGCCCTTAGGCTGCTGCCCGCATGTAGTAGGGTTCTGATGCATGTGGCTGCCATGCGTTTTGGAAGCAAGACTGTGCTTTTGGCCCATCTGTCTTGGGCCTAAAATAACTCGTGTCCACAAAATGGCCTTGTGACCACATGTGGTCCTAGGACCACCCTCCACCCATCCATGATGTAAACGTGCCGTTATCTTTTGGATAGCAAGCATATGTTCATTTTGTGAGCTAGAGTTACACCTAATATGTGTGTGTGTGTATGTGTGTGTGTAGACAAAGTGATACACTATCTAATTGAAAACTGGCAATGTTTTCATTGCCTGCCTTCCTCTCTCGTACATCCCTTGTGGCATAGTCTTAGATGTACTTACTCACAAATAAGCCCCAATGATTTCTGGATTAGTTATTAAAGAAAAGGCACTATAATAAAAAATGGCAACACCAACAAAGTTTTAGAATAATCAGCAACTGAAGCACACTAATTGCCTTGCCTTACATTGCATTGCAATTATCAAAAGATGGGCAAATCCACAGTGATTGCTGAGGTGTTTAGTTAAGGTGATAAACAACAGTATCTGGAGAAATTGTACTAATGTAATGTAAACAAACATTTCCCTCCTGTTTGTGCTTTATATCACTCCCATTAGCACTAATGGCAATAACAATCTGCCACAGAATAGAAAATAGATTCTCTACTTTTTTCCTTTCCACCATCCTCAATGTTTCATGCCTACGATTAACATTAACACCAATACCATCAAGAGTTTATCATTCAGCCCTAAGTCAGCTATCTCACAAAACGCTTAAATGAGAGGAATCCATGATACAGAGACCAGCATTTCCTAAGTTCTGTTGGTTTACCATACAATGTCAGTGATCAAAAGAAAAGGGCAATAATTGTTACCTTTCTGTTTTAAGGGTAGATAATCATTAATACAATTATTTGAAGTCAGGTCAGTTGTTTGAAAACAAGTCAAAACACATGAATTTTTTTTAACAATGCAGACAAAACAAAAACAGCAATCTAAGAAAATGAAAAGCTTAGCTATGATCTCAGAGTGTGTGTGCGCACGCGTGCATGCGCTGTGTATTTGCCTTCAAGTTGCCTGTTGACTTAATGGCAACCCCATGAATTTCATGGGGATGTCTCAGACTAGGGGTACTCAAAGGTGGTTTTACCACTTCCATCTTCTGACACATAGCTTACAATATCTGGAATTTTGGGTGGTCTCCCATCCAAATAGGTTGGTGAACAACCAAGTTTTAAGTTGGCACTGAAATAGAGAGAATGTTTGTACTGGTTTGTGTCTGTAAAGAGAGGGTCTTCCACACCCAAGGAGAGCTACAGCTGAGAAATTCCATAGACAGTATGCCACACCTTTAGCACAAAAATCAGTAGTGAAATGCTTGCAGCAGCTACCCACATCTCCCTATCTCAGAAAGGGGAACGTGGTGGCCAATCCCTCCCCTAAATATGGGACTGGCCATGTACAGAGAAAACAGGTTTGTTCTGGCCATCTATTACTATATCTGAAATAAGAGTGACACTCACAACAGAGTATCCTCTGAAGATCCTAATAGGTTTGGGAATGGGTGTGAAAAGATCTGTTACTATTTGTTGTTTCACTGGCTGAAAAAATAACAGGACAACTTATAACAAGGTAGCTATTGTGTGACATTGAAATGGCATTTCCTGGGAATGAACAAAAGTCACCACATGGGGTAGTGTGGGGTGGGAAACCTTTGGCCTTTCTGCTCTCAGAAGCCCCACTATCACAGGGTGACCAGATGTCATAACCACAAAGTAGGACAATGCACCACAAAATGTAGGACATTAAAGAAACACTAATATAAATGTAAATTCATACATCTTATCGTGCTCAAAATGGAGGACATTCTGAAATTTCCCCTGAATAAAAGGTCGAAATGTAGGTGATGTCCTGGAAAAGGAGGACATCTAGTCACTCTGCATTAGTTTGGGATTATGAGAATTGTAGTCCAATACATGTGGAGGACCCAGGATTTAGAACAGGATGAGCAATGTGTGAACCTGAGAATCCATGCTGTCTCCAAAGCCTGCTATTATTGTACCCACGTATCAGAACCAGCGTGGATTTACAGCCATTTCTAATTTTTGGTGGACACTTTTGCAGTCCATGCAGTGCCCACAGGCAGGGCTGGATAAAGATGTCTGGGACTCTGGGGTAGTTCTGAACTACCTGCTTTCTGCAGATGTATAATTTCTCTGATGAGACATGGCATAGAAATAAAACACAATAATGGACAGCACCAAAAATATTGATATGTGAACCTATTTGTAGCTCTGTAACTTTGAGAAGACTAAGAACATGATTCCACTTTACTGAATGACTCAAGTTACATGCACAATGTTGACAGTAGTAGAAATATTGGGAGATAAGGAAGGAATGGGAGAAGGGAATGCAAGCTACACCTTGTCCTTTTAGCCATTGTCTCCTCTCTGTTCCTGCTTGGAGAAAAGTCTGGAGTAATTGCATTAGTTGAATCTTTGATAATCCTGCCTTATGTGTATTGTTTAGGATGATAAGAGAGAGTTGGTCCCAGTTATCACTGAATTGTAAAGTTTGAATTTGATCCTTTTATTAGTAAGTTTGACCTACTTGGCAGGATTGTTGTGACAAGAAATAGGAAACCCATGTATAGTTTTTTGAGCTCTTTCAGTGAAAGCGGGACAAACGTAATAAAAGTTGATGCAAAGCAATAAGGGCAGAATTATATGAGCTAAGCCATATCATAAGGGAGCATATTCTTTCCCGAGGTATTACAATTAATACAAAAAATGAGTTTGAAATTGTGCTAACTTCTTTCGAGAAGGAATGTTAGATAGCCTTGTCTTCCTAAATATTAAACAAAGAAACGAGAACATCTTAAAGCATGCTATGAATAATCAGAGCAAGCCAAATTTATCACCTTGCATAATTACTAACAGTTCATTGGAATTAATGCAATTTCATGCTTTCTTGAACTTTTGATTTTATTCCACAAATGTTTTGTCATTGTATAGTCTTAAATATTATGGTTATAATTACAGATCTTGATTGAATAACAACCAAATGCTAAGCATTAAGAATTCCTAAGTGAGCAAAATCTTCCACTGGGGTGCAGGGGTGTGAGAAAGAGCAGCAGACTTTTACCCCATGTTTCTTTGAAAATGTTCTGGTTCACAATATCTCTTGCCATCCATCCTTCTACTTTACTACAGTATGTAGAATGTAATATATGGGAGCACAATTAATGCAACTGGAAATGATGGATCACACTCCAATTCTTCATCCAAGCAAACATAACAAAAAATGATGAACTTAGCAATTTTCATCGCAAGTCTATTGTTAAGAATTTGCATAAGCAACTGCACCACCTGTGTTCAGAGGACTAGTAATTTGTCACCTCTATTACCTTGTGATATTAACTGTACACAAATGGTCTTCTTTCAGAGAAGAAACACTTTTCTCTCTGTCAGGCCCACTTTCCTACTTTTTTATAAAAAAATAAGTACAGGAAACATAACTATGGCTGCTGTTACACTTCAGAACATTTCCCATTGTGGAGTCTTGGGATTTGTGATTTAATGTGGCATCAGAGCACTTTGTCAGAGAAGGCTAAATTTCTGACAAAACTACACATCCCAGAATCCTATAGAATTGACAGTTAAGACAGAGTCAATTCGCATTTATTCTGCAATGTAGATGCAGACTTGTCACCACAACATGCTGAGAATGTAGAATGAATCACTCAGAATTAAAGAGTTAACTTTAGTTGCACTGACACCATAATGTAGTAAGGCATATATGAAGAGACTGGAAAAGTTACTTTTGAACTACATTTCCCCAAATCCTTCACAGTCCCTTCTAGCTGGGGATTTTCAAAGCTGTAGTCCCCAAAACTAACTCTTCCAACCTCTCTTAATATGTCTCTACAATAAACTTAGAGGCAAAGTCCCAGAAGTAGATTTGGAATCAGCCTTCTTCAGCCTAAATCAAAGGCATTCCCAGTGCCTATTTATGATGCATTAACCCATTTTCAAATATTTTTTAAATAACAGAGAATATGGTTCTTAAGGAAAGCCTGTTCTCTGGTTAATTTCCAATTAATTCCTTTTATCATTTTATGAGATAGGACTTGTTTGTGTTTAAGTTCTGGGAAGTTAAACAAAAGTCCCAGTAATCAGAGGCTCCAGAAGTCAGTATGCAATAATCTGTATGAACCACCTCATACTCCACTGCAGTGCAGAACTGATGCAATGTTATTCTATGCATGCCTATTCAGATACACATTTATGTGATATCTATAGGATTTACATTCAAATAAATATGTATGCAGTTGAAAATTTAACACTGTGTAAGGTATCTAAGGTACCAAATGGGAAAACATTTGGATGGTCACAGCATCAGATTCCTCCTCACATGGGCCATGAGCATGCAAAGAGTATCAGAGTCAAAAGAGAGTTGCCCCCTGTTTCTGGCAGTGCAATCTAATGCATGCCCTCTCAAAACTAAGTCTCATTCAGAAACTTACTCTCAGGAAAGTCTGCATCAGTTGTTAATTGCCATCAAATTATTTTTCACATGTGACAACCCTATGAAGGAGAGATCTCCAAAACCCCTGCGAATAACTGCCCATGTCAAGTTCTCAGGGCTGTGTCTGCCTTGACTGAGTTTCTCCACAGTCTTCCTCTTTTACTGCCTTCAACTTTATCAAGCATTATCATCTTTTCCAGCAAGTCATGTCATCTCATCATGTGTGTCCGAAGTACAACAGCCTCATTTTACCAGCTTGGCTTCTAGTGAGAACTTAGGCTTGATTTGCTCTAAGCTCCATTCTTCATTTGTCTTCATAGGGCACACTGCATAAATCCCTAGAAACGGGATGAAAGCATTTTCAAGATGAGAGGATTCAAAGAACCACTTTTCTCATCTTCTCCATGCTCTAAATCTCTTGGATTTGGAGTATGGGCTAGGGATGAATTTCTCCCACTGCAAAGGTTGATTCCTGGCATGTGCATTAATGACACACCAAGGAGTATTTTCTCTGAATCTTGTTTTAATATTTAATAGACTGTAGGCCATATAGGTTTTTTTTTATTTATTAGCATAGCTGCAGTACATTGATTTAGGCCCTAGTCTAACAAATTGCTCTCTCCCCCTCCCTATTCCATCAATATCCATGAAATCCAAGAGATTTCAGTGTCTGACTCTGTGCAAATGAAGCCAGGCTGCCCCATGGATTTTTAGGATGACAGGATAACAAAGCAAATCACAATATAGTAGAAAATCTACATAGTCAGTGAGCACTAATGGTAGCTACTCAAGGATTCTGAAGGTGTTAGCTGGGAAAAACCAAAAAGCCTGCACAAGGGTGAATATATTATCTAGGCTTTAAAAATGAAAGGAAGAAGGCTCAAGGAATTACAGACTGATTAGCTGTTCTTCAGTCCCAGAGACAAAATTAAACCAAATCATACAACTATTAGGTTCTTTAAGTGCTGGAGTAGAAACTGGATGATGAGTAGTAATCAACACAGATTTGTTAGGAACAATCAGGATAAACCAAAATAGTTTTATCCTTCCATGAAATTTTCTTTTGCAAGGTTTTAAACAATTCCAACAGAACAGACACTCAAAAAAAAAAGCTTGAGGAAAGGAGATAATAAGACAGACACTACAACGTTACTGGCATACACCAAAAAGTCTAATAGCACCATAGAGACTAAGAAGTTTATGTATTACACATTTCTATGGGCAGAAGCACACGTCAGCAATGCATATGCACTGATGGGTCTACAAAAACTCATGCCACAGAAAAGGTATTATTCTTTATAGTGCCAAAAGGTCACTTCTTTTCTTGCTACTACAGACTAATTGTAGCTTCCCCAGAACTTGATATACATCTAACTGGGGGGAGGGGGGGAATACCCACATAACAACAAGGAACATATGAACATAAATATGTAAAGAAAGAACAAGTGAAATCTGATGATGGGGGTGAGCTCTGCACTCTTATTAACTGTGATATTTGATATATTTGAGAAAGCCAACATAGTGTAATGGTTTTAGCACTGGAAACGGAAACCCAGTGGGTGATGGTGGTCAAGCCACACTCTCTCAGCTTCAAAGGAAGGCAAAGGCAAACCCCTCTAAACAAGTCTTGCCAAGTAAACCCTGTGATACATTTGCTTAGAGTTGCCATAAACCAATAATTATTTGAGGGCACACAGCAACAACAATATATTGAGAGAGTGTCAGTATGCAATATGTAATAATTACTTGTGCCTGTATTGAAGAAGTTGTGGATCACTGGTACATTTCAGATGCTGTATACTACAAATCCAATTATTCCTGTCCAACTGGCCTAGCTGGCTGGTTCGGATGGGAGTTGCAGCCCCAAATATCTGCAGTATGCCAGTTGGGGAAAACTGTGCCTGAAGCACAAACTGCAGCACCATCATACTCACCTTTCTCACTGTGCAGCTGTGCACAAAACTTTTTATATTTCTGATTTGTTGGTTGGTTTAAATCAATCATTTCCAGAGTGGTACACTATTTCTGAATTGCCTTCTGTGATGATACTGCCAGCAAACTGTCTCTGAGATATTTAACAATGATTCATGGTCTGAGAAAAGGGACACATGTCAGCTCATCATTTTCGAGTAAGGAGTCACCTTACCTCCCAGACCAGAGACTTTCTTTGCATATATTAATAGGAATCTAGATTGTACAAAACTGCCTTTTTTGTTGTAGAAGTATCGAGATCTCTCCTTGGCCAAGAAAGAAGTATGTGATCTGGGCCTGCACAGGGCTCCTGCACCTGCTCCTACTTTCTTACAGGATGCAGCCATCACATTCACCTGTAAATTTGGGACTTTATTATAAACTTTTAAACTGCCATAAAAGTTGGATCACTAAGCCTTTGGTGATACCTATCACACAACATCATCTCCCTCTCATCATTGCTTTAACCACAAAATGTGGCTAGTCTACGCCTTGTCATTGATGGAGAAAACTGTTACACAAGGAAAAGTAGAGCAAACTGGGGAGTCCCCACCAAGCATCAGTTTCACTTTAAATGTTGGGAGAATTAGAAAGAGGCTGGGTAACCCTGGGAACACTGGCACCTGTGTAACTGAGGAGGACTTCAGATAAGAGTGAATTACCATATATATTCAACTATAAGTCGACCTCACGTATAAGTCGAGGGCAGGTTTTTGTGGTCAAAATTACTAATTTTGTTATTTGACAGTGAATAAGTCAAAGGTAAAACCTAGAGGCATGAAATAAAGGCTCTTAAGGATGAAGCAAATGAAAACAATTCCAAAGAACTTACAAAATTCCAGCAAGAATAGAAATAATTCCTTGTGCTCAAACTAAAGGCTGGATGGATAAGAAAGTAAAGGGGGTTCAGTGCTTCCAGGACAGATGATACTCTTGCCTTTCACCAGGGATGGTTCCTTTTTTAACTAAGGCACAGAACAGACCACCCCAAAAGGATGGCCTGCTGGTGGCCTATTTCTGTCTGGAGGGATGCCCCAGTTGCCAGACTACGTGGCATCCATCCGGAGTAAAAAGAACATGGAAAAATTGAGGGTTTTTTTGTGTCACCATAGTTATGTTGCGAGTGTGCCAATGGTGTACTCTTAATGTAACAGACACGGCGCGACATGCACACACTATGCATCCATTACATCAAAATGGTGGCACCCATGTACACGGGACACCGCCATTAGTCCGCCTCCTACAGGTACCAGTGTTAGGAAGCGTATGGTTGGTGCATGCTCCCTAACCCTAGTATCGCTGGAAGCACGCCGCTTTATGGCGTTAAAGTACAATTCTTACCTTGACTCATGGATAAGTCTAGTCAGGGTTTTTGGGTCAATTTTTGGACTAAAATTTCTAGACTTATTCATGAGTATATATAGTACGAAGGTCTTATTTAGACATTTGTGAAGGTGCATCCACATATATGATGGCAATTCAACCAGACACAACATCCAGAGCTAACGAAAATGGAAATATGGAAACTGAATAGTAGAGTTTGAGATGTTTGAAGAGAGCAACATTTTCCTGTTCAAAGAGCAGATCATGGAAAGCAGCTGAGCCTGGGGTTCGAGGGTGACACAGTCACAGAGTACAGACTGAGGGCCAACTGTGTACATCGTATAGGTGCAGAGGCTAGGGTTTTGGGACCAATAATCTAGCCTCACACAGTGGGCCGCCTTGTGAGGTAACAAAGATTTAGTGTTCTTTCCCAGGAGGGATTCCAGACTGGTAGATGACTCTAACTTTATGGTGTCAAAAACAGTGATTGTTTTTTAAGGTGGATGGAGAAGGAAATTGGATGAAAATGCAGCATGTGGAGCTATCTTATTAATTGGGTGCAAGTAGTCAGCACACTCATTTAGTTTTGATTGTAGTATTACCTAAATCATGCACATGCTCATGGCTTTTTGCTCGTTGTTCATGAGAACTTCACCTAGTGTTCCAAAAAATCATCGTGATATCTAAACAATGTGTTGGCACCAGATATGAAATATGAAAACATGGGACCTCAAATACAGCATGGCATATGAAGGGTGTGCTAACAAAACCTGTCAATACACTCCCAATCACACTAGCATAGTGTTAGTCCTCAGGTGCAGTAATTTACTCCTGTGGCAGTTCTGGGTTTGGGCAGTCACATCATGTCAGAGTTTCTTCATCTCACAATCTTCCTCCATGCTATTCCAGAACAGCCTGTTGTAGTTTTTGTTTGTTTAACCACATTAGCATATCTCTGGAATTTCATTTAAAAACAACACATGCATAGAGAAATGAAAGACATGCTGGATAGGGCATAGGACAAAAAAGCAGGGTTAAGGATGAGGGTGGAAGAGAATGTGCAGGACCGTCAACAGCCTGGTCGTGCTATAGAAGGGCCATGAGGTAGGGAAGGCTTCAAACCAGTATATATTCATTTCCTTCATCAATGTAATTATGGTGAGAAAAGGGGATGCACACAACAAGTAAAACAACAAGGTGCACAACTTCCAGCAAGGGACTGTCATGATGCTACTGCATATGGGAGACCACAAAGTAACTGTTTCACATGGATATTGTTGCGCTTCTGATGCCCATCTGGGCAGTGACTGCAACGAAATTATTCTGCAACCTTCCTCAATTTGGCATCTTATGAACACTGTCATCTCCAGCTCCCATTATCCTCAGAAAGAATGGCTAGATTTACTCCCTAACCTGGCACCTTCCAGATGTTTTGAACTGTAGCTTTCATTAACCCTGTCCAACATCCTGCCTGGGGATGATGGTAACAGGAGTCCAAACAACTGAAGGGTGCCAGGGTAAAAAAGACTTTCATGTAAATAAATATATTCCTGATCTTTTAATGAGTTATTAGTAAAGTAGAGGCCTCCTAGCTTTCATTTTTTTTAAATATAAAATAAAATTACAGCAACTGTTGCTAGTGATTGATTTCTCTCCCCTCCTCAGCACACATTTGTTCAGTCCTCTGGTCTTTTCTGTTTGTTGTACCAAAAATAAAATGAAAATCTCTTGCGGATATGGTGGATATTACATTCAACAATTTATTGGAATCTAGGACAGTAAAGGGAACTTTACCACACTGCAAATAAAGAGGCTGGTTTTAACCTTCAAAAATATTAAATTTATTGATAAAAAATTAACTGCTTTGAGACCTATATATGTTTTTTTTCCTAAAAACACTTCAATAACATCTATTGCTTTTCTAACAGCACTTTATGGAGCCTACATTACGACTGTATTATGACACAATGTTATATACACAGGTAATGTTATATACACAGCAAAAATGCAGTACTAAACAAACAGGCTAAAGTTTAACTGTGGCCAAGACTTCATGATACTCTTCAGATTATCATGTTCACCATCAGTGATTTTTTTAAAATATTTGAATATTTCATTATATATTTCATCAAATCATGGAATCATAGGATCATAGAATTGGAAGAGAACACATGGGCCATCCAGTCTAGTCCCTTGCCCTGCAGAAATGCACCATCAAAGCACTCCTGACAGATGGCCATCCAGTCTCTCTTTTAAAACCTCCAAAGGAGGTGACTCTACCACTTTTCAAGACAGCGTGTTCTACTGTCGAATAGCTCTTATGGTTAGGAAGTTTTCCAGATGTTTAGGTGGAATCTCTTTTCTTGTACCTTGAATCCATTGCTTCAAAGCAGGAAGAACTAAGCTTGCTTCATCCTCAATATGACAATCCATCAAATATTTAAATGGCCTATCATGTCATTCCCTAACCTTCTCTTCTCCAGACCGAATATAACCATTTTCCTAAGCTGTTCCTAATAGGGCATGGTTTCCAGACCTCTCCCCATTTTCTTCTCCCTCCTCTGGACATGCTCTGGCCTTTTCAAATCCCTCTTGAATTGTGGTGCCCAGGAATGGATACAATATTCCAGGTGAGGTTGGATCAAAGCAGAATAAAGTGGCACTATTACTTCCCTTGCTCTAGACACTATACTTCTATTGATGCAGCCTAGAATTGCATTGGCTTTCTTAGCTGCCGCATCACATTGCTCATTCATGTTCAGCTCAGGGTCCACTTAGACTCCTAAATCCTTTTTGCATGTACTGCCGTCAAGCCAGGTATCATCCATCCTATATCTGTGCATTTCATTTTTACTGACCAGGTGTAGTATCATATATTCCTCCCTCCTGAAATTCATTTTGTTATTTTTAGTCCAGCTGTCTAATATTGTCACTTTGAATTCTGATCCTGTCTTCTGGAGTATTAGTAACCTCTCCTAATTACGTGCCATCTGCAAATTTGATAAGCATGCCCTCTGTGCCATTATCCAAGTCATTAATGAAGATTTTAAATAGTTCTAGGCCAAGGACAGAACCCTGTGGCACCCCACTATTCACTTTTCTCCAGGATGAAGAGGAGCCATTGTTGAGTACTCTTTGGGTTTCGTCAATCAACCAATTACAAATCCACTTAACAATCACACTATCTAGCATTCATTTTACTAGCTTTTTTGCAAGGGTATCATGGGGGATCTTATCAATAGTCTTACAGAAATCACTACATCCACATCATTCCCTTCATCTACCAAGCTTGTAACTCTATAAAAAAGGGATGACATGACTATTGGCATGACTTGTTTTTGAGAAATCAATGCTGACTATTAGTAATCACAACATTCCTAAGTGCTTACAGATTGTTTGGTTAAGTTCTCCTCGACAAGCATCCCTGGTATTGATGTCAGGCTGACAGGGTGGTAATTGTTTGTGTACCCCCTTCCTCCCCCCTCTTTTTGAAGATGGGGACAGCATTTGCACTCCTCCAGTCTGCTGGGACCTCCCAGAATTCTCAAATATTACTAACAGAAGATCTGAGATTGTTTCGACCAGATCTTTCAACCCCTTTGATATAGTTCATCTGACCATGGAGACTTTATTTCCTACAGAATATCCAAGCATTCCTATATTGCCTCTTTACCTGTTCTGTGCTGCATATCCCCTACTGCATCCTCTGGTCCTTTCCCCCCAGGATGGACACTGTTCTCCTTTTTAGAGAAGACTGAGGCAAAGAAACTGTTGAGTAGTTCTACCTTTCTCTGTTCCCTGTTACAATTTTGCCATCTTCTCCACATAGTTGCCCCAACATTTCCTTGTTTTTCCTTCTTCTATGGGCACAATACAAAAAGCTGTTTTTAACCTCTCTAGCAAGCATGAACTCATTCTGTGTTTTAGCCTTTCTAACATTCACGCTACATGAGCTGGTTATTTGTTTGAATTCTTCTTTAGTGATTTTCCCCCTTTTCCATTTCTTTTACATGTCCCATTGGAGTGTTAGGTCAGTTAGCTTCTTTAAACATCCAACCTGGTTTCTTTAGACACCTCCTATTTTTCTTCCTCATTGGAACTGTTTGAAATTGTGCTTTGAAAATCTCAGTTTTAAGAAACTGCCATCCCTCATGAACCCTCTTCTCTATTAGTATTTATCATCATGGAATAGCCACCACTATTTCCCTAATTTTACTGAAATCAACTTTTTTAAAAAAATACAGTTTTCTTTGGAAACTACTCTAAATAATGCTGATAATTAATTAATTGATTAATTAAAATTACTAGTGAATAACATATCAAAATTACTGATGAACCTACATTCCATATAGTGGGAAAACCCTTCTCTTGTTGTCTGTGGCTTTTGGCATTAGGGAGATTTTCCCAGCCCTTCCTATGCTGCACTATGTGATCTATCACTTATCTATTGCCCATACTATAATGTGGCAAGTCTTTTTCATGCGTGAATTTGATTTATGACACGGAGAAAGGAGATTATCACATTGTATTTAAAGTGACTTATCCCTGACAGGATACAGTCATGTTTAATTTTAAAATCAAGTGTCATCACACTCAGCCACAGCTGGGCAAGTGCAATTTGTATGCAGCCCAGATCCCAGCAATACTTATCCAGTGGCTTTTCAAAAATGGGAGCTTGCCATTTTTGAAAAGCCGGAGGAAAAGCACGTTTGGGATCCAGGCTGCATATGGGTTGCACTTATCTGGCTGCTGCTGAGTGCGATAACACCCGGTTTTAAAATTAAACACGACTAATAATAGGATTTTATTTATTATGTCCATTGGGGATAGGTCACTTTAAATACAATGCATATTAATAATAATTATTATTATTATTATTATTATTATTATTATTATTATTTGTATACCGCCCTCTGGCAAACCAATCCGGGCGGTTAACAACAGTAAAATATAAAATATGACAATTAAAAACACTTTATCCCTCCCCCCCTTAAGACAGTATTAAACAGTATAACATATTAAAAACACAATATCAAGCATAAAAACAGCAGTTAAAACTAAAAACCCTGATATCCCTCTGTTGTTCCTCAACCATCACTAAGATGGGGCCACGGGAGGAATGAGGGAATCAGGGAACCTGGGAACCTGGGCCGGGATGGTTAATCTGGAAAGGCCTGCCGGAAGAGATCCGTCTTGACCGCTTTTTTAAAGCTGTCTAATGATGTTATCTGACGGATCTCATCCGGCAGGTCGTTCCAGAGTTTGGGGGCGACAGCAGAGAACGCCCTCTGGGAGGTTGCCGCAAGCCTAGATTTTAGAGGCTGCAGTAAGTTCCTCCCAGAGGACCGGAGAGCGCGGGGAGGATTGTACGGGAGGAGGAGGTCTCTAAGATAGCTTGGACCCAAGCCATTTAGGGCTTTAAAGGTGATAACCAACACCTTGTACTGGGCCCGGAAGCTGATAGGCAGCCAGTGGAGGGACCTCAAAACCGGAGTAATGTGGTCCCTCCTAGATGTACCTGACACAAGCCTGGCTGCCATGTTTTGAACCAGCTGTAATTTCCGAGTCAAGCACAGGGGTAGCCCCATGTAGAGTGCATTACAGAAGTCAAGGCGTGAGGTTACCAGCGCGTGCACAACCTTCTCGAGATCCCTTACTTCCAGAAAAGGGTGCAGCTGGTGTATCAGCCGAAGCTGATAACAGGCACTCCTGACCGTCGCATTTACCTGATTTGTCATCAGGAGCGACGAGTCAAGGAGCACCCCCAGACTGCGGACACAGTCGCTGGAGGAGAGTGTGACCCCATCCAGGACTGGAGGTTGCAACCCAATTCTTGGTTTCGGGGCCGCTACCATGAGCACCTCCGTCTTGTCTGGATTCAGTTTCAATCTGTTTTTCCTCATCCAGCCCATTACTTCCTGAAGACATTCATTGAGAGAAGAGATGCCATCGGAATTCGAGGCCGACGAACGAGATACGGAGAAATAGATTTGGGTGTCATCAGCGTACTGATAACACCCAGCACCATAACTCTCCATATTCTCCAAAGGCTTAACCAATTGGTAAGCTACATGCTTTGCATGTACAGTTTCCCAGTTCTATCTCAAGTAATTTGAGGTAGGAATGGAAAAGGCTACTCTATTGTGGCATACCCAAGCACCTACCGAATTCCATCCAACCCACCAAGATCTCCAGAGGAAGGCCAAGAATCGGAATACAACAAATAAAAAGATAAATTTAAATTAATACTTCTCCACTTCCCTTTCTAAATAATCAAATCTATATTCCATTATTCAGAAAAGATTTCCTAGGTAAGGTGATTTGTGTATAAACCTTTCTCAGTAATCAGCTCAATATTTATTCCAAAAAAAGAAATTCACCTCAGTGCCACCTTTCAGTTGTGATCAAACACAAACAGTAAATCCCAACCACAATATGTGTACACAGCCCAGTAGTCTGGCACCTTGACCAAAGGCCTAGCAGAAGCCAGTTGGAAAAAAATTCATGCATGCACGGCTTTGTACATTGCAGAATATCTGATCTGATTTAAGTGCATTGATTTTCCCATTTTCTGCTTCCAAACATATGCTATGAGTTTGCTTTTTTGTTTTCAAGGATAGTGATATTGTGAGCTATGGTGTATTGCTTTCTGATGTTCATGCAATTTGTGTGCACTCAAAGGTAAACAGCATGATGAAGTAATCAGAGTATAAGTGAGTGTTTATATTGGCTACACACACACACATACATTTATTCTGCTGCTTTCCTCCACTGCTGGTTGGACACTCTGCTGAAGCATATCTAATGGCTTGCCCAGTTGAGGGTATTAATGCTGATCTCATGTCTAGAGCCTCTTCAGGACTATTAAAAATATATGTTCTCTCCATGAGAAGAAAAAGTGTTGATGTGCATCCAACCTTCTGCTCTGCTCCTTTTTGTAGCTCTTTTTATCACCTTCTGCTTGGGTGTATAGAGAGAAACTGTCTGGAGTAGGGAGCCCTTTTTAGTGGCATCTGAGGGCTCCTAATTCATTGGAACATTGGGTTTTAGTTTGTCGTTCATTTGAGCCTATTTTTGAAAATACCAAACCTGTTTGGGAGTTAGGGTTCAGCCAGCACTGACCTCTTCTCTCCATGGAGGCTTTCCACAAAGTTTCAGTGCAGGGTTTGAGCTCAGCCAGAAAAAATATCCTGGAAACCTCCAGCCTTTAGATATGGAGAGTACTAGATGGAGGAGAGAGGTAGTGGGCTTGTTCTGCTTCCCCTCCTGACAGATGGAACTACACACTTTTCAAAAGTCTCAAAAGGATTTAGGAAGCAAACTACAGGCAATTGACTCTATCCAACTTTGTGAGATGCCTCTGCCTCCATTATTTTCATGAATTTCTGGAACTAGATCTGAACAAGGGATTTTCAGAATGTTTACCATCTCACCAAACTAGCTGGCACAACCATACCACAACTTAATATTTCTTCAGCTTCATGAAATTTCCTTGGCTTCCTGAACTTGGCTCTAGTGTGTGACCAAGGTGCCAAATCCTCCCCTCCCCATCATGGTTTTGGAGATTTGAGCAAAATGAACTTTGCATTGAAAAAAGGGCAAAACTAGTGCCATTTCCCTTTTTAAATTCTAAACACATACCCAAAGTGAGCAGAATACGACATTCTGATTGATCACAAAGACATAAACTATTCAGCCAATGCTAGGATCTCTACTAGTTGATGTAACAAGACAACAGTTACAACATTTCCAAATATTGTGCATTTTTACAAAAATGCATAGACATATCATCTAAAAATACACAATTTTCTCCTAAATCATCATCACTACCACTACCACCACCTCCTCCTCCTCCAACAACAACAATAAAGAGCTTGCTTTCTTCCATCAGATTTCACTATTTCCATTTGATGAGCAACCATGAAGTAACAAGAACAGACACAAGGTACTGGGTTAAAGAGGGACTACTTTATTTGACCTGAGAATGTATTTAATGAACTAAGCCTGTGGATAAGTGATGGGGGACAGCAAGCTGATTCGGATCCAACTGGGGCCAGGTGCCAACCTGTGACCACTTCTTCAGCCTTCCCTTGGGTGTAACATGACCCCAAGGGCAATCCAGTATCATGAGTTGCTCATCAGCTGGCCATTTACTGGAATACCAACTGAGGTCACTCCCCACCCCTACCCCATAGGTTTGTGGACTTTACTGGAGAGAGTATACCCCTGGTTAGCCCAAAGGGAAGGATCTTTCCCCACTCCCAGGCCCACTTATGGGGATGGTTCTGAATCCCACCGCTTCACCAAAAGGATGCCAAGATGCACACCAAATCAGATATTTCCTCCAACCTTCCAAATACAACCTATTTACAGACACCACCCAAGCCAATTGACAGTGTCCCTTTGACAAAATGTAGGGTAGACAAAATTATATGAAGAGGAGGGAATTCTCAGCCTTGAAGCAGCCAGCATAGCTCACATTGCATGGAAGGTGGGAGAGTGGTCTATGAAGAAAATTCAAAAGGGCTTTGTGAAGGGGTGGGATGGCCATTGGGCATTTCTGGCTCCATCCATCTCACAAGTTACAGCCTGTTACCCAAGTACAAAGTCAGTTAAATCTGGATTCTCTTCCAGGAGGGTATCAAACCATGCCTTCTGTCAGAATGTCTGTCAGATACCTGGGTTGAGGCATGTATTATTATGCAAGACTGAATCAAATTAGGATTTGTGTCCCTGTTCTATAATTTCTTTTGTACAGGATGCAGATTAAAAAAAAAATTCTTACTTCTCATTTTCTCCTCCTTCTTTACAAAGGTGAAGTAATATATTGTATTTTATTTTATTATTCCATTACTTTACTTGTATCCCACCCTCTTCCCATCCTTTTATTTGTGTCTCACCTGGGATTTGAGGTAGTTTATAAGACAAAGTGAAATACAACACATGTTGATAAAAACATACAAAAAATTTGGATGCAAGTCATGTGGTCACAATGGTCTTGGGGTCATTATCCAAAAAAAAATCAAAGCTATGACAGTGCATGGCTAATCTCTGGAGTCTCATTCAAAGGACTGAAGGTTCATGACTCTGTAGGAACTTTCCTATTTAGGCCTCAGTGGCTCACCTCTGATTTGGGAAGACTAAAAATAAGTCTGTAGTGGTTTAGCTTCTTAAATGGGAGAAAAATATATAGGTTCTGGATTTCCAGTGGCACTCTGACTTTTTAATTTATTGAAAATGTAGTTTTTTCCTTACTCTGCTGTGCAATCAGAATTGCACTTGTAGCACATCCTCTTGCTAGATAAGCAATGGCTGGGAGATATGTAGAAGGAAATTACAAGGAGTGGAGAGTCAGGTGGGAGGAGGCACAGCCAAACCATATAAGAGGTGGGTGTTATGCACAGGAGCAAAGCTTTGGAAGACATGGCCCCATGGTACATGGACCTAGGATACATAACCAGCCTCACAGCACTTCTTACTTACAGGGTTTCCCTCCTATGATGACTTGTTTCTCTTTCTCCTCTTCCATTTCTTTTTGTTTATATTCCACAGTTGTCTCAGTGTAGGACCCAATTTACAATACAAATTAAAACAGAATAAAGCTAAAAATCAATCATACAATTAAAACAATTAATAAAATTATCATATTAAAAACAGCATTCCATTAAAAGGAGTTTAAAACCATGAAAAGCATAATCAATGCAGGGGGGAGTACAGAATCTCCCTTTCAAATAACCCATTTGCAGCAACCAGAGCTATAAACCTTTCTAAATAAGAATATACCTGCCTGTCAGTGTACAAAGAGCAGAGAGGGGATCAATTTAGCCTCCTCTTCTTCAAGGAGAAAAAAAGAGACATGAAGTAATGGTGAACCTGGCAACCTTTGACACTGTTAGGCTGGCTCCATCTCCAGCAGGCAGCCAAAACAATACATTCATACTCAGTGCCTGAAAATGCTCTTTTAACTGTTTTAAAACTGGATTGTAGGATTGCTATTAGACTGCTTTTAGAAGTTTTAGGCGTCTTTGGATTGTTTTAATTGGTTTATATGTGTTCCTCACCTCAGAAGTGTTTCTGGGTTGGGAGATGATACAGAAACACCTTTAAAAATAAATAAATAAGCTGCTAGTAAGGAAAAATATCAAGCCAGCAAAGCTCAGCATCTGGTGCTCCTTCTTGTCTACTGGGTTATAAGGAGTTGCAACGTCATCCTGAAGGGGAGCAGCTGTCTAAATGAAAAGCAGTTGTAAGAGCAAATGTGAGATATCATCTAGTCATGTCTTCAGCCAAGTCTTAAGACTCTAATTCCCATCAAAATGAGAAAGCATCCAGTGCCTGGACTCACAAGCATTGACAAGTAGGAAGAATAAATAAACCGCAAGTTTATTCTCATTTATAGATCACATAAAAGATACCATGTTCCATACTGTTCCTAACCTCAAACCACAGTCAGGACACTCCGAAGTCACATGTTCCCTTGCAACTTTTTGTAAATGCTTGGGAATGGATTCAAGTTTGGGTATAGATCCAGACTTGTCAGCAGTATGCAAAATGATGAGGAAGTATTACAGAACTTGATTGGTTTTCCTGAGGTGCAATTAGCAACAAACGTCCATATAGTTTCTCTCAGGGAGAAATGTTTGTGCTTACTCTGCAAACTAGCCTATTGAAATCTCACCCTGAGATGCCAAACAAAAGCTCCTTTATTAACAACTCTAGCCCTGTTTACAACAGGAGGAAAAGCTTTTTACAGTGTGGACAATTTACAAGTGTGAAAGGGCTGTCTGACTCTGGGGTATTGCTTCCCAGTGAAGCCCATTAATCTTGTATGCGAATTAAAGTGCTTGTCAATATATCTTGAAATTAACAAGCTAAAATCATGGTTGGTGACAGACAAGTGACTTTCACATGGCAATGGAAGTGAACTGAGTTAAGTAGGAACCATCATCCCTTTCTCTGATTAGTGATGGACCCTGCGAAAGAATGATTTGCATGTATTAAAAGGAATCTCACATTCTTGTCAAATTGGTTATTTTAAATAATATTTGGTTTGCTGGTTCCACTCTCCATGAATAGTCATGAGTAGTATTTTTGTTACATACTCCCTCCTCCCAATTTCACTTCTCAGCACTATTTGCCTTGACTACGACTGATCTGGAAAATATTTATAGATTTTTATACCACAGTGTGGTAAACGCCATAATAACTTGTAGTCATTAAACCATGTATTCATATATATACTCATGTATAAATTGACCTCATGTATAAATCAAGGGCAACGTTGGGGGGCAAAATCATGGTTTTTGATATGGATAAGGCAAGAAAAAAAATTAGGGGCATGTAACAAAGGATGTAAAGGATGAAACATGGGAAAAGGTGCCAAAGGACTTAAATTCTGACAACTCTTTGTTGCCTGGATTATTGTAAACAGTGGCTGTGCAATGTATGCACAATAGGTGACTAGGCATGGGTCTAAGAAAACACATATGTCAAAAAGAATGTAAAGGTAAGCCATAAGGTACAGTATTTACCATTATAAAAAAGGTGAGAGCTTAGTCCATCCTGGGAGAACCTAAAAGAAGCACCAACCCTCTCTTATTTTCTCCACTGTGGTACCTCTTCTGGCCTTTTGGTGGTTGGAAAATAGTGGTGGCAGCAGCTCTTTGGAACATACCCTCCAAATAGCATCAAGAGAGTAGACTAGGTTGGTGCTTCTTTTAGGTTCTCCCGGGATAGACTAATCTCTTGCTTTTCATCACTCTACTCAGAGAAAAGGATGGTTCCTTTTTTGATAAGAGTTAAAGTACCCTACTTACAGTGAGCTGTGGATAAGATGACCCAGTTTCTTGGGGTCCATTTTTAACTAAAATTTCTAGACTTATACATGAGTATATAGAATAAATCTAAATAAATATCAAACTATTATGGGAAGACTAAAGAGACCCGAAAAATAAAGCCATCAGAAAATATCCATAGCAAGAGGAACAGAACTTAACTCAAAGACATGCCTTGCGAGAAAACTGTATCAATTAGACTTTGCGGGGAAATATGTTGCACAACATAATCCACACAACCACCAAGTAAATATGGCCATTTCTTTGATGTACCAGGAGCTCAGCTAATGTCCCGGGGGGGGGGGGCAGTTACGTGTGGTTTTATTTTTCCCATTAAAATGAGTGTGCCAGCCTTTGAAGATACCATGTCTCTTTCAAATACCACTAGAGGCTTTATATTCAGTTTATAATGCAGCAACTATAACTGTCATGTGAAAGAGACCACAGACAACTTCAGTAGAACACAATGGCCATTAAAAAAGGCAAAGTTATCAAGGCTGCAAGAGTAAATACGATTCATACTCCACACATCTACTATGCATCCTGTCTTCTGGTGCATAATAAGCCTCTCATTCTTGTAGAAATATGCTGTAGTAAGCCACTCTGTATGGTGAGTGCCCTATCTGTAGTTTGATGAGGCATTGTCATTGTTCTGTGCATTCTAGTCATTTCTGATTTATGATTATACTAAAGCAATCCTAACAGGGTTTTCTTGGCAGGATTTACTCCGAAGAGGCTTGCCATTGCCTTCCTCTGATATGCCCTTCTACTTCTGTGTCGTGTCTTTTTAGATTGTAAACCTGAGGGCAGGGAACCATCTAATTAAAAAGACTGTATGTACAGTGCTACGTAAATTTACAGCGCTATATAAATAAAGCTTAATAATAATAAACAAGATAGTGTGAATTGCCCAAAGTCACCCGTTGGTTTCCATAGCTGAGTGGCAATTTGAACCCAAGTTTCCTCCAGTGCTATTCTGATAAACAGACCACCACCATACCACACTGGGGATGCATCTGCATTGCAATATTGTTTTCCACAGATAAAGGCTGTTTTCTTTGCAAAACAACCATTTGCAAATTTTGCACAAAATAAGTCTTGAATCATAAATTGTCAGGGATGATGGGAGTTGTAGCTCTTCACCTCTGGCTTTAACTCACCACCTTGTTATGCAGCGGTGCTGACCAGCTTTGATCAGTGGTTAATGCTTTTCTCCAAAGCAGCAGGGTTTCAGAGAATAGGCTGAAGACCCTGACAAACTCTCCAAGTCTTCTCACTCTTCTTCCTGAGATGTCTCCAAACTTCTCCAGGATTCTGCTGGCTCTTGTATCTTCACTCAAGACACCAGACAACTCAGTAGTCTTATATAAAAGATCTACTTTATTCTACTATATACGAATACTCTATGCCCTCATAATCTCCAATATCTCCAAAACACTCCAACTATCTACAATTACCCACAAAATACATTGGCAAACATTGCAATTATTATAGCCATTGTTAATCACCACCCACTAGTCAGTTTCCACCCAGTGGGCGTGTACACTCATTTTGATTGGTTCACATAGTTCAACTCATACTTAAGGATTTCATCATTTCACCTTGTACACTTAATGAATCTCAGGTGTTTCCAATTGTACATTCTATAAGTCTGTCCTTGACATTCAAGACTTCTAAATTACATTAGCTTTTTCACCTGTGTGGCTTCTTAATTGCTCTTGCTTAGTCATTGTGACTTTCACATACATGTTTTATTTCTACTACTGTATGTCCCATGTTGCATTTTCCTTAACATAAATAGCCTTTAAAAATGCTGCTTTCTATGCAGAAAATGCTGTATTCCATGCCGTTTCATCACATGTGAATTCTACCTGGAATAAATCCCCAATTACAACATTTTATTCACACAGAAAACATTTTCCTTCCACAAAATTCTGTTTCCTGCTGTTTTCTATGCAAAAAAACTACATGCGAATTTTGTACAAAATAAGTCATCACCTGCAAAGCTTATCATCAGTCCAGGATTCTTCTGACCAGATTTGTAATATTACATTTTTTTAATTTGGAAACTACATATCTATTGATACAATCTATAATAACATTAACTTTTTCTTTTTCCTATTTGCCAGCTTATCTCACTCCTCATTTATGTTTAGGCTGTGGTCTTCTAAGATTCCCTAGATTCTTTTCACACACATTACTTATAACCCAAGTGTCACACATCCTACACCACTACATTAGATTTTTCCTAGCTAAACATAGAATTTTATATTTATCTTGAAATTAATTTATCTTGATTAATTAAGATTTTGAATAATCTTAATTTATTTTGAAATTCATTTTGGCCCAGCCTTGCCATATGCTAGACATTTTGAACCATTTTGTGTTGTTAGGTGTTAGCTATGCTTTGGTGTTATCTGCAAATTTAATTAACATTCTCTCCATTTCCCCATTCAAGTCATTTATAAAGCATGAATAATGCCAAGTGCAAAACAGAACCTTGGGCATCCACAAGTCTATCAAAATCTCAATGAATAATGACAAGCACTCCAAGAAGCAGCTATAAATCTATATACCAGTAGCACCAACTAACCCATATTTTACCAGCTTGTCCACAAGAACTCCATGGGGTATCTTGTCAAAACCTTATTTAAAGCAAGATATATTACACAGCTCCCCTGATCTACCAAGCGTGTAACTCTATCTAAGAAAGAGAAAAGACTAGTCTGGCATGACTTTGTTTTGAGAAAACCATGCTGGCTTTTAGTAATCAATGTATTTTTTTCTGAGTGTTTTCAGACTGTTTTATGATCTATTTCAGGATCTTCCCCTGTAGTAACGTCAAGCTGACTGGTGTTTCGTTGTCCTCTTCCCTCCTACGTTTTAAAGATGGGAACAAGTTTTGTATCTCTCCTACTCTATTAATTGTCAATTATCAATAGAATCTAATAAAATAACTTGGATCTTTGGGATAGTAGTTAGGATAAAGCACATTCAGTAGATGCAAACCTTTCCCTTAACACTGTTTATGTTGAATTGATTTTACTTAATATTCTCCAGCACATGACTAAATGCTAAGCATTCAAATGTGAGTTATGTAACCTTCATGCATAATAACAGATCTCCATTATGCAGAACTGGTTAATATGCATGAAAAAAAATGCCTCTCAACTGTATCACACTAAAGGAATAATAAAAAAAGAGTTCTATAATATTCCCAGACATTTTCCCTCTTATTCTTAGCATGGCTGACATCATAAATATGTGACTACTATTTCTGGCAGTGAGATTATGGAATCGAAACTGTACCTTTTTATTTCCTCTCTGACATTTTTTTTAATGCCAGTTCCCTATATTGCCAGAGAGGTTATATTAAAAACAGCAGGCTTCTAGATACAGGAAGCCAGTAGACAATGTCACTGTGGTATTCAGGAAAGAAAGCCAGCAACAAACAAACAAAAAAAATTACTCTTGTCAGTAAAGGCTGCAGCCTTGCGTAATTTAACACCTTTGTTGGGTAAAATACTTACTGCATTTTATGTATGCACAGTAGTTCAATACTATTCATTTTAAGATTATCTATGGATTACTCAAATGACTGTGTACCTATTAATTTATAAGAGGGAGATTTAGGGGTATGGAAAAGTTCAATCTGCAGCTCTTTTTTGTACTAAATTGCAGTTAGTCACTTGGTACTCACTTCTGTTTTATTTAAGGTTCGCCCCCCTCCAGCTTGCAATTGTATTGTGTGTTTCTCCTAACATTCTCCTGGTTGGGTCACTACAAAGATCACTTGGGCTAAATAAAGGCAAGCAATTTGAGTTAGCCTCTGCCTAGCAGTAGGGAATGCACCAATGAACTGAGGAAAGATAAGGCAGCTTCCTAGATTTGTACATTCCTAAGAGCTCACTGTTGGTTTCTTATAGTTCTTCTCCCACGTTTGTTTTGATCTTTGTCTTTTCAGTCTTCAGCTGTCTATGCAGGAATCCTGGGGGTTTTGTGGTTGGTAGTAAGAAAGCCTGCTAGTATACAGAGAGAACCTTCTCCTTATTTATTCTAAAATGGAAGTCTATATTTTGTTGCTGTTACTGAAAATTCCAGTGTTTTCAGCTTAAGGGATATATTCTATTCTTGGGAGAATCTTGGGGTACTGCCCTCCAGTAACAAATGGGGAGAAATGGAAAGTAAATGAAACCAAATTCAAAAGTACATGGGCCCAGTCAATGCAAGTTTTATCTAGATTAATTAGAGCACAAATTAAGTCAACCAAACCATTATATTTTCTTATATATTAAGACACATACATAAAGGTCTTGAATCCAAAACTGGCAAACCCTTTTACAATACTGTATACTCAAATAGAAAAAAATCAAATCAAATCAAACTTTCCACAACAGAACCATCCCATAAAGGGAAAGAAGCCACCAATCATTAAACTCACCAAACTAAATAATTTTCTTTGGGGCTGGACAGATGGGCGGCATCCAGCCACCTCTTTAATAGCCGGATCAGTACTGCAGCAACTGCATGCTGCGGCACCGATCTGTCCTCCAGAGAGCACAAAAAGGAGCCGGAAAAAACCAGTTCCTTTTTGTGCCCTCTTAAGGGTGTCATAGCTGCAGCGTTGTGGCTTTCTGAAGCCCTTTTGGCACTGCATCATCTAGAAGGGTGCAAGGCATCATGATGTGATGGTGGTGGAGTCATGGCATCCAGTATGTGGACGCTGCACTGTGGCTCCATCTACAGGCTAGTGCAAAGTGCCGATCTGTAGAGCCCCTTACTCTTCTCATGAAGTAAAGGTTGTGCCATGATGGAGCAGAAAATCTCATTTCACACTATGCAATTATGGCCCGTTCTACACGGGCCTTTGCCATGCCCCCAGTACGTCCTAGGGGTTGGCCAAGGACGCAGCATCTAATCAGGCCTCACCTCTAGGATGTACTGGGTATGTCAAAATGGCGGCGCCCTATACACATGGGCGCCACCATTTTGCTGTTGTGGCTGCTTAGCGTTCGCATGTCACAGCGTGGTAATGATGCTGCAAATGCACCATTGGTGCCTTGCAGCATCATAACCACGCTGCAAAAAGAACCCACTTTTTGCGGGTTCTTTTTGCTGTGCCAGGGAATTGTGCGGTTTGTCCGCTGCAGTTCCCTGGTGCAGCAAACATGGGTGCCGGCAGAGCGCCCCTTTTGGGTGCTCTGTAAAGCACCTATAGCACTTTAATTATGGTGGCTTTATCCTATAAAATTCTGGTATTTTTAGATTCATGAGATGTTTAGAATTCTCCGTCAAAGAGCTCTAGCACTTTCCCCAATTACAAATATGAGCAGACTGTAAGATTCAACCACCCTACTTAAAATGCTATCAAAGTGCTATAACGGTGGTAGTATGGAAGAAGCAATAGTAAGTATCTTGAAGAGCTCCAGATAAAAAATAACAATCTATAGAACTGAATGGGATCACTGGACAAACATGGGATAAGATTAGGAAGAAATTGGAATGGTTTCAAAGATTGCAGAACACCACCTGATAATGCCTAATATCTCCTTATTTGAGTCTTCAGTTTAGAATATTCCAGGGTACATAGACTAGCACTGACATACTGTCTGTATTCTTGAGCTCATTCCTAAGTTAATATTCTAGTTTCTCTCTGACTCTAAGGGGGGGGGGGGCAAACATAAAGTTGGAGTCATAAATTAACGGGGAAACATAAATTCAGCAACAGAATCTTGATTTTTCCCCCAAATATATAGTATGATGATGTGAACAATATCCTTGGAGGGTTGAGAACCACTACCTTGGACCCATGCCCTTTCTAGCCCAGTAAAGCAATCAGATTGGGACTGGCTGATAATGGGAGAGGTGACTATTCTGCTGCAGCAAGGCAAGTTTCTATCCTTATGAGAAGCATACCTTCCAATATTTCTGCAGATGAAAATCAAGCCATGTGGCCAAGAAAAATCGCAGTATAGTCAAGATGACAACAAGTTATTAATGAAGAAGAACACACAGGCTAGCAGAGGTTACAGCAGTTTGCTTTTACCTAAGCGTCTCCCTCCTGCTGAGTTAATTGAATGTAAACTACTTTAGTACTTTGGTCTCTGTGTGCAACATTTTAATTGGGTCTGAATTTGCACAAACAAAATAATGTGTCCTTACTACAATCTCAGTCTTGTTGGAACACAAGATGTTCCTCTCTTTTTGAACTGAAAACACTTCTCC